>NC_066585.1:309459570-309767278 GCF_024323335.1 Lathyrus oleraceus | reverse complement strand
TTTGATTGTGAATTTTCTTCCATGCTTAGTCTTTTGTTGACTTTTTGTGATACACATTGCCATATCTTTTGTGAAATTCTCACATCATATTGTATGACCATGAAATTTCATATGTGATAACTAGACATCTCAAGCTTTGCATTGGTGTTAATTTCACTCATTTCTCTTCTGTTTTCAAATTGATATGATTTTTTGAAGTTGACCCATGCTTGTTGACTTTCATCATGCTTACTTGAATTTGGTTTGACTTCATGATTTTACTTGACTGCCTTCCTCTCATCCAAATGCCATGAAATTTTACATGTATACCATGTTAGATGTTAGGACTGAGTGTGATTTATTTCATGATTTTTGAAAATGTTGGAGTTGACTTTTGAATAAGGTCTTGCTGTTGACCTTTTGCATGCTTCCTTTGTTATGCTTTGCATCCCTTTGTGTGTGAAATGACCATGGTGCATGAGTTGGTTGTGAATCCAATTGAGAATGCTTCTTGAATGTTTAGACTTGGTTTGGGTTGACTTTTCCTTGCTGCCTTGACTTTTTTCTTTCACCTTTGACCCTAGGCTAGTCCTAGTGGTCTTCTAAGCTTATGTTGAGTTCATCTGTTTCAGGTTAAGCACCAATGCCTTGAGGATCATTCAAATGTGTTTTAGTTTGATTGTTTAATATGCTAACCTTTGTTTTGTAGGTGACTCACATACTTGAGTCTTTGTGCCTTGCACAATTGGTCCCTCTGTGGTTGACTATTGGTTCATTTTCTTTTGATTTTGATTGTTGACTTGTTTACTAATGAGTTTGACTTTTTCAGGTACTTTAGTTGCTTAAGTTCTTTGAACTTGCTTGCTTTGCTATTTAGCATTTGCCTTGAGGTATAAACCTTTCTTCTTCATGTAGTCTGGAGACCCGGTCTGTTATTTGACCGGGCAAACTGTCTGAAGTCCTCCTTAAGAGGCCATGCTTGTGTGTGTTTAAAATTGTCCCAAGCAGGAAAAGTCCTTCAAGTAAGGCAATTGGTGGAAGGTAGGGATATGCAATCTATCCCCCACTACTCTTGTTGTGTCATCCCTCTGCTCACACTGCTGTGTGTTGATGCATTGGGATACAAACCCAAGATCTTGTACAAAGTGTACAGTGTCAGAGTCTTCGAGTATAGAAGGGTTCCCACTTTCTGGACCCATGCTCATTTGTCTATTAGCTCTCCCTGGCCAGGGATAAGAGCTGTGAGGTCTTATCCTCACTTCATCCTTTCATCTGCTTCACCTTAGCCTCTCAATGGCAAGGTTAAGAGCACACTTACCCTATTCCAGTTGGCCCTAGTGCCTAACCTTTTGCTTGAGCCTCTTGTATGCATATAGAGTGTGCTTCTTGTGATTGTGATTGCCTGTTTGCTTTGCCTCTCTAGGTTTAGTTTAGACTTGCCCTTGTGCAAGGTAGGTTGTGCTTGACTTGCTTCCTGTGCGAGTCAAGTCTGTGTGGCTTGCTTCCTGTGTGAGCCATACTTAGAGTTGTTTGGCCGAACTACGGCAACTCTGATTCTCATGTTCAGATGAGATACGTAGGCACGAGACGCGATGTCTTGCCGAGTTTGACTAACCACTAACATCTAATGCTTTTCTCTCACCCCTGTTGTGATTGAGATATCCCCTTTCTCTTGCCCTAGTCGCAATCGAGACCCTTGCTTCCTGTGCAAGCCTTGTCTAGGATAGGTTGGCCCTTGTGCCATTTAGCTAGAAACCTTAACTTAGGGTTGACTTTGCATGACAACATCTAGGCTCGAGTCGTAGTCTCCCTAGAGTTGTGTCTCCCTCTGTTATCTGGTTAGGCTAGATCCTTGTCCCTGCGTAGGGGAACTACATCGCCCTGATCTTCACACCAGATGAAGTATGTAGGCAGGAGATTGAGCTGATCTCTCCGGGCGCCCTTTTTCTTTTGTGTGTGTTGTCTGACCTTTGCTAGGCTCGAGTCCCTGACTCCTTAGCATTGACTGTCTGTCTGTTTGTTTGTGTTTGACAGTTGTAGGCTGAGTCCCAGACTCCCTATCTATCTGTTGTGTTGTTTAGGTTCGGATGTCAATGTAAGTCCAGTGATTGGCATTTGGGCTCCACGTTTGCCTCTTTGCGTGTGTTTAGGTTCGGATGCTGACATAAGTCCAGTGATTGGCAGTCGGGCTCCACGTTTGCCTTTGTGTGTTTGTTTGTGTGCGTGTCAGCCGAGCTACGAATGCTCTGATTCTTCTCTCGTCCGAGAAGATACGTATGCATAGGATGCGATATCCTAGCGAGCATGTGTCGTTTCCCCAGTCCGAACTACTTCGACTCTGATGTATTTGCCCGATAGACTAAGTAGGCCCAGGATGCGATATCCTGCCGAGTCAGTTTCAGTCAGTCTCTTTCGTCTCTTTCAGCCAGTTGTGTGTGTGAGTTTTGAGCAGTGTTTAGCAACCATATTCTTTCCTTTTGTGCGTGGATCCCGTAGAGTACTACGGATGCGTAGGGTGCCTAACACCTTCCCTTCGCATAACCGACTCCCGAACCCATCCTCTTTGGTCGCGAGACCATGTTTTTTCCCAGGTTTACTCTGAGCGTTTCCTTTCCCTCTTTTGGGATAAATAACGCACGGTGGCGGCTCTGTTGTTCTTCTTTTCCCGCCGGTTTTTCGCGTAATGCGACAATGTTTTGTTTAGTTTTCACTTCTTGTTCACACTCATAAGCACATACCATCACTCATGCAGATGCACATCACCGGATCCTATTGATAACGGTTCTGCTACGGCTCGTTTCGACTTTGAAAATCCAATCTTTCAAGCTGAAGAAGAGGATGATGAACACTGTGAACTCCCTGAAGAGCTTACCAAGTTATTAAAACAAGAGGAAAGGGTTATTAAACCGCATCAAGAGTCTGTTGAAGTGATTAATCTCGGCACCGAGGACGCCAAGAGAGAAATCAAGATAGGGCCTGCTTTAGAAGACAATGTGAAGAAAGGGCTGATTGAATTGCTGCAAGAATACGTTGACATCTTCGCCTGGTCTTATCAGGACATGCCTGGGCTGGACACAGACATCGTGGTACACCGCTTGCCTCTCAAAGAAGGTTGTCCTCCGGTCAAGCAGAAGCTCAGAAGAACAAGACCAGAGATGGCCGTCAAGATAAAGGAAGAAGTGCAAAAGCAGTTGGATGCAGTGTGTCTAGCAGTCACCAATTATCCGCCATGGGTTGCAAACATCGTCCCAGTACCTAAGAAGGATGGAAAGGTACGGATGTGTGTTGACTACCGGGATCTGAACAGAGCTAGCCCTAAAGATGATTTCCCATTACCTCATATTGACGTTTTGGTGGATAATACAGCTCAGTTCTCGGTATTCTCCTTCATGGATGGTTTTTCTGGCTATAACCAAATCAAGATGGCACCAGAAGACATGGAAAAGACAACTTTCATAACCCCATGGGGCACCTTCTGCTACAAGGTGATGCCGTTTGGTCTGAAAAATGCTGGAGCAACATATCAACGAGCTATGGTGACTCTGTTCCATGATATGATTCATCATGAAATCGAGGTTTATGTGGACGATATGATTGCCAAATCTCAGACAGAAGAAGAACATTTGGTGAATTTGCAGAAACTGTTTGAGCGTTTGAGGAAATTCAAACTGAGACTTAATCCGAACAAGTGCACTTTCGGGGTGAGATCGGGAAAATTGTTGGGTTTTATTGTTAGCGGAAAAGGGATTGAGGTGGATCCCGACAAAGTGAAAGCGATACAGGAAATGCCTGAGCCAAGAACAGAGAAACAAGTCCGTGGTTTCTTAGGAAGGTTGAACTACATCGCAAGGTTCATCTCTCACCTAACAGCCACGTGTGAGCCAATTTTCAAATTGCTGAGGAAAGATCAGGCTATCAGGTGGAATGAAGATTGTCAAAGGGCTTTCGAGAAGATAAAAGAGTATCTACAGAAACCTCCGATCCTTATACCTCCAGTTCCTGGGAGACCTCTGATAATGTACCTATCAGTGACTGAGAACTCGATGGGGTGTGTATTGGGACAGCATGACGAGTCTGGTCGAAAAGAGCATGCCATATACTACCTTAGCAAAAAGTTTACCGACTGTGAAGTCAAATATTCGCAACTTGAGAAAACTTGTTGTGCTTTGGCCTGGGCTGCTCGCCGACTGAGGCAGTATATGTTGAACCATACTACCTTGTTGATTTCTAAGATGGATCCAGTCAAATACATATTCGAGAAGCCAGCTCTCACCGAAAGGGTTTCTCGTTGGCAAATGATTTTAACAGAGTATGATATTCGGTACACGTCACAGAAAGCCATCAAAGGGAGTATTCTGTCAGACTATCTTGCTCAGCAGCCGATTGATGATTATGAGCCGATGAAGTTTGATTTTCCAGATGAAGACATCATGTTCCTCAAGATGAAAGACTGTGAAGAGCCAGTTGTTGAGGAGGGACCTGATCCAAACGAAAAATGGACTTTGTTGTTTGATGGGGCTGTCAATGCTAGAGGAAGTGGAATTGGTGCTGTCATTACAACTCCGAAAGGTGCCCACATACCTTTCACCGCTCGTTTGACTTTTGAGTGCACAAATAATGAAGCTGAGTACGAGGCCTGTATCTTGGGTATTGAGCAAGCCATTGATTTGAGAATCAAGACTTTGGACATCTTCGGAGATTCAGCTCTGGTGATCAATCAAGTGAATGGTAATTGGAATACTCTCCAGCCCACTCTGGTCCCCTACAGAGATTACACGAGAAGACTGTTGACTTTCTTCACAACAGTAAAATTGTGTCATATACCTCGTGATGAGAACCAGATGGCAGACGCACTTGCTACTCTATCCTCCATGATCAAGGTAATTCGTTGGAACCATGCTCCCAGGATCGATGTGATGCGCCTTGACAGGGCCACATATGTGTTTGCCGCTGAACTGGTAGTCGATGCCAAGCCCTGGTATCACGATATCAAGTGCTTTCTGAAGAATCAAGAGTACCCTGCAGGGGTATCCAACAACGACATAAAGACTTTGAGAAGATTGGCAAGCAGTTTCTTCTTGAACAAAGACGATGTGCTGTATAAGAGGAACTTCGACATGGTTTTGCTCAGATGCGTGGACAGACACGAGGCGGACATGTTAATGCAGGAAGTTCATGAAGGTTCCTTCGGTACTCATGCCGGCGGACATGCAATGGCTAAGAAATTATTGAGAGCGGGTTATTACTGGATGACCATGGAATCAGATTACTTCAAATATGCTCGGAAGTGTCATAAATGCCAGATTTATGCTGATAAGGTGCATGTACCGCCGAATCCTCTGAATGTGATGTCTTCGCCGTGGCCGTTTTCTATGTGGGGTATTGACATGATTGGAAAGATTGAGCCGACTGCTTCCAATGGGCATTGCTTCATCCTTGTTGACATCGACTATTTCACCAAGTGGGTCGAGGCAGCGTCGTTCGCGAATGTCACCAGACATGTGGTTGCCCGTTTCATCAAGAAAGAAATCATTTGTCGCTATGGGATTCCCGAAAGAATCATTACTGATAATGGTTCTAATCTCAACAACAAAATGATGAAGGAGTTGTGTCAGAACTTCAACATTCAGCATCACAATTCTTCCCCTTACCGCCCTAAGATGAACGGCGCTGTTGAGGCGGCAAATAAGAACATAAAGAAGATTGTGCAGAAGATGGTCGTCACGTACAGAGATTGGCATGAGATGCTACCTTTCGCCTTGCATGGGTACCGCACTTCAGTACGTACATCGACCGGGGCAACCCCTTACTCCCTGGTGTATGGTATGGAAGCAGTCCTACCTGTTGAAGTGGAGATTCCTTCTCTAAGAGTCCTGTTGGATGTCAAGTTAGACGAAGCCGAATGGATTCGGACAAGGTTCAATGAGTTGAGTCTTATCGAAGAGAAGCGAATGGCAGCCATTTGTCATGGGCAGTTGTATCAGAGTCGGATGAAGAGAGCCTTTGATCAGAAAGTGCGTCCTCGTTGTTTCCAAGTCGGAGATTTAGTGTTGAAAAGGATCCTTCCTCCTCAGACAGATCACAGGGGCAAGTGGACTCCTAACTATGATGGACCGTATATTGTCACCAAGGTTTTTGATGGTGGGGCTTTAATGCTTGCAACTATGGATGGTGAAAACTTCACTTCCCCTGTGAACTCAGACGCAGTTAAAAAATACTTCGCATAAGATAGACCCGCTGGACAGTAAAAAGAATAGTCCAGGCAAAAATGGGCATCCCGACGAACCAAGAAAATGAAAAGGTTCGGGAAAAAATTAGGGATTAAAAATGAAAAGATCGTACACCCGGTAAGTTGAAAACCTGAAAAGGCAACTTAGGCAAAAATGGGTATCCCGGTGGATTGAAAACCCGAAAAGGGCGATCCAGGCAAAAGTTAGGGATTAAGCGAATGACTGCGTTCCGAGTTAGTTCTGAATCTCATCTCATGTCGATGACTGGAAATTTTCGAAAGGTAGGAAACAGTCCAATCACCTTTTCAGAAGGCTGATCATCTGGAGGATCTTGAAGACGAGCAAGTCATAGCAGAATTGGAACCCAATAGAAATCCATTTCACATTGCCATTAGATTAATTTCTGTTTTTATCTTTTGTGCGATTACCTCTTTCCAGAGATTGCTTCCTGATGTAAATGCCTATTCAGAGGCCATTCAATCAATAAAATCATGTTATTCAGTATATCTCTGTTTTCATTTTCATTTTACTGTTTTGTTTGCAAAAATGACGTCCGAATTTTTGATAAACATTGCATCATGACACATAAGGGCTTTACAGGTACATGCTTAATAAACATTTAAAATTGCTGTAAATTTTAAGTGCTTTGGATCGTCTATTCAGAACAGATACCCTCGGGGCATTTCCTTAAAATCCCCTGCAGATGATCGTGAATATCTTCCCCAATGAAGTCGCCAACAGACGAATCCGGTGTCTTATCCCTGCAGAGCTGATCAGAGTGTTGGATTCTTCAATCCCCAGCAGGTTCTCACCATTGTACTTCCCCAAGCATTTGTTTCAGGACATACACTCCCCAGTAGAGTTGACAGTGCCAGACTATATATCCCCAGCGGAGTTGACAGTGTCAGACTGTATCTTCCCAACAGAAGTGGCTGCTCCTTAGAGTTCGAGGCCAAATCGATAATCCCAATGCCAGATCCATATTTTCTTTCCTTGAAGCAGAACCTCGGTACCGTATCAGTGTTTGCTTCCCCTGCTGAGTCATCTCTCGCAGATCGTGGTTGCCAGAACCACTATCGCTTTCCCCAACAGCAGGTTTTCAGTGTCGTTCTCTCCCCAGTCTGAATCTCGACATTTCGTCATTGCTAGAACACCGTGTGGCGGGTCATTTCCCCACATAATTCTTTGCGCTGTGCATCTCCAGCAGCCTTGCCAGGGTCCAGAAGATGGTGATCATTTCCCCAGCAGATCCCCTTGCCTCAGCTTGGCATTCTACCCAGCATTTCACATCCCTGCATGTAGAATCATATTGCATTGCATCCTTCCAAATCGCGTAGCATTTCCATTTTCATGGAGCATTACGCCATTGAAAAATTCAAACATACGCATGTAAGCATAAAACATTCTCGGTATCCCAAGTGATAAGCTAGAAGTTGTTTCCAATACTCAGACTGAAGATTGTTCATGACTTACCTTTGTTATCCCCAGCAAGTGTCATTGGCCCATGCGCCGCCTCTATTATCTTTCCCTATTTCTGCCGATGCTGACAGGCATGAAGTTTTTCCGGTATTCAGACCGAAGTGGCATTCAGGCCAATTTTCCGGTATTCAGACCGAAGTGGCGTTCAGGCCAATTTCCGATATTTAGACCGAAGTGGCGTTCAGGCCAATTTCCGATATTCAGATCGAAGTGGCGTTCAGGCCAATTTCTGATATTCAGATCGAAGTGGCGTTCAGGCCAATTTCCGATATTCAGATCGAAGTGGCGTTCAGGCCAGTTTCTGGTATTCAGACCGAAGTGGCGTTCAGGCCAGTTTTCTGATGTCCAGATCGAAGAAGTTTCCGACGTTCAGGTCGATGCAACTTGTGGCATTCAGGTCAATTTTACGATGTTCAGATCGAAGAAGTTTCCGACGTTCAGGTCGATGCAACTTGTGAAATTCAGGTCAATTTTCCGATGTTCAGATCGATGCAACTTGTGGCGTTCAGGCCAATTTTCCGATGTTCAGATCGAAGAAGTTTCCGACGTTCAGGTCGACGGAACTTATGGCATTCCGGCCAACCTCTCGGTGTTCAGACCGATATTAATAATCTCATATCTCCCGATGTTCAGATCGAAGTCATTTCCAGTATTCAGACTGATGAGCGGCATTCAGGCCATGGTTATTTCTGTGTTACCATTTATTTTGGTATCCAAGTTAACATTCTTTTTTGGTATTCAAACTGACTCTCACCGTACCAGATGGATTCTTCTTTCAAGACCACCTCTTTGCTGATTCTGACAGACATTGTTACTTCACTTCACTTCAGTGCAAATTTTTGTATTCAATCCCTTGATACCTCGAAAGTACGAAAGCAGCTGCCATCTTCTTTCCAGGTCTCCAGTTGATTGAATAGGGGCAACTGTAATACCCCAAAATTTACCCTTTATTTTTCCTGAAAAAAAAAACGAAAAAAAATAATAATAATAATAAAAAAAACGAAAAAAAAAAGTTAAAAATAAATAAATAAATAAAATATAACAAATTTTTTTGGACTTGGTTCTCCCTCATTTGAGCCCACTACCCACGAAAATCAGTCTATAAATACTGAAGTTTCAGTAGAGGAAAACACTTGGAGTTACACTGGGAGATTCACTGGAGAAAGAGGGAGAAAAAGGAAGAGAAGCAAAATACTCTGAGGTTTCCTTGGAACAAAACCTGGAGAGAAACCTGACAGAGAACTCAGAGCAGCCTCCAAACCCTGAAGGGAACTCAACTGCACAGAATCACCTCTGCCTCACATAAACCCTAAAGATTGTTTTGTAAACCTCACGGGTGCAACTCAATTTCAATCAAGCTCTCCAATCAGGTTTGCCTTTATTCCCATTACCTTTTTCTTTGAAGTTGAATACTCTGAATGTTTGAGGTATGATGGATGAATTTCATTAGGTTTTTGCCCACGGGTTCATAATTATGTATGAATGTATAAATAATGCCTTGAATGCTTAATCGTTTAATTTCTGAAGTGTATGCCACAGGGTTTGAGGTTTCTGAAACCATACTGTTATCCATGAAAAAAATGCTTATGGTGTTTCACTAACCCTTTTGTTGAGTTTTTGTGAAGGCTCACATGACTTTTGCAGGGATAACCTGCGTGGTTTTCCACTTTATTTGTGGGATACCCCCTGGAGGTTTCATTCCGATTACCTGTACTGACTCACTTTCTTTGATGGCATTAGCTTGGGAGATCCCTGGGTTTCTTACTCCTTTAATTGCTGTTACTTCAGATCTTTATCCGTGTGGTAATTTTTTCCTTTTCTCGTACTTTATCGCTTTCTTAGCTGGAAGACCTCGATAGGAGGCAATGTTTGAGCCCCTTGGTGGCATTTTACTTTGAGATACATGTTTTGTGTTTTGTATTCATATCCCCACATGTAGCGCGGTTCCTTTGTCAAGGACTGCCTGTTTGCCCTCGAGCATCCCAAACCCTAAAACCCAAAGCAACATGTTTACTCCTTCTACTATAGGCGAGTAAGTCTCCAAAGGTCGAGCATCCGGTACATTGCGTAGTGACGTCGTTCGTTCAAAACCCAATCCACAACCCCGTAGTTAGCCGAACTACGACTTGCTCTGATTCTCATTCCAGATGAGATACGTAGGCATAAGACACGATGTCTTAGCGAGCACACATCCCCCAACCCATAGGTCAGCCGAGCTACGAAGACTCTGATTCTCATATTCAGATGAGATACGTATGCAGTGGATGCGACATCCGCGCGAGTCATTCTCATTTAACCCTTTTTTTTGGTAAACAGCACAAGATAAACTCACACCCTTTAGACAAAAACCACAAAAGTGGATCCCATAGAGTACTATGGATGCGTAGGGGTGCTAATACCTTCCCTTCGCATAACCGACTCCCGAACCCAAGATTTGGTTGCGAGACCCCGTCTTGTCCTTTCCTTTTTCAGGTTTACTTCGAGCGTTTCCTTTCCCTCCTTTGGGATGAATAACGCACAGTGGCGACTCTTCTGTCTTTTTCTTTCGCCGGTTGTTTTTTTCGCGCACTGTATTTTTCAGGTTGCGACAATACCAAGAAAATCTTAAATAATGTTTCATAAGATAAACCCAACTATAGTGAGTGTAATCATCAATAAAAAAGACATAATATCTAGCTCAACCTTTGGTATGAACTAATGATGGACCTCACACATCAGAATGAACTAAATAAAAAAGGTCTACTAGAAATATAAATATTTTTATTATATGGCATAGTAGAAAATTTAACAGTTTTGTAACCATAACAATTGAAAATATCACTATTTGCAACATTCCTAAGGCTCTAGTAGAAGTTGTGTACTTCAATCTAGAGGTTGGAACATATCCAATGTGAGAATATCATATGCAAAAACTAGTAAAAGATGAACTTAAACGAAAATATGATAAACAAGCAATGGAAGTAGACATTAAAGGTGAAATATCTTGAACTCTTAACTCATCCAGAACATAATTTTTCCCCTTGTCTAGAACTTATCATAATATTTCTCTCAGGCTATGGCTCTTATGCATGACAAGAAGTGGAAAAAGCATAAATAAATAATCAAAATCCACATAATCGACTAACAAAAGCAAAACTCAAAGTAAGATTAGGAATACAATAAACATTAGATAAAGACAAGTTAGTTGTGGAGACAAACCCAATGCCTGCTAATGGCATATGATTCCCATCAGCAGTTAAGACTAACATGGACGAAACATGATTAAAGGATATAAATGAATTATTCAATATGATGTGATTCACAATGTAGCGGGGTATTCGTTACCTTATGACTTATTGACTAAACCAAAAGTAAACATACAATTCGAGTCGCCACCGCACTTTTATTTGTCCAAAGGAAAGGCTAAAAAGCGAACAAAAGCCAAGTAAGAAGTTTTATCAAATCAAAAACTAATAAAAATGTCAGAGATCTAGGTAAGGGGGTTGGTTATGAAATGGGAAGGTTTTAAGCACCCAAAACATCCTTAGTACTCTAAGGGAGCCTCTTTTTGCAAAATATGTTGTAGGTTGGTATTTGTGAAAATATGTGCAAAAGATTGGGGGGGATGAGAAGAAAATGTACATTATATTTACAATTTTGTTGTTTGAATGAAGAACCCATTGCCTACGTACCATCACAAAGGTAGGATCAAAACCTCGTAGTTCGGGGTAAAAATCTCAAAGATTGGTGAATTAATTTGATCAAAAGCCTTACGGTCTTTTGTTATCAAAGGGAGAAAACTCAACCTAAACCAACAATCCACCATGTGAGGAGAGCTTCAACATACTAGTGAGGGGTTAACCCTATAATAAGTATGGAAGACTTATAGTCCAATCACTAAGGATAAGGTGAGGTTTACATCAACCACTACGATAACTCAAACCTATGGCTAATGTTTATGAAAAGTTTTAACAAAGGTGACCATTGGAGCCACAAAAAAAACTTGAAGTGATTTATATTTACAAGTTAAGTGTATTTACAAAGTGAAGTCAAAGTTGGATTAAGGTTCATTCACAATGAGTATTAATGAAAAGATTTTGAAAATCAAAGGCATAAGGCCCAGGTTTCTAATTTGAAAACAATGTCAAAGTTTACACATAAAGAGTTTGGCTTGGGTTAGAGTGAGGAGAAGAAGAGAAGGGCTAGTCCTAAAGCATACAAAGATGAGAGAAGAGATAAAACCCTTGGAGTTCCTTTTCTTGAGATCATAAAGATGATTCAAGATGCTCATTTCCTTTGGACTTAACAAGAAACAAGCAATCAAAACAAATATTCATTCAAGCTCCTAGGATCTCCATTTGGCTTGTCTCTCTTAACTTGGCTATTCATGACAATGGTCCTTCTTACTATCTCAAGATGGAA
The DNA here is from genome assembly GCF_024323335.1 of Lathyrus oleraceus. Lineage (NCBI taxonomy): Eukaryota > Viridiplantae > Streptophyta > Magnoliopsida > Fabales > Fabaceae > Lathyrus > Lathyrus oleraceus. The sequence continues at coordinate 309,755,189 of NC_066585.1, read as the reverse complement.
TCCCTATCACACAAGAGCAAACATCAAAAAGTTCACAACACAATAAGAGGAATGGACAAAGAATGAGTTTAGATTAGGAAGTCCTTTGAAATCAACTTTAAGATTTAGCATTCTAAATGAATGAGGCCTAGTTGCTCTTCAATAAGTTTATCATTCTAAAGGCATGAGGCCTAGTTGCTCTTGAACTCCTTTAAGCACAGGTAAGGTCCTAATTCTAAGTCCTTTCTCCTTTTGCATTGGATTCACACAAACAAACACAAAGCAAACACAAGGCAACAATATATTTATATACAATAATAAGCTCAAATGAGCAAAAGGAAGATAGCATAAACATAAAATATGTGCTCAAGTGAGCAAAGGGAAAAATCAATATGAATAAATGAGCAAGAAAGTAAATTACATTAAAGTAAATTGCAAGAAATTAAATTCTTGAATTAAAGTTAGTAGTTAGTATGGTTAATGTTAGTGTGTCATAAGACAATTTAGCGCTATGTTAAGCAATCGTAAGTGGACTAATGTAGTAGTCACACCTATCTGAGGTCGGTCAATAAAACTATAGGCAAATAAACACAAGTTAGAGATCATGACTAGTAAGCCAAGCTCCTACAACTTGCCATGCCAAAAGAAAAGATGAAAGGCCTTGTATGGACTTTAGGTTTTTTGCTTGACCAAGAAGCAACCTATCTTGGACACAAAGCAACTCACTTGATCTTGGATCAAGTTGAGTTTGATTTGGATCAAAGAAGGTTAAGCCTCTCATATGTCAAGATCAACCATAAGACATTAACTCATTGGCCAAAATAAAAAGAAGTGAGATGAAGATGAAATGAAATGGAAAGAGCACTCAAAATGTCAAACACAAATGGTCAGATGTGAATCAAATCATGATCAACCAATGTAAAACAGAAGAGAAATGAAGATTAGAAGTCAACAGGTCAAACATATTTTTTTGGTATTTTTTGAATTAAAATAAAACATAAAATAAAATGAGCAAAATATGGTCAAACCTCAAATTTAATTCAAATCAACTTAAACAAGTCCAATTAAATTCTCATAGGTCTAACATGGTCAAACAAGGTTTGACAAATTTTCTCAACAATTTTTGAAATCAGAAACTATTTTAAAACAATTAAAAACAATGAAAATAACACATTATGAATTAAAATCTCAAATAAATCTCAAATCAATTGAGAAATTGATGAGACTATTTTTCATTGACTTATCATGATCCATATGTGTTAAGAAAATATTTTTGGAATTTTCAGATATCAAAAAGCATTTAAAATGAATTAAAAACTATTAAAAACCAAATAATTCACAAAAAATATTAAATAAAGTCACAAAAATAATTAAAAATCAAAATATGAAATTAGATTTTTCAAGAATTTTTTTGCCATTGGTCTCATATTTTTGTGCCTTCAAATAAAATATTTATGAATTTTTGAAAATAAAAGGAATTAAAAGAAATTAAAACAGAAAATAGAAAATAGCAAAAATCAGCGCCCATTGGATCCGTCTCATTAATTGACATGGCATCATCACACGGTCTAGAGGCGCTGATGCACGATGCTCCTTGGTCAAGCGCGCAACGTATGTATTTAAAATAAGTCAGCCAAATGAAGGGACACGATTATAACATTTGAACATCATCCAATGGCTCTGGTGATCCCACGTGGGGATGGTGGTGGAAACCACCATCTTCTCCGGCCAGCTAACAGTTTCCGGCCACCACGCGCAGGTTTTTGAAACTTAATGAAAATAAACAAGCAAGGTACCAAAATGAAGTCGGGGTGATGTACATCACCCTTATAACCTTGGATCTTCCTCAATGTTTCTATTTAGAGAGAAACAAGAGATTGAAGATCATAGTGTTTGATCTAAAACGTCATGATTCATGAAATTAAGACCACCACTGGCCTGCCTCTTGCTCGAGGACTTCAGAAAACATTTCAAACTCAAGCAATTCACATTGTATTTCAAGATCTAGATCAAACAAGTTTAGTGATATACCTCTTAAATGCAGCTTTGAACAACATGATCTGCTCAAGTTCTTGATCCAATTTTGATCTGGAGATGTGATGATGATGCAAGGCTAAGGAATTAAGACTTGAAGATCCACTAAGGATGTTGAAATTCAAGCTTGAAATTGAGAAATGAAAACTGAAATTCCTTTGAGTGAGGGTGAGGTTTCAATCTAGCAGAGTCTCATATCACCTTCAGGTTCAATTTTGAATGGGGAAGCACTTCTATTTATAGCTGGAGATGATGCATTGCTGGCTTTCCCTCGTGTGCATGTAACTTGGACCCTTCATGCATGGGTTTGTACAGGGGCGTGCAAAGCCCAAAAATGGATGGAAATGCAAGCTGAACTCAAATGCAAATGGTTTGGACGCGTAATTGGAGCTGCATTGGCGTGTGCATGAAGTTATGATGTGAATTGCATAATTGAACCTAAACATTGAGCTCTTTGAAAGTCCCACATGGAAAATCCAAACATGGTGGTGTGAGTAATGGTTGGAAATCTCTTGACATAAGGAATAAAAGTTATATTGGGCAAAAATCCATTTGGAGTTTGGAAATTTATGAAAACTGACTTTGAAGTTTTGGGTACAAAACATGTCTTTGAAAATTTTGCCAAAAACAAGCAACTTCAAGCCCTTCTGTTTCAATGATGAAAGCCTCAAATGGAAAAACCTTCAACATAACAGTTGTATATTTTTCAATATGATCAATTTGGACTTAAATTTTGCATCATTTTGATTTTTAATGAGAAAGTTATGGGCACTTGAAGTTGGACATTTTTCAAATTCAATGGCTTTGGTCCAAAGTGACCTATAATGTTTTGTATTATCACATGTGTTTATTTTAGGATTATGAAATTTTATCCAACATAACATTTGAAGTAGACATCTTAATATTTCCAATTAAATTGGTCTCACCTCAAAATCATAAAAAATAAGGAAGTTAGGTCCTTGGGAAGTTGACCCAAAATTAGGGTTTCAATCAAAATGACCTATAATGTTTTGAAATGAATGATGACCTTACATGTTTAAAATGGATTTTTTATGAACATGAAAGTTGTTCATATGGTTCTTAAGAACATTGTTTCTCTTGGGGTCATCTTCATTTGACAAACACATCAAAGGTTATATCTCAGGGATCCTCAATTTAGTCGATGACTTGACTGGTCAACTTCTCAAGGCCAAACCTCAAATCCTGATGAATGAATGATTGAGGATACTCACATAGGCTTATATATGAATAGAATAATGAGTTAATGAACTTCCCTTGATTAAATTTTATCATAGGTTGAGGTTGCTTCATGGGCAAGGCAAAGCCAATGCACAGTTGAATTAGGGTTTCCTTGGGAAACAATCCTCAAGCCCTTTCGGTTATCTTGATCAAATTGGCAAATTGAGATACTTGGGAGACATATATGGTGATTAAGATCTTTGGGGACCATTGTCATGCTTGCTCTCATCTTTATCTAGTCACTTCATTAAGCTTAGGAGCCCCCTAGGTGTAGGGGAGCATATGATCACTTTGAGCTTCAAAACAAAGAGTTAGTGACATATTTTTGTGCTTTTGGTTAGTAAACAAAGTAAGAAAAGAAATAATATACAATACAAGCATACTTGGTGATCTCAAACAGCTCACACAAGTCCCAACCCAAGGGTTAAGGAGCCACACATGCTATGATCCTTGATGCAATGCAATGAGCAAATGATATGATGCCATGAGGGATATTAGGGTCAAAATTAGGGTCTTACACACAAGAATAAAAAATTAATGTGGAAGAAGATATACCTAACAAGGAAGAAGGGAAAACCTTTAATAGAGGAGGAAGACATACCACGTGGTTGAGTTGTAAGAAACTTTTGAAATTGCTCAGTAAGATCATATACCTTCCAAGTAGACTTGAATGTGTTTACTTAACCAACAGACAAAGGAACAACAATTGGAGAACCAACAGATAATATTTTTGTAAAGCAATGTCATGTAATCACATTGCTTTACTTAACCATTGACATTGCTTTACAAAAATATTCCAATCTTCAACAATTTTTGACATTGTGCCTTTCAATGCCCTTTCTTCGGGAAAAAATCACATTCACTCATATCAACACCAAATCTTCATTGAGTTTTTCCTTTGTTAAAATGAGAAGTAAAGATATATAGAAGAGGAGCATGAATTCTTTTTTCAAAATGTGAATGAGGGTGATACTTAAGTCTGATTTCTTCTATCAAAGATTAATTAACAATTGAATATAAACTAAGAAGAGGAGCATGATGTATAAACCCTTAGGCTGGCCCTCAAATCATATCGAAGAGACATTAAAAAATAAACTAGACGTTGCTATTATGTTTTGTCAATATACACTTTGAAAACATTTTAATTTAATGAATTCCATAAAAGGAAATTGATCCCCCAAATTTATCATGGCCAAATAAATTCTTGCATGGTTAATTTATTTTGTTTAAGAGCCATAATTTCACTCTCTAATCGATAATTATTTATAAAATCAGACCGATTATACAAATGTTCCAAGTGGTCCCAGATTACCTTAGCAATATCATACTTTATAATTAACATATATATTAACTAAGAAACATGATTATTTATCCAAGTAAGGATCTTTTAATTACTAATGTCCCACCATGAAAAATACAAAGTCGACATGTGATTTTATTTATTCCAAAGGAAAGTGAAAATATCGATAACACCCTAAAATAATGGTCTTCACAACCAAGAGCAAATTCAGGAGTCGGTTATGCAAGGGGAAGTTCTTAGCACCCCTCACATCCGTTGTACTTAATGGCAATCACTTTGCTTGTTCTTCATGTGTATGGATGTTGTTATCTGAAGCTTACTTGCTATTTGGTAATGGACGGAAATAAGTTTTAAATTAGTGTGCTCGCCAAGGATTTGATCCTTTGTGCATAAGCATCCTCATCGTGCAATAAGGAAGTCAGAGTTTCGTAGTTCTAAATACAAAACGGAGTGTGTGTTTATAGTTTTTAGTGAATAATGTTAATGTTTGCATTTTAGTGGTTAAGCTTGCTTGTATGCTCACATATGGGAGACTTAAGTGTTTGTTTGTTTGTGGTAGAAAGGATGTGCTTGGATCATATTTTAGTAGTTAAACATGACTTATATGCTCGCACATGAGAGGCTTAAACGTTATACTATGGTAGAACGGAAATAACATGTCCTTTGAGAAAAAGGTTTTTGATGCCCTAAGGCAGAAAATTGGATTTGATTGGTTGTGGTTGATTTTAGAGTAGGAGAAAAGTATCATACCACAAGTGATAACACTGAAATTTACGTATTTTTGACTCCGATTTCACATGCATTCTAGTTGTTTTATTGTCATTTTATTGTGTTATTACTGTGTTTTCCTTCGTTTTCAGGTTTTTACTTTAATCAGAGCCCCGATCGAGAAAAGGAGCGAAAAAGAGCCAAAAACCCTAAAACTTAGCATTTTGTTCTTGTGGCCTACCCCATGGCTGGCGCCATAGACCCTGCCATGACGTGTCAAATTCAACTTCCATCAACTCCCACGTTTTCCCACTACTTCCACTAAGGCGCCCCATATTGTGCTTGTGGCGGGCGCCATGGCCTTGTGGCGGGCGCCACAAGAGGAAAAACGGTTCCCTCCTATTTTCAAGTTGAAGGGCATCCAAGTCATTTCCATCTTTTTACTTGCTTATAAATAGAAATGCGAATTTACTTTTACAATCATCCAAACTTAGAGCAGAGGCAAACTTAGAAGCAACTTTGTTTCACTTAGGTATATATTCAGTATTTTATAGTGGTAATCGCTTCGCATTGGAGTGTTACCACAATTGTGTAATCGAGTCTATGGTAGAGTCTGTAATCGAGTTTGGAGCACTTTGGAAGGAAGTTAATCCTGCCGCCATTTTCATTTCCGCATTGCAATTTACTCAGCCCTCCGACTGGAGCAGGTTTTTATTACTTGTCTTTACTTTATTTATTTCCCGCACTCGCTTTACTTTATTTATTTTCCCGCACTCGCTTTACTTTATTTATTTCCCGCACTCGCTTTACTTTATTTATTTCCCGCACTCGCTTTACTTTATTTATTTTCCCGCACTCGCTTTAAATTATTTATTTCTCACACTCGCTTTAAATTATTTACTTTCCGCACTCGCACTACTTTTATTTACTTTAATGCTCTTTTACTTTACCATGTCTAACTAAATCTAAAAGGTTAGAATGTAAGGATCGTAATTGAACCAGTAATCCGTACAATTGTTTGTAGAAACACTTAAGGGCTATTTTAACTTTCAACTTAAGTTTTCCCGCACATCAATTCCGTTGGGTAAGATCGAAAGCCGTCCAACGTCTTTTTAAACTTAATTGTTTTTAACTATTTCAAAAACAGCGAAAGCGTTTTGTTTAGTTCATTAGGAGATTTTAACATTAAGAATAAAAGAGATTTTAAAACTATTTTCGGACGCGTTTATAAGTTTAGAGTCTGGTTCGTAAGAACCTCTTTTGGTTAAGAAATCCAGGTTACAATACTTTTCAACTTAGTTAAGATACTATATTTCTTAAAAATAGGTTTACTACTTTAACGCAATGCGCGCCTTTTTATAAGTGACAATAAGAGGGTTTGATTAGGGAGTACAACTCGGTTCTGAATACGCGAAAGCGACAGTTCCTGTTAAATTAGTTCTTTCCAAAGTAGGAAACATTGCCCATAAGTAATTCTATTAGCAAGTACTTGGATTATCAATTGATTACGTGAATTACATTCGACCCTGTCTTTATTAATTAATCTTTACTCAACACTTTACTTTTCATTGCACACTCTAAAAACACCTATTTCAATTACCTTTGATAAACACCATAACAATAGATAATGATAGCTTGACACTTGGTCTCTGTGGATTCGACAATCTTTTATATTACTCTGACGCGTTCGTATACTTGCAAAAAGCCAATGCATCAAGTTTTTGGCGCCGTTGCCGGGGACCAATTTCGTCAAATTTCATTTTCCTGTTGTTATATCGTTTAGACTTAGGTTATTTCCCACCGGTCAATGCGAAGAACTCGCAGCACCGGAAGTTTAAGTTTAGTATACCCTCTGGCGGAACCTGAACGTTACGCTCGCGCACGTTTATTCTTTCATAGAATTAAGAGAGCTATGGCCGAAGACCAAAACCAAAGACCTCTTAAGGACTTCGCTCAACCATCTAATGAAGAACCTAGTTCTAGTATAGTAAACCCAACCATTCCAGCTAATAATTTTGAACTTAAACCATCCCTATTGCAACTAGTGGAACAGAGACAATTCGCGGGTCTCGCTACCGAGAACCCTAACCAACATTTAAAAATATTTCTTCAATTAGCAGATACTTTTAAAACCAATGGAGCTTCTCCTGAGGCAATACGTTTAAGATTATTTCCTTTTTCCCTCAGAGATAAAGCTCTAGCATGGTTAGATTCCCTTCCACCTAATTCCATTACGACTTGGAATAACCTTAGAAGAGTTTTTCTTGCTAGATATTTTCCCCCGAGTAAGACCGCTGTTCTTCGAAACCATATAACTAGATTTACCCAAAACAAAGGAGAATCGTTGTTCGAAGCTTGGGAGAGATATAAAGAGTTGTTACGAGCATGCCCACATCATGGTTTAGAAAATTGGTTAATCATTCAAACCTTCTATAATGGACTTCATTACAACACAAAGATGACCATCGACGCTGCCGCAGGCGGTGCCCTGATGAACAAACCTTATCCTGAAGCTAGTGCCCTCATCGAAGATATGGCTCAAAACCATCAATCATGGGGAGGCGAACAAGCGACAGTGGAGAAGAAGGAAGCCCAAGGAGGAGTGCATGAACTAAGCTCTATAGACATGATGCAAGCTAAAATGGACGCATTAGCCCTTAAGGTCGAGCATATGTGCATAAACCCAAATACTGTAGCCGCAGTTTTGTCGGATTGTGAGATATGTGGAACCAAAGGACACCAATTTGTAGAATGCAGTCTGTTTAACGAAACCCACTCCGAGCAAGTGAGCTACACCCAAGGGAACCCATATTCGAATACCTATAACCCTGGATGGAGGAATCACCCGAACTTCTCCTATAAAAACAATAACCCTATTCAAAATAATGCACCTCCGAGACCTAGTTATCAAGCCCCAAGATCAAATCAACCTATGCAACCTGTACCACCAAAGCCGAGCCTTGAGAAAATTATGGAAAATTTTATCACCGCTCAAACCCAACAAAACAAGGAGTTCATGAACCAAAACATTCATGTTAACGAATTGATTACTCAATTAGGAACCAAGGTTGACCAAATAGTTACTCATACCAAGATGCTTGAAACCCAGATCTCTCAGGTAGCTTTAAACCAAGCCCCTCAGACTACACCTAGAGGACAATTCCCTGGACAACCTCAACAAAATCCGAGAGGACAAGCCAATGCCATTACCCTACGAAATGGGAATGCTTATGATGAGCCACCAAACCCTAGATTAAGTGAACCCGAAACTTCTAAGGAATGTACCAAACCCCCGGACAAAGTAAAGGAACCAGAGGAATCTGAAAACCAGGAAGGTCGAGAGAAAGGAGAAGAACCTAAAGATAAAACTTACGTACCACCCCCGCCATATAAACCACCTATACCATATCCCCAAAGACTCAAACAAACCCAGATCAATAAACAGTATCAGAAATTTATTAAAGTTATAGAAAAACTTCATGTAGAAATCCCTTTCACAGAAGCCATCACCCAAATACCTTCTTATGCAAAGTTTCTCAAAGACATCCTTACCAACAAACGTAGACTTGACGATCCGAAGCCTTTGGAATGTAATTCTATTTCCGAGGACAAATTAGCAAAGAAAGATAAAGATCCTGGAAATTTCTCCATTCCTTGCCTTTTGGGTAATCACGTCATCGAAAAAGCTTTTCTAGACTTAGGAGCTAGTGTGAGCCTAATGCCTTTAGCAATTTGTGAGATGTTAGACTTAGGAGAATTACAACCCACTAAGATGTCACTTCAGTTAGCCAATAGATCTGTTAAATATCTGATAGGCATTTTAAAAGATGTTCCTGTTAGGATAGGTCAGTTACTTATCCCTACTGATTTTGTTGTCATGGACATCAAAGAGGACAATGATATACCAATCCTTCTAGGTAGACCATTCTTATCGACTGTAGGAGCCATAATAGATGTCAAGAAAGGAAAGTTGACATTTGAGGTAGGTGACGAGAAAATAGAATTTATACTTTCGAAATTTCTTATGGCACCTGCGATGGGAGACTCGTGTTATGCCTTAGATATCATTAATGAATGTGTTAGAGAATTAGAACAAAAAGAAATTATAAAAACAATTAAGTTACCATCAACTCTCATAAGGGAAGATGATGACTTTAAAAAACCTTACGTCGATGATAACCTTTACGAATGTTTATCCCTTACCCCAGATCCTATGCCATGCCCTAAGAAACCGACCTTAGAACTTAAGGAACTGCCTAAGAACCTGAGATATGAGTTCCTCGATAAAAAGATGAACCGTCCAGTTATAGTTAGTGCTACCTTGAGCCAAGAGGAGACAAACCAACTTTTAGACGTTTTACGAAGATATCCCTCAGCCTTAGGATATAATATCACTGACCTGAAAGGTATAAGCCCATCCGTATGCATGCATCGGATTTCGCTCGAAGAAGATTCAAAACCCTCAAGGGAACATCAGAGAAGAATAAACCCTATAATGAGTGATGTCGTTAAGAAGGAAGTTCTTAAGTTACTTGAGGCAGGTATAATCTACCAGATCTCGGATAGTAAGTGGGTGAGCCCTGTGCATGTAGTACCTAAAAAGGGAGGCATCACAGTCGTGCAAAACGATAAAGGCGAACATGTAGCAAAACGTTTAGAAGGAGGATGGCGGATGTGTATAGACTATAGAAAATTAAATAAAGCAACTAGGAAGGATCATTTCCCTTTACCATTTATAGACCAGATGTTGGAGCGTCTAGCCAGACACTCTTACTTCTGTTATCTAGATGGATACTCTGGATTCTTCGAAATACCTATTCACCCCAAAGATCAAGAAAAAACTACCTTTACATGCCCTTATGGAACCTTTGCCTACAGACGAATGCCTTTCGGCCTCGGTTTGCGGATTTGATTTCCACAATTGTCTTGCTAACCTTGAGAAAATTCTGGAGAGATGCGTGGAGGTGAACCTCGTGCTAAATTGGGAAAAATGTCATTTCATGGTAACCGAAGGAATAGTTTTAGGACATATAGTCTCCGAAAAAGGTATAGAGGTAGATAAAGCTAAAATAGAAGTTATAGAAAACCTAAAACCCCCAAAAACCATCATAGAAGTTTGAAGCTTTCTTGGACACGCTGGATTCTACCGGTGTTTTATTAAGGACTTCTCCAAAATAACCAAACCTTTAACCGGACTTTTAATGAAAGATGCTGAATTCATTTTCGATGAAAAATGTAATGATGCATTTAATCTTTTAAAGCAAGCACTAATCTCATCACCCATTATGAAACCGCCCGATTGGTCGGAACCTTTTGAGATAATGTGCGATGCTAGTGATTACGCAGTTGGAGCCGTTCTAGGACAAAGGAAAGATTAAAAGTTACATGCCATTTATTATGCCAGTAGAACCCTAGATGCTGCCCAACTTAATTATGCAACAACTGAAAAAGAATTACTCGCTGTAGTTTTCGCTATAGACAAATTTAGATCTTATCTAGTAGGAGCAAAAATTATTGTTTACACCGATCACGCTGCCATTCGTTACCTATTAAGTAAAAAAGATGCCAAGCCCAGGTTACTCCGATGGATTATATTACTACAAGAGTTTGATTTAGATATAAGAGATAAAAAAAGGCACTGAAAATGTAGTAGCTGACCACCTTTCTAGGCTAGAACATCTAAAACCAGAACTAATACCCATAAATGATGATTTCGCCTATGATAGACTGATCGCTAGAGTAGAGACCATTGAAGATGATAACCTAGAGCCTTGTGAGCACCCTCAAAATTCCTTAGCAATAAGTAACGTACCCTGGTATGCAGATTTCGTTAATTACCTAGCTGCTGATATAGTACCCCCTGATCTTGACTACGACCACAAAAAGAAATTCTTCCACGATGTGAGAAACTTCTATTGGGACGAACCGCTCCTTTTCAAAAGGGGTAAAGATGGCATCTTTCACCGTTGCGTTCTAGAAGAAGAGGTAAATAGTATTATCGAGCATTGTCATTCTGCACCCTATGGTGGACATGCGAGCACCTCTAAGACATACGCCAAGATTCTTCAAGCTGGCCTATTCTGGCCCACCATGTGGCGAGATGTCTATGCTTACATTGTTAAGTGTGATAGATGCCAACGCACTGGAAACATTTTAAGACGTGATGAAATGCCTCTAAGAAACATTCAGGAAGTAGAACTCTTTGACGTATGGGGTATAGATTTCATGGGACCTTTTTCACCATCCTTAGGAAATAGGTATATCTTAGTAGCTGTAGACTATGTGTCTAAGTGGATTGAAGTTATAGCTGCACCCACAAACGACACTAGGGTAGTAATCAAACTATTTAAAAACTATATTTTCCTTAGATTTGGAACACCATGTTTAGTCATAAGCGATGGAGGATCACACTTTATATCGAGAATATTTGACAAACTTTTAAGAAAATATGGAGTTAGGCATAGAGTAGCAACACCGTACGACCCACAAACTAGTGGCCAAGTAGAAGTATCTAATAGGGAGATAAAACAAATCCTAGAGAAAATTGTTTCTATTTCTAGGAGAGACTGGTCTCAGAAGCTTCAAGAAGCATTATGGGCCTATAGAACCGCTTTCAAAACCCCTATAGGAACTACTCCTTATCAACTAGTTTATGGAAAATCCTGTCACTTACCGTTCGAATTAGAGCATAAGGCCTATTGGGCCATTAAAACTTTGAATTTAGACTACTTAGCCGCTGGAGAAAAGCGTATCCTAGACATTCATAAACTAGAAGAACTTAGGCAATCGGCCTACGAGAATGCAAACATATATAAAGAGAGGACAAAAGCCTATCACGACAAAAGAATAGTAAAGAAAAACTTCAACGTAGGCGATTTTGTTCTCCTTTTCAACACTAGGTTACGACTCTTCCTTGGAAAGCTACGTTCAAGATGGACTGGTCCTTTCGAAGTATCCAAGATTCTGAGATCCGGAGCCGTAGAAATTAAGAACGATACCTGTAGTCCATTCATTGTAAATGGACAAAGACTGAAGCTCTACGAAGGAGGAGACATTCCAGCATACTACTCGAGCCACACCCTGATTGATCCACCAATTCCTACTACTACAGGTGTATAAATTCTAATCGTCAAGCTAATGACGTTAAACAAGCGCTGTGTGGGAGGCAACCCATGATCTTTCTTTCATTTTACTTTTTCGCATTTTATTTTATTTTTATTTTATTTTGTCATATTTTGCATCGAGACTAAAAATTTGAATGGTTTGCATTTTCAGGATCACGTTCTTAACTTTTACAGGATGCAGGGTTTCGATGACGTGCATGTTACCTATAGAGATAATGCTCAGAGGGAGCGCTACATTGCCCTGTATCAGCGCCCTATGGCACCCACACGTTATCCTGATCAGCACTGTATGGAGGCACTGGGTATCGAGCCGAGTATCCGATTCCTTAGCCACCAGCTTCACTGGGACAAGTTTGCTGATGACTTGAGTAACACATATAGGAACCTGACTTTGGAGTTCCTGAGTTCATTCGACTATGACCCATATTCTGGACCAGATGGGTATGCTGCCTTCAGGCTTTTTGGAGTTGAGTACTCCTTCAGCCAGAAAGAGTTCGGCGACCTGTTGGGTTTTCAGACTACTCCTGATGCTATACCGGAGACACCTATGGGATATTTCCTGGGTAAGGAAGTGGAGAAGTTTTGGAGTGATATATCAGGTGGCAGAAGCCAGGATCCATCTACGCAGCTATCTTATGTCATACATAACCCAGCCTTCAGATATTTTCATATGATATTAGCACATTCCTTCTTGGGAAGACCGGATGCAGAGACACTACTGAGTGAAGAGGAGATCTTCCTATTATTTTGTGCATCCCAGTCTCGCCCAGTCGCATGTGGGAACTTTTTATTAGACAATCTCAGCGGTATCTCTAGATCCACCGAAGGAGTCATCCATGTTGGTGGAATCATCACATAGATTGCTGTCGCTTTAGGTCTGTCTCACAAGCTGTTGCATCTTCGGACCTACTATGGGTACACGACCATGGACATTGACTTCTGTTTGACCATAGGATTGATGAGGAGAGCCTCTTTCCACCCATGCCAGTTCTGATTGCTAGTCGACAGTGAGGCTATCCATTATTTCACACTGCCAGACCCTATGATGACCAGTGTGCATGATCCAGCGAATTGGAGTTATGCTCTAGAGGGCCAGGGAGAGACCGTCGAGGCACCGAGATCGCCACCCGTTGCTGAATACACGCCTACACCACCATCTCCTAGAATCACTGTTTTCTCTAATAATCATTCATCGCAGACACCCGACATGCGCACCCAGATTGCTGAGTTTCGTAGGGAGATCGCAGCGCTTAGACAGGAGGTGGCTGACCTAACTTTACAGATGGGAGTGTCTGATCTCACCCATGCTACTGAAGCTGATTGTCTATATCAGGAGATCGCAGAGCTCAGGCAGGAGATAGTCGTGCTCCGTGGATCCACTCAGGCAGACGACACCCCTACTACCTGATCTCACCATTTCATTTCATTTTATTTCTCTTTTATATATTTATCGTATTTGCATTACTCATTTTATATTATCGCATTTGGATATTATATAAGCTACTACTATACATTAGTATTTCTATTTTTATCTATATATGTTTTATATTTATTTTATTTGCATTTTAATCTTTCAGTTATTTATTTATTTATATTTAATTTCTGTTTTTGTTTTTGTTTCAGTTTCACTTTTTATTTTCGTTTTTACTTTTATAAAATTATGCAAGTCAAAGAAACTAGGAGAATCACAAGACAAATGCTATCCAGACCCCTCAAAGCCAAAAGACAAGATAAGCCCAAACCAAAGGACCAAAATCTGGCCCAGCCAGATTTTGCCTTGTGGCGCCCGCCATAGGACCCGTGGCGCCCGCCACAGCGTCTGTAAATGGTCGGGGCAGAACCCCTTTCTTCACCATTTTTGCAACTTACAACCTCCCAAACCCATTTTTTTCACCTTGGAAAAACATCCTTGAACCCACAAAAAGCTCATACTTTCCTAACCACCACACCACACAAATCATTATTCCACTTTCCATTTTTAATTTCATCTGTCGGATTTTGTAAAATTCCAACCTTTTCACCAACCACTTCATCTTCTTCAAGAGCATTTAAATGGAGTTTAACGGATTCATTCTTCGAGGAGGGAAACCGGGGGAGAGACAAAGAAAAATTATTGGACGGTTGCAAAATCGGGAAACCCTCCCGACAAGGTATGTTGACGAAAACTGTCTCTACACTTTAGGTATCTACCATAGCATTTTCCATTTATTAGACAACTTAGGTTTGCATAATTTCTTTATCAACAAAGAACCCACCTATGAGCGGTTGACAATCGAATTTTTAAGTTCCTTAATTTATATTGTCAACCCTAACACTGCTAGCACAGTCGGTACTGTCAAATTTAGAATGTTTGTTGTTGAATACCAATTCAGTACCGACGAACTAGCCAGCTTGTTAGGGATCCCTCATGGGGAAGGTGCTATTTGTGAGGCCCCTTTGGATTCCGAATGGTCTGTTGAGGTATTTTCCTTCTGGGAGCGTTTATCAAACACTTCCATAAACTCTTTTGAAGGAGTTCTTGCCTCAACTATCCATAACCCGGCCATCAGAGTTTTTAGATATCTGTTGGCATGCACTATTTTTGGCCGGGAGAATCCAAATAAGGTTAACGCTAGAGAGCTTCTATATTTGCAAGGAAGCCTCACAAATAGGCGAATTAATTCGGTTCCGTTCATGCTCACCCATATGATTTTAACTCTGAATAAGGCGGGACCGATTTCTTTTGGTGGATTGATTACGTCTATTGCTCGGGCACTTAACCTGAACAATGAGATGGCTACCCTAGACCCCTTACCTCCTCGCACAATTAACTTAAAATTTCTGAGAGACATGAAATTGTGCCGTTCAAGGAGAGAAGGAGGTTATACACTTATGGTTCATGGTGTAGCCATCCCATCTATTGTCCTACCTTGCACTAGACGTACAGATATACGAGATGAGAGGAATTGGACCTACGATTTAGATGCTCCACCTGTTTTAGGTCCTCTTCCTCCTAACATTCCTGATGAGGCAGGACCAGACACTGATGATGAATATGATCGGCGAGAGAGATCTCTCGTACCCCATGTGTCCCCCCATCATCCTTCACCACCACACACCGCACCATCTTCTTCTTCTGCAGGTACCACTCCTGGCTTCTATATTCCAGATGAGATGTGGCGTGACCACATGGCTAGAGAGAAAAGGCGCGACGACTTACTCTCTACCATCCAGCAACAAATGACGGATAACATGCGCTTCATGCAAGAGTCGCAGCGGAGGACAGACAGGTCCTACGACACTATTCTACAGTCCTTGCAAATGATCACAGATTCACAAGCCCGTCAACAACACTACCACCAGATACATATGGCACTCGTAGAAAACACTCAGGGTACCATTTTAGGTCACCTTCGAGACGTGAAGGCCGCTCAGGATGCCTTGATGGCGAGGATGGATCAGAGAGACCGTCGTCGTACCCGATCCCGTCGTCCACCTCAGGATGGCGAGGGCACTAGTGGTCAGCAATAGGTTGCCAGGTAACTCTTCCTTATCTTATTTCGAAACATTAGGGACAATGTTCGATTTAAGTGTGGGAGGAGACTCTATCGTCTTTTCTTTATTGTTTTTCTCGTCTTTCCTTTATCGCTTTTTCTTTACTGTTTTTAGATAGTTTATTTATTGTTATTTTCTTTTAGTTGTTTATTTTGTTTTTTTAGTATAATGCATGAGTCTGACGAGTCACCGAATATAATAAATCTTTAGTACAATCCTACCTCCCCATACCTTTAGCCCCACCAAATTTTTTTGCAAAAGAAAATAGTGTTATTCCGAAAGTTTTCAGGTTTTAAGGACATGTTTTGAGTAAGGATGCAGTGACTTGGGAGAACTTTGCGAAACATCAGTATTATTTTAGCACCATAAGCTTCGTAAATATATGAATCATTCCCAAAACCCCATATACCATGGCCTTAATCATCATTTCCGTATAAGTCCTTAGTAGTTTATCTCAGCGGTCAGCTCCGGCCTACACATCCTCTACGTAGGGGACCGATGCAAATAAGTGAATGATCCAGAAAAACAAAAAAATAAAAGAAAGCAAAAAGGCAACTCCGGTATAGGTGACCCTCACAAAGTCATTTAAACCAAAGGATTGTAAAAAATTGCTAGAAAAAGAAAAAGAAAAAGAAAAAGAAAAAGAAAGAAACTCACCCGCTATTAGTTGGTTCAGAGGTATCTGGCACTGAACTCGGTAGGGAGGATTACGATCCGATCCCCCACAACTACAGTTGGGTCCAATAAAAGGGTTTACACATATTCATGTGCCAGAAAACCCATGCTCAAATCATAATCACTAACAGGTCACTCTACTATGAAGTATGTACGGATAACGGGCTTAATGTGATTGCGCCTGAATGAAAAGGACACAAAAAGAGATGAAGAGGCAGGCCTAGGTATTGTGGGATAATATAGGTTGGTTAATATAGGAATGAAGTTTATGTCCGTATTTGCGGATTAATGTCATCATGATACCCTTAGTTCACTCAGTTAGTACCTATCACTGCATCCCGACTTGAACTTAGAATTTTTACCTGAAGCATTCGTTTTCACCCGTTTTTCTTTTATGAGCTTTTTAATGTTTTGCTTGAGGACAAGCAAAGGTTTAAGTGTGGGAGAGTTTGATAACACTGAAATTTACGTATTTTTGACTCCAATTTCACATGCATTCTAGTTGTTTTATTGTCATTTTGTTGTGTTATTATTGTGTTTTCCTTTGTTTTCAGGTTTTTACTTTAATCAGAGCCCCGATCGAGAAAAGGAGCGAAAAAGAGCCAAAAACCCTAAAATTCAGCATTTTGTTCTTATGGCCTACCCCATGGCTGGCGCCATAGACCCTGCCATGACGTGTCAAATTCAACTTCCATCAACTCCTACGTTTTCCCACTACTTCCACTAAGGCGCCCCATATTGTGCTTATGGCGGGCGCCATGGCCTTGTGGCGGGCGCCACAAGAGGAAAAACGGTTCCCTCCTATTTTCAAGTTGAAGGGCATCCAAGTCATTTCCATCTTTTTACTTGCTTATAAATAGAAACGCGAATTCACTTTTACAATCATCCAAACTTAGAGCAGAGGCAAACTCAGAAGCAACTTTGTTTCACTTAGGCATATATTCAGTATTTTATAGTGGTAATCGCTTCGCATTGGAGTGTTACCATAATTATGTAATCGAGTCTGTGGTAGAGTCTGTAATCGAGTTTGGAGCACTTTGGAAGGAAGTTAATCCTTCCGCCATTTTCATTTCCGCATTGCAATTTACTCAGCCCTCCGATTGGAGCAGGTTTTTATTACTTGTCTTTACTTTATTTATTTTCCCGCACTCGCTTTACTTTATTTATTTTCCTGTACTCGCTTTACTTTATTTATTTCCCGCACTCGCTTTACTTTATTTATTTCCCGCACTCGCTTTACTTTATTTATTTTCCCGCACTCACTTTACTTTATTTATTTCCCGCACTCGCTTTAAATTATTTATTTCTCGCACTCGCTTTAAATTATTTACTTTCCGCACTCGCACTACTTTTATTTACTTTAATGCACTTTTACTTTACCATGTCTAACTAAATCTAAAAGGTTAGAATGTAAGGATCGTAATTGAACCAGTAATCCATACAATTGTTCGTAGAAACACTTAAGGGCTATTTTAGCTTTAAACTTAAGTTTTCCCGCACTTCAATTCCGTTGGGTAAGATCGAAAGCCGTCCAACGTCTTTTTAAACTTAATTGTTTTTAACTATTTCAAAAACAACGAAAGCGCTTTGTTTAGTTCATTAGGAGATTTTAACATTAAGAAGAAAAGAGATTTTAAAACTATTTTCAGACGCGTTTATAAGTTTAGAGTCTGGTTCGTAAGAACCTCTTTTGGTTAAGAAATCCAGGTTACAATACTTTTCAACTTAGTTAAGATACTATATTTCTTAAAAATAGGTTTACTACTCTAATGCAATACGCGCCTTTTTATAAGTGACAATAAGAGGGTTTGATTAGGGAGTACAACTCGGTTCTGAGTACGTGAAAGCGACAGTTCCTGTTAAATTAGTTCTTTCCAAAGTAGGAAACATTGTCCATAAGTAATTCTATTAGCAAGTACTTGGATTATCAATTGATTACGTGAATTACATTCGACCCTATCTTTATTAATTATTCTTTACTCAACACTTTACTTTTCATTGCACACTCTAAAAACACCTATTTCAATTACCTTTGATAAACACCATAACAATAGATAACAATAGCTTGACACTTGGTCTCTGTGGATTTGACAATCTTTTATATTACTCTGACGCGTTCGTATACTTGCGAAAAGCCAACGCATCAACAAGCTAGGTACGATCGACAATCTGAGTACTTGGGAGTTTAGAGGCCAGTTGCATCTTAACCCATTTTTTTCATCCAAAGAGTTTTTTATTATGAAATATGTTTGGCGAGTTTAATCATTTGTACTTAGAGGTAGACAAGCATCTAACCCTTATCTAAGTACGACCAATAATTAAAATACTCGGGAGTTGAGAAGATAGTGGCATCCTGACCACTCTTTTTCACTCTTCTAGCACCGGATTGAACTCATTTTATTGTTAAGTGTTTTAAAGGGAAGTCAAGTATCAGGCTACAAGCTAGGTACAACCGACAACCCAAGTACTTGAGTGTTATGGACAAGTACGTACATCCCACTCCGTCTTCCAGTTTATTATGAAAATGTTTTGAAAAGACACTTGACGTTGGATCAAGTGTTTGGAATTTATTTGATTATGAAAGGTGTAAGAAATAGATTGAGATAGAGATATAAGTGTGAGAAGGAATGGAATGGATGAGGTACTTGACGTTGGATTAAGCACTCACATTGCTTTCAAGTGAGTTTATATAGAAAAGCACTTGATGTTGGATCAAGTGTGTTTTATTCTTTTGAAAGGTTATTTTTATCATTTGTTTTTATCTTGTTAGTTAGCATGAAATGGAAAGCGATAAAGGAAAGTAAACCCTAAGTTATTACATATTCATGGGAAGGGAGACACTTTACCCACAGTGGGGGGATGATAAAAATCAATACATGAAATGGAAAGGATATTCATACAATTTACAATCAATACCATTCCTAAAAAAATCAAGTGGCCATGGTAATTCTCAAGCACAATCACACAATACAAATGAGGAATGTAACAAGGATGCAAGTTAGGAACTAGTTCTATTCTTAAATATGATAAACATGAACAAACAAAGGCAAATGGCATCAAGATGGAGGAAGAGATTAAAATGGAAACATACATCAAATGATTTCCAATCAAAAAAAGAATTAAATTCTAATGTGTAATTAATTGAGAAATTAACCACAAAGATCAATTGAGAATTAGCATACTAATGATGTATTCTAACATGGATCAAAACCTAATCAAGATTCTAGGTGAACCATATTATTTCAAAGTATATTAAAAACTCAATGTCAAAATGATTAAAAATTCAATTAAACCTAATTACAAATCTAAGTTCTAATCATATCAATTTCCAATCTTTTTATGTCAAGAAATGTATTCAAACCATTAACAAAAATATGCAAGAAATTGCCATAAGAAAATATCCAAAAAAAAATGAAAAAAATATAAAACAGGAAGGGGTTTAAGGCTGAAAATAGGTGTAACAATGAAACTGATATGCAGGTCCAATGCATAAGGCCCACACATTTCTTGCCTTTGGAATCAGGGGGTGTATGGTACTATGAGGGTGCAAACAGAAATAAGCATGGGCTTGGGGGAATGGTTTGGCCCAATGCAACAAAGGGAAGTGAGCTAATTCAGATGGAATTCAAAATGAGAAAATCAAAAAGTGTGCAAGACTCAAATTCAAACCTTCTGACCATGAGCCACCTTCCTCCGCCGCGCCAGAGGTCACCTTCGGTGGCGGCAGAGAGTTAAATCGTGAATTATCAATACCATATTATTCGTCTTTTCCTCCTTCATTTGCAATTCGTGTCAATTTAACCTAATTAACACCTTAGAGCCCTAATCGAAGTTGAATACTCTAAGAACCATAGATAACAAAAGTAAAATTAAATCCTCTACACTCAGAATCAAAGCCCAAGAGGTTGGGGATTTGATTCCCCATCCTACAAACTACATGCATGTAGCAAGATTGAAACGGAAAGATGACACTAAGGATATACCTTGTTGGAGAAGACGAACATTCCGACGAAACTTTCAGGTAAGTCTCCTTGCTCTATCTCTTTCCTTGTCTGCTTTCAAATTCTTCTTCTTGTCCTTCTTCTTAATGAATGTTCTGTGTGAGATTGTCATGTTCGTGTTATTGATATGAGAGTGAGGTTGATTGAATGAATTCAAGAGAGGTGAAGGTTCTGATAAATTTGAGTGATAGTGAGAAGATGAATGGAATCGAGAGTGTGTGTGTTTGATCTGGTTTTCTAGTGAGTGTGATTTTTTATGAATGAATCGAAGATGTTATGATTGGAAATTGATCATTGGTGAATGATTCTGATGAATGGAGATTTATAGAGTGAGAGTTGGTTGTAATTGAATAGGGTTGGTGGTTAGGTCCACTTAGGGATTGGTGAAAAACAATTGGTGTTTTTTGTTAGGTTTCAATTTCAATAAGGGAGAATTCTGTTATGGTCAGTTTGTTAACTAGTGATGATTGAATGAATTGTTAGTTTGTGATGTAGTTAGTTTGAATGATAGCAATTAATTACAAGTTAGTTTCTCAGTTAATGGTTAGTTGGATGAATGGCTTTTGTATGAGTTAGCTTTGGTTTGTATTGGATGATGCATTTCTGTTTTGCTCTAGTTCAGTTTCTGATGCATTATTATGTAGTGTTATGCATGATTGGTATGTTATGTTAATTGCATTGCATTTATGTTGTGAATGTTATGGTTAATATGTACGGTCGGCTAGTGCTAAGTTTATATGGCTGCTATCGATTTCTGTATGATCGTTGAATTGCTGCTAATGCATTATTGTTAGCTAGGTCTGCCATGGGATGTTATGTCTTCGCTTGGTTGGTTAGTGGTATTTCTTGTGCATCCTATTATGCCTTGATGTTAAGGATGCATGCCTGGTTGTTATGCATTGCTATGATGATGGTTTGAAATGAATGGTTGCCCTATGAACTGTGTTGTGAATTCTGCATTGTCATGGAGCTGCTATGATGCTTTGTTGTTAATGATGTATGGTGGGTTGTTATAATTATTATAGGGTTGTTATGGTGTATGTTTGGTAATAGTATGTCATTATAGCTTGCCTGTGAATGCTTGTATTAGGTTTTCTAGTTATGTATGGTCATGTTTTGAATGTTGTTGTTTAGTTGAATATGAATGTAGGCTAGGTCATGGGTTGTTAGAAATGTATGGTTAGTAGCTTGATATGAAATGTTTTGCATTATTATGTTATGAATGGATTTCCATAATTTGGTTAGGTTATGAACTTGAATGGAAATTGGTTATGAATGATATATGACATGTATGATGATGTATTGGTTATTATTGCTTTGTAGGGTTGGTACACACATGATGGAATTATGGAATAAGGCATGAACAAAGATGACTTGTACTTGAAGAAAATGGTGAAGGAAAAATCAAAAGGATGTGGAACCTTAAAGATTAAAGTGAAAATGGGAATTAGGTTTTAGGATGGGTAGAATTGGTTAGTTGACCAAAAAGTCAATAGCTGACCAAAATTCAACTTAGGTGAAAAATGTATTTTTGTGTGAAATGATTTGTACTGTATTATAATGATACTTTGTAATGCTAGATTGATATTCTTTTGAAATGAATGAACTTGGATTGAATCATGAAATGAATTTGAATAACACATGACTTAATGGAATGAATGAAATAAACCTTGAAATGAAGTATGCACCATAATGCCCTTAGACCAAATGAATCGTGTCATGCCATGAATTGAATCAAGTGAATCTTATAATGCCATTGAACTAGACTTGAACCAATGAACATCAATCAAGCAAAAGATCATGAACATGTAAAACTTTGAATGAATTGTTAATCCAACAAATGGATTCTCTATAATGGACCAAGTGAATCAGATGAATCCTCACACTTAGATGCATACATAAGGGATGATAGTGCCATAATAAAAAATTAGGGTTTTAGGGATTGGTTGATCATGATGATACTTGCAATCCAACACCAATGCCATGACCACTACCATGGTCCAAGAACTAGGGTTTCATGTTATGCTACATGATCAAGATAACTAAGATGAAGGATTCACACATACAAGTATGCCATGGAAGAACCCTAGCTTATGAGTCAGCCTCCATTCAGTGCTTTGTGTGATCAAGACCTTTGAATCCATGATTTTTGTTTCTTAATGCAAATGAATGTACTATGATGCCATATATATACATATGAAATCTCAAATCAAAAGTTAGGTTAAAATGAAAAGGGGAGGGCAAATTTTGGGGTACGACAGTTGCCCCTATTTAATCTTTTTCGACCTAAATGTATGAATAGCAACGACTTTCAGACATTCAAGGTAGGAGAGGATTAAATACCAAAATATCCAAAAAAATTGTCCGCTAGGAATGAATTTCATGTGAGGAAAGGGTATTAGTGCGAAATTGATTGTTGGGGATATGGATTGACGAATTGGCTTTTGTATAGGGTCATCTGTTGGGGATTAGTTGACACATCTATGGGGAACTTAGTCAATTGTAAAAGAAATGTTAGGCATGCATAATGTATGCAATATATGCTTGATTTTTGTGTTTTGCCTCCTACTTGCAAAGGCTTTGTAATAGGTTTTTAAGATGGTTTTCTAGACGGGACCTAGGCTTTGGAATGATTTTCCAGACGAGAACTGGACTCTGAAGGGATTGAAGACTTCGTTGGGGATATAAATGGTTAGCCAAATGAGGACTGGACTTTGAGAATGTTTTCCAAACAGGAATTGGGCTTTGACAGGATAGGCCAAGACATGAACTCGGTTTTGAGAAGATGGACCAGACAGGAACTAGGCTTTGCGAAGATAGGTCATGCAGGAGCTGGGATTTATGGAGGTTTTCATGACAAGAACTAGGCTTTAACATGTCTTGTCAAATGGGAACTTTGTAGTAGGCACGACAAACCTCGTGATATCCCTGAAGCACAACGACAGGGATGAAGTTCTAGAAATATGGCTACCACTTTGGGACTTGCTAAACCCACGTCAGATGTTTCAAAATAATCGAGAAGGGAGTGGGTCATTCATCCAGTCTCTTATCTTGTATTCGATATGCAAAGCTTTGAGGATGTCAATAAAAAATGGGCTTTGAAGGATGGTCAATAAAGGTTGGGCTCCATGAGAGATGACTAAATGAGGTATTTGGACTCTGATGGAATAAAGGGTCAAATCAACAAGATCTGGCTAGTTGGAGAATAAGGGCCAAATTCAACAGGATTTGAGCTTTATGAATATATGAGGCTAAATAAAAATTTTAGGCTTCTGTTGGGGAAAAGGGCATTGGCCAAATAAAGGTTCGGACTTATAGAGTTAAATAGAAAGTTTAGGCTTTGAGTTGGGGAAATGGGCATTGGCCAAACAAAGGTTCAAACTTAGAGGGTTAAAAATAAAGTTTAGGCTTTGAGTTGGGGAAAGGGGAAAACACGGAGTTCGGGTTTAGAGGGATAAACAAAAGGTTTAGGCTTAGATAAGTTTGTAAGAAAGGCTTTATATGGGTACCAAGTATGATTGGGTTTTAAAATGGTTACAAACGGGGTTGGATTGGATGACTTGCCAGATAGGAACTGGGTCTCGAAGTGATTTTCCAGAGGGGAAATCGCTACCAGATAGAAACTAGATTTTGAGAGAATAAGACAGACGAGGACTAGATTCTCAAAAGGTAAGTCAAACAAGAACTGACTACTAGATGGAAACTGGATTTTGAGAAAATGCGTCAGACAAAGACCGGATTCTGAAAAGATACACCAGACGAGAACTGACTACCAAACGGGAACGAGATTTCAAAAGGTAAGCCGAACGAGAATTGACTACCAGACGAGAACTGGATTTCAAAAGGTAATCCAAATAAGAATTGACTGCTAGACAGGAACATGATTTCAAAAGGTAAGCCAAACGAGAATTGACTATCATACGGGAATTGGGTTTTGAAAGGTAAGCCAGACGAGAACTGGGTTTGGAAGGGTAAGCCCAATGAGAATTGACTACCAAACGAGAGTTGGGTTTATGAAGGTAAGTCAAATGAGAATTGACTACTTGACGGGAACTGGGTTTTGAAAGGTAAGCCAAACGAGAATGGACTACCAGATGAGAACTGTTTTTAGGAAGGTAAGCCAAATGAGAATTGAATACCATACGAGAACTGGGTTTGGGAATATAAGCCAAACGAGAATTGACTACCAAATGGGAACTGGGTTTAGAAAGGTAAGCCAAACGAGAATTGACTACAAGACGGGAACTGGGTTTTGAAAGGTAAGCCAAACGAGAATTGACTACCAGACGGGAATTGGATTTGGAAAGGTAAGACAAAAGAGAATTGATTACTAGACGTGAATTGGATTTGGAAAGGCTTTGCTATACGTGAACTGGACTTTGAAAAGGGTTACCAGACGAGAACTGTGCTTTTAAAAGGGTTTTCTAGGCGTGAACTGGACTTTGAAAAGGGTTTTCCAGGCATGAACTGGACTTTGAAAAGGGTTTTTCATATGTGAACTGATCTTTGAAAGCGAGGCCAGACACGAACTTGGTGTTGAAAGCCTGACCAGGCGGGAACTGGGTTTTGAAATGCTTGGCCAGGCAAGAACTTGGCTTCGAGATAGTGTTAATCAAGGTTGGACCTTTGGAGGTGCTAAGCAAAATGGGGCTTTAAGAACGGGCCAATAAGGATTGGGCTTTGGAAGATGTCCAATAAGAATTGGGATTTAGCTTTTCTTGTTAGGGAGAGGCTTCATGGTATGCTAGATGAATGATATGCATGACATGATTAATGCATGATGACTTATGCAATGGTCTTGAAAGTTCAACAAGTGTCCCTGAGGTGGGTCATGTATGGTTGGCACTGGGAAGTATCTTGTTTGGTTATAAGGCTTCTTATTGAAGGGTTAAGGGATGTATTTAACATGACTTCTCGACATCCTGGTCTCTTGATACTGCTGAAGTAGTAAAGCTGATTTGGAACCTCTTATGCCCCAGGCTTGATCTGAGAAGCTTTTAAAGTATGGAGAGGAACTTCCTTTCTATGGCCAATCTTACCCCAATCTATTGGGTGTCTGCATAGCTTTCCCCAGTTACAAGTTATGAAGCAACTTTGTCATATGACGATCTCGATCCGACTTTCCCCAATGTCTTGGAACTGTATACCTCTGATTAACCATATCTTGAAGCGATTGACTTCTTGTGCTCTTGAGGTGGCCTGCCTCAGCACGAGCCTTGAAGAAACTTTTCCCCTAGTTGGTTGCTCTTTGAGGGAACTCCCCTGGTTAACTAATCTTGGAGAGATTTGTCAAATCTCGACGTGATTGCCTCAGATTGACTGAATCTTGCAGAGATTTCTCGGCGTGATTGCCACAAATTGACTGAATCTTGAAGCAACTTATATTTCTACTCAATGGAGTCTTCAGGCGTTCTACCCTTTGGTGGGATCACTTTGAAGTGGCTTGCCCCTACTCAGCGGAGTTCTCAGGCGTTCTTTCCTTTGGTGGGATCACTTTAAAGTGACTTGCCCCTGTTTAATGGAGTTCTCAGGTGTTATGTCCTTTGGTGTGACCATTAAAGTGACTTGCCTCTGCTCGACGGAGTTCTCAAGCGTTCGGTCCTTTGGTATGATCAAACTCCTCAATTCATGCTCATTGTGGAAAATTCTTGATATCCAGTGTTTATTCACAAATAAGAATGTTCATTTTGGAAATGATAATGCTAATGTTATGTCTATGTCTATTTTAAAATCCAAGCATGTTCATTGGAAAGATGACATATAGTGAATAGATCATTAATGAGAATCCCATATTGATACCAACACAAATGATAAGCAAATATTGCAGGAGTCAGTTTTAAGATGATCCTACAGGAATATGCTTTCGAAATAAACCCTGCTTAAATTAGGTCTTTTAAGGGTTTTAACGTGGCATGATTCACTATTTCAGAAGGAAAGGATTTATGGCTTAAAACCTATTCTAATCCACCCATTTTCCTTGATGTTCTCCAGTCCTATGTTCATCTAGTTTGACACGAGCGCTCATTTTCCAAAAGGTATTTTTAATAGTAGAAGTAACATGTAATGAACCAACGAGGTTTTCAGAGAGGCAGTCACCCATCTTTTGTTTGGTTTGTAGCCACACGAATTTGTTCTTGCTGAGGATTTTTCTTTTGATTCCTTTTTTGCTTTTTTGTTTTTGGTTTCCCTGATTTTTCTTGGATTGATTCAAATTTGCAATCCACATGGATGCCCTAATTTTTGCCTAATTCACTTGTTTTCTAGTTTTTGACTTAGCGGGCTTTCTTTTTTTGTTTTTTTGTAGGAACAAATCGTGTGACATTTGTTTGTTCGGCTTGGAGGGGTTGTGACTGCCTCATTTCTTTTGTTACTGGGGGATAACTAATGGATTTGTGGTTTTCGACCTCTTGTAAGGGATAAGATATGGTTGAGTCTTAGATAAGACACTACCTTTTTGAAATTTGAATGCATGGTCAAATTGGCTGAAAACTACCTTACCCCGGGTTAAGATTGAGGGTTTTTTTATGCAAAAAGAAACTCATACTCCTTGGCTCAAAGGGGTTGACTAGGGATTATCTTATTTATAACTCAAGTGTTTGGGGATTTTAAACAATACGTTACATCATCAATAAGGTGTTATCCAAAAGCATATGTGCAGTGATTTTGTGTTTTTCAATTTCATCATTCTCCTTTTGATTTTGCTTAAACAAAAGTTTGATACTGATGAATAAAATATGAGTGAACACGAATGGATTGATTCAAAACATAGATATTCATTTCATTATTAAAATCATTTGAAAACAAACGAGTTTTTACAAGTGAATGATACTTAACAAACAAAAGAGATTACAAATGCAAATGAATAAATGACAACATGATCGTCGGCGTAATCAACCTTATTTTCTATCCACTGGCTGAAGTTATTGTGCTTGTAGAAGTTGATGTGACAGTCCTCACAGAGATCCTTTTCAGACTCTTCTCACAGATATCACTTCTTCAGATCTATCATGGCTTTCACTTGCACTGGTTATGGCATCAGGGTTGTGCCTGCCTGCGGAGGCATGGGATTGTTCAGTATGTTTAAGCCGCTTGGTGTGAACACAATAGCCTTTGAATCGATTAGGTCATGTACTTTGTATTTGAAACTCCTATAATTCTTAATTGAGTGCCCAGGTGTCCCCGAGTGGAATACACATTTGGCATTCACATCATAGTCTGGAGGAGGAGGTGTTAGAGCAGGAATAACCTCCCTTAGCTCAACCACTGAGCTATTGAGCAAAAGAGGGAGAAATCGATTGTATCACATACGAACTGGGTTAAACTGTCTCTTTGGTCTCCTTTGTCTTTTCTGGCCTTGTTAAGCGTAGTTTCGCTGCTGATTTGGATACGGATTTTAATTATGCGCTTGGTTCCTCTTACTTGGTTGGGGAATAAGCAATGGCTATTGATGGGGAGGCCTTAGAAGTCCTGTTTGTGGATGATATCCATGAGGCATCTCCTGATGAGGTGGAGACAGACAGATGCACAAGAGTGATCATCTCTGTTATAGCAGCTGGTATGAGATTGCCTTCCTTCCTCAATATTGCTTATAGGATTTCTACAATC
This sequence comes from Lathyrus oleraceus, assembly GCF_024323335.1. Lineage (NCBI taxonomy): Eukaryota > Viridiplantae > Streptophyta > Magnoliopsida > Fabales > Fabaceae > Lathyrus > Lathyrus oleraceus. The sequence continues at coordinate 309,726,990 of NC_066585.1, read as the reverse complement.
AGGCTCATCCGAGTCTTTAATTGGTTGACCTCCACTCACAATGATTCTTGACTTCTCTGAAGTTCTTCCATATTAATCCGAGACATGCTTCTAGTTCAGAACGGATGTCGGGTAACCAACTAGTTGTTCAAAAATGAGAGGTGATATGAGGTTTTATCTTGTTGGGAAGATATGCATGTATGTTGATGGACACATGAATAATGCAGTTTTATGAAATGTTTTTTTAGGTCAAAGGATGCAATGGTATGTAATACATCATGGATTCAAGGTGCGGTGCATCCTGGATTCAGAGGTGTATTCTAGACTGAGTTGCGGATGATCAAAGGTAGGTTGAGGTTTAGTTTTCCTGCAAGAAACCCATATCCTATCACAGGTGAGTACTAAGGCTTTATGAAGATGCATAGAGTCATGGATCCTGGGGTGAAAATATCGTTGTCATCACAAAATGACTTGTGGGCCAATAATACCCTCAGGAGGACCTACTCTAAGTGAGGTCACGCTCAACTTCAAAAGCCACGAGTTTGCTAAAGGTCCCTAGAGTCACGATTCCCCTTTGAAAGAATGGTTGTCAATGAAAAATGACTTACGTGTCAACGAAACTTCAAAAGGAATCTACTCCAGGCGGGATCTTCATACCTTCCTATCAAGACAACTACATCGACAAGTCAGTACGAAGCTCTGAATCTATCCCAAGTGTACTTTCAAAGCCTGGGAATTGGGCTTATCACTCAATAGCATCAGAAACCCAACTCATAAGAGCAGAATATATAACATATATAGATAAGTGAAAGCAAGTAAGATAAAGATATACCAAAGCATAAAAGGATACAAGAAAAGTCGGGCTTTACTCGCTTAGGAACTCCCCATCATAGTCGTCAAATATCATACCGCAAAAAATACAGAGTCGTCACCGGTTTTTATTTATTCCAAAGGAAAGGGAAAATATCGATAAAACTCTCAAAAGACCATTCCTTTGAGATTTTATCGATATTTTCTCTTTCCTTTAGAATAAATAAAATTTGGTGACGACTCTGTATTTTTCGCAACGTGACAACTAACATATCATTTATCTAACTCTTTCACATATTTTTATTCATCTTTCTTATACATGGTTCCATCAACATAACTCCACTTTTTTTTTTCTTCAAAATATTTCATTATATTTATCATTGGTCATTGAAAACAAATAATAACCAAATCACTCATTAAAAACAACTAAAAGAAGTGTTACCAAGGACAATGGAAAAAAAGTAATACGTCGATTGTAACCTTACAAATTAAGAACAACACTTTTCTTCTCACATATATATAACTTACTCAATTTCAAATTCATAGAAGCAAAATATGCAAAACAAAAATCTTCAAATCTAAAGCAGCACAGTTGCGTTTATTATTATTATAATTATTATTGTTATTATTATTATTATTATTAAAAGTGGCAACATAACATCATACAAGATGATAAATCTAACAATTTGATACTATAATAACATTGGAGACTCATAGAAAGGGAAAATATATAAGATTATTAGGATTTCATTAGGAATGACAAACAATGATATAATACAAAATAATAGAAAAATGTAATCAAAAAATTATCAAAAGACTAAACTACCCTTAATATCATATTTTATCTAACAAATGCTATATGGTTAGATATGATAAAAAATGTTGGATACAATTTTATATGATAAAATTGATGTGAAAGATGTTCCCCTTTTTCTATGTTAGGGTTCCCTATGGGTTGTCTTTTTAATCATCAAATATTTTTCCTTCAATGTTTGGTCGTGCATGGTCTTTATATCTATTGAGTTCTAAATCTTTATGGCTGGTTGTTCTAGTGCACAACAATCATATTATTTTAGTGGTGTAACCAAAAATACATATTATTTAATGCATTGACCAATCATGCTGCAACATTTCCTAATATTATAGCGTCATGCTAGACTTATCAACACAATACTCTTCAATGCACCTGAAATCAATACATTACATGTCCAAACAACTAAGTATGTCCCAAAACCATTCATAAAAACGACACGAAAATTTTACTAATAACCTACCAAGGAACCATCATATATATATATATATATATATATATATATATATATATATATATATATATATATATATATATATATATATATATATATATATATATATATATATATATATATATATATATATATATATATATATATATATATATATATATATATATATATATATATATATATATATATATATATATATATAACTTAATCGTGAGATTTCATTAAACACGAGGACGTTATTTTTAAAATATTTGTAGTCAAGCTTTCTTGTCAGACATGACAATAGTAATACAGAGACTATTATGTGAATTGACTAATTACAAGATAAATGATTGGAGGAGGGAGTGAGTTCAGAGGATTATATCATTTATCTCCACCAGTGGCATGTATTTCTATTGTTTCTCAAGACCTTACACATCAGTGTTTGGGTCATTCTAGCCTTAATAAAATACATCTTTAAGTTTTCGTCATTTGAGTGACAGTCGTGTCAATTAGGCAAACATACTCGTCACACCTATTGTCAACGAGTAAATAAAAGTGTTGCATCACCTTTTAATTTAGTTCATTTAGATATTTTGGGTCCTAGTCGTGTCAAGTCAACTTTAGGATATTATTACTTTGTAACTTTCATCAATGACTTCTCACAATATACTTGATTATTTCTAATGAAAAATCGTTTAAATGTTTTCCATATATTCCAAGAATTTTATGCCGAAATTAAAAACCAGTTTGACACTTCCATTACAATTTTATGCACTGATAATGCTCATGAATATATGTCATCCTATTTTCAATATTTTTTAACATCACAAGGGATTATTCATCAATCATCATGTGCTCACACACCACAACAAAACAATATTGTTGAACGGAAGAATCATCATTTAGTTGAAACTGCATAAACTCTTTTACTTTACCACAATGTCCCTTCTTGTTTTTTTGGGAGATGTTCTTTTCAAAACCTGTCGCCTTATCAATCAAATGCCTTCATCGGTCCTTCAATATCAAATTCCATACTCTATCATGAATCCAATATGATCTCTACCACATTCCTCTTCGTGTCTTTGGTTGCACATGTTTTGTTCATTATCTCAGTCCAGGTAAAGACAAACTTTCTGCGAAATCTCACAAATGTATTTTTATAAGCTACTCATGTATACAAAAAAGATATTGTTGTTTTTGTCCCCAACCTCGATGATACATTATTTCCTCTGATGTCACATTCTTTGAAACTTCCCCATTCTTCTTTGCCTATATGTCACCCGGTGAGAATTTTACTTCAAATATTCGAGATATCCCTTCCGTCATCCCCACATCTATTGTAGATTTACCAGTGATAAATACCCTATCCGTCAGAGATAAGGGATGATATTGATCCACCAACACCATCTCCTGCTCTGAATGCTCCTCCAATTAGGTCACCTAAACTTGACCTTCCAATAGCATTACAAAAAGGTATTCGATCTCATCATCCTAATCCTAAATATGCTTGTGTTATAAATTATGATGGTCTATCTACTTCCTAAGTCTCTTGTGTTTCTGCTTTGGATTTTGTGTTTATTCCTAAGTCTACATGTGTGTTATAAACTAGGTCAAGAAAATAAGAATGTAGCTTCTAAAGTGTCATAATGATGAAGTGGCAATGGAATACCATTCAAAGAATCATAAGAGCAAGGTATAAGGGTACTAAGACCAAGGAAGTCAGAAACATAAACAAGAGTAATCAAAATCAATTGGACCCATAGTACTTAAGTTAGAATGCACAAGACACAATCCAAATTATGATCTCAAAAGCAAGCAAATAGAATTCAAGGCAATCAAGCAAAGAAGTATCAATTGGAGATACCTAAAATGGTGATTTAATTTAGGAATCCTAAATAATGATGAAGTAGTCAAAAAAGAATGGGAAAGAGATCCCACATGATTACACAAGTGCATACCAAAATACACAACTAGGTGTCAATGTACCACAAGAAACAAACACACTTGCATAATTCAAGAAAAATAGTTAAGAGCATAGAAAAATTATGAAAAATTGAACATGGAAAGGTGAAGTCAGAAACCCAATGTGTCCCAAAGATGTGTTTAAAATCATATGCAAAAGATGCTCTAACAAACCAAATACTTGTGCAATGTAAAAACAAATGATCACACAAAGCAATCTTCAAAAATGATTCAAAATTGATAATCCAAACATAAAATGAAATCTCAAAAAACCTATATACATGTGTCTACATGTGTACAAAATTTTGGATCAAAATTAAAAGGGAAAGACCAAGAATTAAACCCTAATATTTAAGACTAGGTCAAATAAACACATTTAAATATAAAAACAAAATAAATATTAGAATAAATAAAAATGAAATTAAAAAAAATTGAAAATTAAATAACAAGCCAAATATTATTCATGAATTATTTGGGGATTTTTGGACAAAAAGAAACATTTTAAATAAAATTAAAAAGAATAATAATCAAATAATAAAGAAAAGAAAATAGGGGGTGTGCATTAGTAAAATGGATAAAAGGAGATTAGTTGGCCAGAAAAATGGGCCAGAAAGGGGGGTGGGGAAAACAAAATGAACACGGCCCGGTCCACATATCCAATTGAAAAATGAAAATGAAATAAAATGGACAGTGTCACGCTTAAATCATGGGGAACATTTCATCAACCGACCACTCTATCACTTAAGCGCAAAAAGGCAAAACAAAACCATGGCCAATCACAACACGTCACCTTTCCGTCTTCAACCTCGACCATGCATCAGAATGAGATTACAAACCCTAATCCCGACTCCAACATGCCATCTTCTCCCTCAAATAACTTTCTCATCTCTCCACCAAATTAAATGAAGTTTGAATAAAAAATGAAGTATGCAGATAGTAGAACAACATTGGCACATTTAGATTTCAAAAATAAAGAAAGGGTCATGGAGAAAAGTGAGCATGAAAATACAGGTTCAACCATGTTTAAACATCATTCAAACAGAACTGTAAATGAAAATGTGAGCCTAGCTCCATGATCTACTCAAGATTAAATCTTCCAGATGCATATGCATGAGCTTAAGCATGGTGAATGACTAGCATGAACAATAACAAAGTGAGGAGAACTTACCTAGTGGAGAGTGTCCACTATAACTTTGGTTATTGGAGAAGGAAGAAAAGCAAGACCAATAGGAAGATGATGAGCAATGGTGAGCCAGGTAAATGCTCATGAGTAGCTTTAAAAATGAAGAAAAAGTAGATGAGAGTGAAGGATGTTCAGATCTGCTATACATTTATTCTGCCTCTTTCCCACGTCCTCCTTAGGTTTAGGGAATGAAAATGAGTTTTATATGGACCCTAGGTGGGGGTAGAAAGGCCAGCACATGTGGCAAAGTTGTTATTCCAATTTTGGACAAAATGAGAGTGAGAGTGAGTGAGACTTGCATCATGCGTTTTGGATGGGATTGAGGTGAGTTTTATGTCGTTTTTGGGAGCTGAAATGGAATGGAAGAGGGCCAGAACTCGTGAGACTTGGGAGAGAGTGGAAAGAGAAGGAAGGGCAAATGGAACATTTCCATATTTGGCCAATTTGAGGCATCATGTGCATGCATGAAAAATGTGTGTTGTTTGGTCATAAAAGGCAAGGAAGAGGTGTGTCATGCATGTGGAGTGGCCATGCTACAAGAAAATGGTGATGACATTCATAAAACAAATGACAATCATAATAATGGAAATTAAGGATTAGTCATGGTCAAGTCATCATAACTTCATGCTTTCTTGACCAAATGAAGCAAACTTGAGTTTTTGGAAAGAGGGAAGGGAGATGAACAAGTTTCATTTTGGGGGGAAATTGAGATAAGGCCTAGAAGTCTATTAAAAATGGCCATGAAAATAGAAATTTGAAACTGCATGCATGCATGCAAATTATAGGTCCTTTGGCAATTTTGAGGTCCCAACTTGGCAGCTCAATAACTTGCTCATTAAGCCACTAAATGAGAAACTTTCTGAAGCTAAAATGGAGAGGGGAATGTGATCTACAACTTTCATGTTGAAGTCAATTTGAAATGAAACTTGCATCTAGGTGAAAAATGTCCATGAAGGGGGTTGCTTGAAACTGACCAAACACTTAGCAAAATTTTACTAAGTATAAAACCAAATTACAAACTTAATGTCATGACTTTAGAAGAGGATATCTTGAGTTGTAGCTAACCAAATGAGGAGTTATTGGAACCATTGGAAAGAGGAAACTTAGTACTACAATTTTCATGTTGAAGTTGTCTTGAAATGGAGCTTGAATCTGGGTGAAAGATGGCCGTGAAGTTGACTGAAATAGGTTGCAAACTTGCCCAAAATAGTAACCTTTCCTTAAAACCCTAATTTCCAATTTAGGCAACCTTTCATAATTCTTGATTTTTTGATGAGTCTCTTGACTTTTCTTGATCAAATTTCAACCATAGACCATATTTGACATGTGGAACACAATTTTGACCAAAAAATCAAGAGTTGACTTTTTAATCGGCTAAGTTGACTTTCCCCCTAATTGAATTAAACCATTGATCATCTGAGCAATTGAACTTCCTCTGAATAAAATTGATGGCCAATCTTCTACACATAAACACTTAGAGACTCAAAGAATACCATGGAATCAAGTATTGCTCAAAAAATCAGAAATAAACTAATTTTATCAAAAACCCTAATTTCAGTCCAAAAAGATAGGAGATGAGTGCACATCTTCAAAACCTTGATTCCCCTAGGGAAATGGAGAAACTTGTGAGCAAAGATGTCTTGTATAATTACAAGATGAAGATGAATCAAAAATTGGTCCATGGGTATGCCACACACTGAGATAATCAACACTCCTAGCTCAAGGACCAAAAGATATGAGAGTGTGATCAACTTCCAATCTCTAGCAATTCTCAATCAACTGATGAAGTAATGAGCCATTTGAGATGCCCTAGGGAATAAGAAACCCCTTGTAGCTTGAGTAATCATGAAGTTGAGGATATCTCAACCTCCTTGCACTGATTGTCACCTTTCTTTCTTCTAAAGCCAGAAGAAAGCCAAAAGAGAGATACCTTGACCCCATAACCATAGAATCAATGATATGCATGAATGTATATGATGATAAAACATAAGTTAAATAGAGTTGAAAAAAAGAGGGTAAATTTTGGGGTACAACAACAGTTATTCGAATTCTTAGATATATAAAAAATGCACTAGGAAGAGGATTATTATATGAAGATAAGGGTGATGCTAAAATCACTTATTATTCAGATGTCGGCGGGGAAGGATCACCGTTGGATAAGAGATCTACTTTCGGATATTGTGTTCTTATTGGAGGAAATATGATCTCATAGAGAAGTAAGAAATAAAATACAGTTGCATTATCGAACGATGAAGCTGAATACCGTGTTACGGTAGCAGCTTCAAAGGAGCTTCCTTGGCTTAAGAATTTGTTATAAGAGCTGAATCCGGTTTACATGAACTGACCAAGCACATAAAAACACAATTAAAACAATTACAAAAGAAATAAGAAATCAAATAAAAGAAATTAAACCTTGTAATTATAGTTGGACATCATTAAAGAACCCTAAATCGAATTAAACTTTTTAACATTTTAATTATATATAAGCTCTTTTCTCTACTAATCATAATTATCTTTTATATAAAATGGTTAGCATCGCGTTTTGTAACGCCCTAGAATGCTTTCAGAATTTCTGACTGACTCCACAAACCAACACAGATCTTTTCAACATATTTTATCCTTATTCACATGCTTTCCGGGAAACATCCTAGAAGGTCACTCATCCAAATACTACTCCAAGTTAAACCCCCTTAAATATAGAGTTCTTATTTGTTAGGCTATCAAAAAGAAGATGCATCTTGCTCGTATAGGTAGTGTAGCAAGGTATTCGTCGTTTTATGATTTATTGACTAAATCAAAAGCAAAGCATACAAAGATAGAGTCGCCACCGCACTTCTTTTTATCCAAAGGAATGGCTAGAAAGCGAACAAAAGCCTAAGAAGTTTTACAAAGAAAACTAATAAAAGGGTACAGAGATCTGGGTAAGGGGGTAATTATGCAAAGGGAAGGTGTTAGGCACCCAATGCATCCTAGGTACTCCTAGGTGTCGCATCCGCGAAAAACAACCGGCGGGAAAAAACAAACAAACAGAGCCGCCACCGTGCGTTATTTATCCCAAAAGAGGGAAAGGAAACGCTCAAAGTAAACCTGAAAAGGGAAAGGTCTTACGACCGGAGACGCAAGGATCGGGAGTCGGTTACGCAAGGGGAAGGTATTAGCACCCCTCACGTCCGTCGTACTCGACGGGATCCACGCTCAGAAAGGAAAGAATAAGGTTGCTGAATAACTGCTCAAAGAATGCACACATACTGGAATCAAACACAGATGGAAGAAGGAGGAAGGTGACTCGACATGATGTCGCATCCTGGTCCTACGTAGTTTGTCAGAAACAAACATCAGAGTCAACGTAGTTCGGGGAAATGGGGAACGGGCTCGCTAGGATATCGCATCCTATGCCTACGTATCTCATCTGGAATGAGAATCAGAGCTACCGTAGTTCGGCTAACGCACGCCGAAACAAAACACACGCACAGACGCTGAGACGTCAAAACAAACACACAAATGGAAACAGACTGCCAATGGCTGGTCTTACGTCCGACTCCAAACAACAAACACGAACAAGGAAACCGAATGCCAATCGTTGGACTTACATCAGACTCCACACACACAAGAGGGTCAACAAACAGACAAGCTAATAGGGAGTCAGGAACTTGAGCCTAATAACTGTCAAGCAAACACACACAAAAAAGAAAAAGGGTGCCCGGAGAGATCTCGCATGATCTTCTGCCTACGTACCTCATCTGGTATGAGGATCAGGGCAACGTAGTTCCCCTTAACAGGGGAGAAACTTTCTCCTAAACCAGAGACCGGGAAATAACAAACTAAAAGGGAGACTGACTCGAGCCTAATAGTTGTACTACAATCCTCAATAGTCCTAGGTTGAGGTTTCTAACAGATCCTAACTCGCACAGGCAGCAAGTCAACAACACAGCAAGTAAGCAAACGGGTGAACAGGTATCACACACTATATGCAAACAAGAAGGCTCACACAACATGGCTGGGCTTTAGTCAAGGGGTCATGTCAACCTTGACAAACAAGCCAACTGGAATGGGGTGTTTTTTTGCTCTTAACCCTAACATTGAGAGTTAAAGTGAAGCAGATGAAATGGGAAGTGAGGGTAAGACCTCACAGCTCTTATCCCTGGCCGGGGAGAGCTTTAAACAATGAAAGTGTGGGAGTCCAGAATCAGGAACTCTATTCCACATGACTGACACAACAAGATCTTGGGTTCTTATTCAAAGTGCATCAACACATGGTGTGAGCAGGATGAATGACACAACTGAATAGCAGGGGATGGATTGCACATCCCTTTTATCTGCCAATGCCTCTTCACTTAGGAGGTCTTTATATGTACAAGGCACAAAGATAAACAAACACAAACATTGCCTCTTAAGGAGGGCTTCAGACAGGTACCTGCCAAAGTAACATGACAGGTCTTCCAGACTACATGAAGTCAGAGGTCATTACCTAAGTGGTATTCCAACCACAAGCAAAGTAAAGCAAAGTTCAAATTAACTTAAAGCAACTTAGGTACCTGTGTAAACAACTAAACAAATCAGTACAACACTCAGACAAACAGACAACAGTCAATAGATCTCAACAGACAGTTCATCATCAGACAACAATGGTGCAAGGCATAAGGTGCAAGCAAACTAAATTGATTCATCATCCTCAAGACCTACAAAACAACAAGGTTAATCAACCAAGATAATTTGTATCTCAAGTGATGAGATCATATCAACCAATGTGGCTAATTGCTTTGAAACCTGAAATGCACAACTCAAATGTGAGAACAAACCACTAGCTTAAAGGCTAGGGTCAAAAGTGAAGCTAAAAGCCAAAACAGAAGCTCAAACTCAACATGAATCAGATTTAATCTATCAAGAACAAGTCCTAAAAAGGACCAAACCAAAATCAATAAGCAAGTTCATTTTATGTGCAAGAGAAATCAAAGACACATTCAAGGCATACATTTGGACATTGAGAATGAAAATTTCAAATCAAAATAGAAATGATTCAAATAATCTTGGAAAAAATCATGAGCATTCAACACATCCATCATGATCATCATATAAAAAATCAGAATCAACAGAGGTTATTTGATATGGAAATGAAATTGCATAAGTTGATCAACCAAATGTGTGACACAAATTGTCACACCATACCAACATGTGTGTAAAATAGAAATGGAAAATGAGAAAAATACCAAACCAAGCCTAAAACATCCATCAATATGTCAAGAATCATCATGCAAAATTTCATGGCAATTGTATTAAAATCAAGCATTTCACAATGGAAAGAATGGAGCAAGGTCACAAATGTACACATGGTCACAAAGTCTAGCACAATCCAAAATCCAGCCATGCACAACTTTAGAATTTAAAATCATAACATTCTAGACATCTCAAGGATTAAGTAGCAAAAAACCAGGGATTTTTTTGATCATTTTTCAATTTTATATGGATTTTTGAAGTTGACATAAAAATATTTGAAAAGAAAATGAAGAATGCATGAAATTTGGAGGCAAATACATAAATGCTGAATGAATTTGAAAACTGGCGCAGGCAAGGTTCGAACACGGTACGAATTCAAATGAAGCGCGCGCCAAGCATGAAACGACGTCATTTCACCTGTGTAAGACCCCAATTTTGTCCCTAAGATCCCTCATGGCATCATATCATATCATATCATATCATTGCCTCAAGGATCATTGTGCACCTTGCCTGCTTTCCTGTGGGTGGGTTATTCTTTTGAGGGTGGTTCTTGATCACCAAGCATGTTTTGCATTTGTATATCATTGCTTTTCATTTGTTTACTAACCAAAAGTACAAAAATATTGTCATCTAACCTTGTTACTTGCAGATGAAGCAATCACTAGGTCAAGACAGTCAAAGGCAATTCATTGATGCAATGAATGGTGGCCATTCTTGAGAATTTGGGCACCATTGATCACTCACAAGAGTTCATATGAACCATGACATCATTTTGAATCAAGATCACAAGTGGTAGAGGCTTGGATTTCATCAGAGCATAGCTAGGTCAACTGAAACACTAGAAAAGTCAACACAAGTCAATTGTGCATTCAATCATGGATTTGAAGGTGGGAGATGGTTAGAGAGACCTCATTCATGTCCATACAAGTCTCATTTAACATGTTAAACATCAACATGGAAGAATTTGAGGTCAGATGAAAAGTTTCCAAAAATAGTAAGTGACCTGTAATTTCAAACTGCCAAAAATGGAAAGGTCTTCTCCTCAAGTTTACATCATCAAGCAAGCTTCAAATGGAATTTTGTCCAACATGAAAGTTGAATATCTTGCTCTCACCTTTCCAAAAAGTCCAAGAACATGAATTTCTCATATGTGGTTAAGAAATTATGGATCATTCATTGCCAAGAAATTTTGAACTTCAAGCTTACATAACTTTTGCACCAAATGTCCAATTCAAGTGGTTCTTTTTGGAACATTTCCATCTTGATATGCTCTATCCAAAACATGCATTCTCATCATAAAAATATTGGATTTTTCACTTGATTTCATTTGAATTTTTGGAGGGAAAGTATCAGTTTGAAAATGGTGCATTGTTTTCATTTCCAACCAATCACATTTGCTTCAAAACAGATTTTGAAATGCATTTCCAAGCTAACTCGGTACTGTTCCATTGCCTTGCATTGCATAAGGGTGGTTTTGCCATTTTGCATAAACATGCCAATTTCACTAATCACTTGCATTTTGGCTAAACATGATTAACAAGTTTCATTAACAGTTGATATAAAAAGCTAATCATAACAGAAAATGCTAAGAACAACTTCACAATTTCAGATCTGAAAATTTCACTTCAATTTTCTCTCAACTTTTTCTTCGATTTTCTTCATAAGCATTGGCTAGTTCTTGGTTTGTTCATCACCTCCAAGCATAATCAAAGATTGTTGAAGCAAGATCTGGAAGAGTTCAGCAAGAATCGAGACTGTTGAAGTTCATGCTCTTTCATGGCAGTTGAAGATTCCAGCGAAATCAAGCATTGTTGAGCTGTTCTTTTGCATCCATTCATTCATCTAAGCTTGGAAGAACATCTGTTTTTGCATTTGAAGCCTTGAACCAAGCAAATTAACTTTTGCATCTTCATTGAGGTTAGATTTCGAATGCTCCAATTCTTGAAATAATCATGTGCTTATGGTAGATCTTGCATCACTGGTTATGCTGAGCTTTGGATCTCTTGATTTCATTAAGTATTGAACTAGTTATGTGGATTTGAATTTTGGCATGTTGAACTTCTTTTGCTCGATCCATTCATATTGTTGAGAATTAGGTTAAACTAATGCTGGATTGATGATGTATGTTGAATGACGAATCCATTGATATATGTTTGATGAATTTCTGTGCACATTGGATCTTGATGATGAAGAACACGATGAATATGTGATGAATGTTAGGGTTTTGGATTTCCAGAACTATTTTGATCTTCATAGCGCGCTTGTGCATGCGTTTTTCTGTTTTTCATTCATGCACTGGTCCACATCAGCATCCACATGGCCTTGTGATTGGTTCAGATTGAAGCGCCTTGCCACGTATTTTAATGAAACGGAGCGTTTCATTAAGTGGCACGCTCAATTCAAATTTATACACGGTTCGAATCTGAGCCAAGGCATTTCCAATAATTGGCTTTTGCATTTTATTCACTTATGCCTTCCATGTTCATGTATGCTCGTTCATTCATTTTTATTTTTTTCTCTTCATTCAAAAATCATAACTCCAAAAATAATGATCCAAATCACATTAAATTTTTTGAACAATGTTCCTCATGATGTCTTCTATTTTATGGTTATTTTTCCAGAATTTGTGCTTGGTTGGATTTTTAATTTGCCTAGGGTTTATTCATGCATATGCTTTCATGTACCTTGCTTACCATTTTCTTCATGAAATAATGATGGTTGATCCAATGAATGTGAAAATTGACATGCTTAAACTAGACATCCTAATGGTCATTTTGGTATAGAGTTTGTATTTTTCTCATTTCTGGATGTTGAGATATGATGTGATTAATGTAGGTGTGACAATGTGTGTCACACCATTTCTTGTCCAACTTGCTGATTTTATTTACCATGCCAAATAAATGCCAAATGATTTGAATTTTTTCATGATGCTTCTTCTGGATGTTAGGATTGATCATGAAATTTTGTAGAATTTTTAGATTCATTTCCAATTTGTTTGAGATTTTCTTTGCTGGTTGGTCATGTTTGGACTTTTGAAGAGTGTTGAACTTTCATGATTTGTGAAATTCTTATGCTTTATCATATGAACTTGAAATTATGCACATGTTTTCTAGATACATTGAAGTTTGTCTTGGCTTTGGTTTGAGTCATTTATCACTTGTCATCTCTGTTTTAGGATTGCCTTAAGTTGATGTATCAATTTGTGCCTCCTTTGAGCTTGTTTATGCTTACCTTGACTTGAGGAATTTCTTTGACATGCTTATACTTGTCCAAATGCCATGATTTTTGGTGTGCTGATCATTTGATGTGTTCTGTTTAGCCTTGTTTTTTCTTGGAATTTATTGAACCATTTTTGAATTGATGTGGATTGGTTCATTCTGTTTGCTTCAATGAGCTTTCAACTTGCATACTTTGACATGATTGCTTTATGAAATGAAATTGGTTGATGTTTTTGACATGAGACCACTTGGATATTGTTCTTTATGGATTAATCTTGATTCTTGTCAATTTTCATGTTCTATTTTGGATTATTTCTCCTTCTTTGACCCTAGGCCTTGTCCTAGTGGTTTGCTTCTCATGTTTGAGTTTGTTTTAAGGTTAAGAAGTACATGGCCATAAGGAGATTAATTCACATTGCTTGAGTTGGGTTATTTGATTGATAATGACTAACCTTGACTTGTTTTGTAGGATGCTTTGTGCTCATTTGAGTTGAGCTTGTGCCTTGCACATTGTAGCCTTGCTTGTTTGATTGTGTATTGTCTGTTGACTGTTGGATTATCTGTTTGACTTTTTGAATTGAATACTGATTGAGTTGGATTGTTTTCAGGTACATTAGTTGCTTAAGTTCATTTTGAACTTGCTTGGTTGCTTAACCAATTAGGTATAATTTCTCTTCTTCATGTAGTCTGGAAGACCTGGCTTGTTATGTGGCCAGGCACCTGTCTGAAGTCCTCCTTAAGAGGCAATGTTTGTGACTGTTTATCTTTGTCCCCAAGCAGGAAAAGTCCTTTTGATAAGGCAATTGGTAGATAAAAGAGATGTGTAGTCCATCTCCTACTATTCTGTGTGTCATCCCTTTGCTCACATTACATGTTGTAGCATTGTGGATCTTAACCCAAGATCTATAGAGTCATTAACTTGTGGAGAGAGTTCCAACTTTCTGAACTCCCACACCTTCTGATATTCAAAGCTCTCTCTGACCGGAGATAAGAGCCATGAGGAACACCCCTCATATCCTTTCATCTGTTTCACCTTAACTCTCAATGTTAAGGTTAAGAACACCACTTACCCCATTCCAGTTGACTTTAAAGTCTAACCCTTGCTTGAGCCTAATTGCTTGTATATAGTGTGTGCTAACTGAATCCTTGATTGCTTATTGGTTCATCTGTACATGTTTGTTTGTTTGCCTTCGTGCATTTATCATCATTAATTGCTCATTATTGCATGATCATCATCACATATCTTTGTGATACATCTTTGTTTGTCCATTGAGGAATCAACTGTAAGTCCATTCATTGGCCATTGTTCCTATGATTTGGAAGGGATTGAGTGTAAGACCATTTCATTGGCCACTTATGTCCTCTTTGCTTAGTGCTTTTGTTTGTTTGTTGTATGTGAGGATTCAATTGTAAGTCCATGTTGTTGGCATTTGTATTCCTATGATCATCCTTTGGAGATTAGAGTAAGCCCAGATAGATTGGCATCTGACATCCATGTTTTGTTTTACTTTAGGAGATTGGAATAAGTCCATTTATTGGCATCTGATATCCCTGTTTGTTTTAGGAGGTTGGAATAAGTCCATTTATTGGCATCTGATATCCATGTTTTGTTTTGCTTTAGGAGGTTGGAATAAGTCCATTTATTGGCATCTGACATCCCTGTTTGTTTTAGGAGATTGGTGTAAATCCATTTATTGGTATCCGGTATCCCCCTTTGTTGTGAGATTGGTGTAAGTCCAGCAATTGGCATCCGGTATCATTTGTTTTGCTTATTTGTTATTGCTCATTTGCCTATTCCTAAGGACACACTTGAATCATCTTCTATATGATTTCAAGAGGTGAACTTCTGAGAAGTTTTACACTCCTTCACCCTCCACACCCTTTTGTTTCCAAAACTCCCTTTTCACATTGTTAATTCAAAACTTTGAACTATTGTGCAAACATCTTCATGTCTTTTCAAATTAGAAACTTGGACCTTAAGTCCTTGACTTTTCAAACTCCATTTCATAATACTTCTTTGAATTAAATCTTAATCATACCTTGACCATAGTTTGTGAATACTCATAATCAATTAACTTCACCCATTCAATTGTTTTGGTGGCCTTGTCCATTGTTAATATGTTTTTTACACATTAGCCATAGGTTTCAATTACCATAGTGGTTGATGTAAATCTTACCTTATCCTTAGTGAGTTGATTGTAAGTCTTCCATACTTATTATAGGGTTAACCCCTCACTAGTATGTTGAAGCCGTCCTTGCATGGTGGATTGTTGATTCAGGTTGAGTTTTCTCCCGTTGGTAATGAAAAGCCTTAGTGCTCTTGTTTTAAAATGAACCCACTCATATTTTGGAAATTTTTTAGCCGAACTACGGCGTTTTGATCCTTACCTTTCATGGAAGGTACGTAGGCAACGGGTTCATCCGTTCAAATACAAAAATAATAAATTGTACATTCTTTTCTCATCTTCCCAATCATGTTTGCACAATATGTCATAAACAAATAAACTTTTTTATACAACAAGTGTGAAAAGGGCTCCCTAGGAGTACCTAGGACGTTTTGGGTGCCTAACACCTTCCCATTGTGTAATTAACCCCTTACCCATATTCTCTGATCTTTTTATTAGTTTTCTATGTGTAAAACTTCTTAGGCTTTTGTTCGCTTTTTAGCCATTCCTTAGGATAAATAAAAGTGCGGTGGAGACTCGATTCTTTGTATGCTTTGCTTTTGATTTAATCAATAAATCATATAGCGACGAATACACCGCTACAACCTGCGAACCCTAAGCCGGTCTATCCAGACGTCTCACCTCAACACTGGGGAACTGATTCCACCACTGCACCTTAATCAAAGCGGCCAGAGTAGCCAAAGCATCTGCCAAAGGATTCTCTTCTCTAGGCACATGATGCAATTTCACCTTGGTGAAAAATGTCAACAATCTCCTCGTATAATCCCGGTATGGAATTAAATGAGATTGGTGCGTGTACCATTTCCCATTAACCTGATTCACGACCAAAGCTGAATCTCCATATATGACAAGGTTCTTGATCCTCAAATCAATCGCCTCTTCAATCCCCAGGATACAAGCTTCGTATTCAGCCACGTTGTTGGTGCACTCAAATGTTAGACGAGCAGCAAAAGGAATGTGGGATCCTTTCGGCGTAACTAAAACAGCACCAACAACGCTACCATTCACGTTAACGACCCCATCAAACATCAGAATCCATTCGGATTCAGGGTCAGGCCCCTCCTCCGGGATTGGTTCCTCACAATCTTTCGATTTGAGAAACATGATGTCCTCATCAGGGAATTCAAACTTCATCGGTTGATAATCCTCAATGGGTTGCTGGGCGAGGTAATCAGACAATACGCTCCCCTTGATCGCCTTCTGAGAGGTATACTGTATATCATATTCAGTCAAAATCATTTGCCATCTCGCAACCCGTCCGGTCAATGCTGGCTTCTCAAAGATATACTTAATTGGATCCATCTTGGAAATCAACAAAGTGGTATGAACCAGCATATACTGCCTCAGTCGGCGAGCAGCCCAGACCAAAGCACAACAAGTTTTCTCGAGCAGTGAATATCTTGTTTCATAGTCGGTAAACTTTTTTATAAGGTAGTATATGGCATGCTCTTTTCGACCAGACTCGTCATGTTGCCCCAATACACACCCCATAGACCCCTCGAGGACTGTCAAGTACAGAATTAACGGTCGTCCCTCCACAGGAGGCATCAGAATCGGAGGCTCCTGCAAATATTCTTTTATCTTTTCAAATGCCGCTTGGCAATCATTATTCCACTTGACCGTTTGATCTTTTCTCAACAATTTGAATATAGGTTCGCATGTGGCTGTTAGATGAGATATCAACCGTGAAATGTAGTTCAATCTACCTAAGAAACCAAGAACTTCTTTCTCTGTTCTCGGTTCAGGCATTTCATGTATTGCTTTTACTTTAGCAGGATCAACCTCGATTCCTCTTCCACTCACAATAAACCCCAGCAATTTACCGGACCGCACCCCGAAAGTGCACTTGTTCGGATTCAACCTCAGTCTGAACTGTCTCAACCGATCAAACAACTTGGCCAGATCTACCAAATGCCCCTCTTTTGTTTGGGACTTTGCTATCATGTCATCAACATAGCATTCGATTTCGTGATGAATCATATCATGAAACAAAGTCACCAGAGCCCTCTGATAAGTAGCACCAGCGTTCTCGAGACCAAATGGCATCACCTTATAGCAAAAAGTGCCCCACGGTGTGATGAACGTTGTTTTCTCCATATCATCTGGCGACATTTTGATTTGATTATAACCAGAAAAGCCATCCGTGAAGGAAAACACCAAGAATTGAGCTGTATTATCTTCCAACACATCAATGTGAGGTAGTGGAAAATCATCCTTCGGGCTAGCTCTATTCAAATCTCGGTAGTCCATACACATTCTCACCTTTCCATCCTTTTTCGGGACTGGCACAATGTTTGCGACCCAAGGCGGATAATTAGTGACGGCGAGGAACCCAACATCCAACTGCTTCTGCACTTCCTCTTTAATCTTCATGGCCATCTCAGGTCGGGTTCTGCGCAACTTCTGCTTCACTGGAGAACAATCTGCTCTCAATGGTAGCTTGTGCACCACAAAATCGGTATCCAACCCTGGCATATCCTGATAAGACCAGGCGAAGATATCAACATACTCTTTCAACAAGGCTACCATTTTGCTCTTAACACTTTCCTCCAACGCGGCCCCAATTTTTACCTCTTTCCTGACCTCGTCGGTACCCAGATTCACAACCTCAACTTGCTCCTCGTGCGGTTGAATCACCTTCTCCTCTTGTTTCAACAACCTGGCTAATTCCTCTGGCAGTTCACAATCTTCTTCGCCCTCTTCTTCGGCATGATAGATCGGATTGTCGAAGTCATACGAGGGTGTAACAGGATTGTTATCAATAAGATCCGGAGAATGATCGCATCTGCATGAATGGTGATTCATGCATTGCTTTAGAACCGGAGCGAGACAAATTGAAAAGAAGGAAAATGAAAACATTCATTGCCATTTTTATTTTTGTTTTTATTAAACTGCAAAAATAAATGAAAAATAGGGAACACCGCTTTTAATGAAAAACATCCCTTTATTTATGATGTAAATTTTGCAAAATGAGACATGAGGTGGCCCTTACAATGAACCATTACGTTTCGGGAAAAACGTATGGCTTCCATGCAGACAAAATTGAAAAAACAGGAAATATTACTCTTCACGTAGAGTGACATTGATGATCTTTTCGGCCTTCCAGTTCTGGACTTCCATCCCTGGTACACACGGCTTTATCCATTGATCTATCTCACAGTCGTTGTCAACTTCTTCACCCACCATACAGATGTGATATGGATCCAGCATTCCAACACTGGTGAACGTGAATGACGTACGACATCCTCTGCCCTGTCCAAACGAGCCTCGGCCCGGCTGATAACCAACCCCAAATCGGTCTTTCTTGGCGGCGATGTCCATCATCTTCCCCCAACCAGGAGCTTCTCCACTCTTCACCACCTCAGCGGCCTGCTTATACAAAGAAATGGACGACTTCTCCTCTTTAGCAAAGATAGCATTCTCCATCTTGACGATTTCGAATGCTTGACTTGGTGTTTCAACAATTTCACCATCCATCTCCACATACTTGAACGATGATAGGTGGCTGACAAAGATATCCTCCTCCCCACAAACGGTGACGACCTGCCCGTCCCAGATGTACTTCAGCTTCTGGTGCAAAGTCGAAGTCACTGCCCCAGCAGCATGTATCCATGGGCGACCCAACAGGCAACTGTATGCCGGCTGAATATCCATGACATAAAATACAGACTTAAACACCTCAAGCCCGATCTTCACGGGGAGCTCCACTTCTCCAAACACAGCCCGCTTCGAACCGTCAAAAGCTTTCAGCACCAGGTTCGTGGGCGTCAAGATCAACCCTTCACAGTCCAGCTTCGCCAGGGCTTTCTTTGGTAACACATTTAAAGAGGAGCCGGTATCAACCAACACGTGCGAGAGCACGGCTCCTTTACACTCCATGGCAATGTGTAACGCCCTATTATGGTTTCGCCCATCCACAGTTAGATCCAAATCAGTGAAACCCAGCCCATGGCTGGCATTGACGTTTGACACCACCGTCTCCAACTGATTGATGGTTATCTCTTGGGGAACATAGGCTTTCTTCAGTATTTTCAGCAAAGCCTCTCTATGCCCCTCGGAGCTCAGCAATAAGGACAAGATTGAGATCTTGGATGGAGTCTGCTGCAAGTGGTCAACAAGCTTATACTCAGACTTCTTGATGATTCTAAAAAATTCTTCAGCTTCATCATCAAGTTCTCTTTTCGACCCACCAGGCGCCGGTGTCACCACAGGAGTACCTTCATTTACCACCTGCTTCCCTCTTGCCCTGGCTAAAGCCTCAGCCTTATCTTTCTTTTCTTTTTCTCCCTCCCCACTCCTCAAAGCGTCAGGTGCAAACAACCTTCCACTGCGAGTGAAACCACTGGGTCCGGCATTATCCACCTTTGAAACGGTGGTTTCACCTGCAGTCTGATCCTCCAGCTTCTCCCCATTGCAATAGACTTCCCCACCATAATGCCACGGCATGGCGTCATCATTGTCATAAGGAATTGGCCCAGGTACCGTGATAGTAACTGGAGCCGCATCTGCCAGCGTTGACAAATCAACCGGGTTGAAGTAAATGGTTATGGTGGAGACATCTTCCTTCCCCGAATCAATCTTTTCGAACCTGAGGCTTCCCTCATCCATCAGCCTCTGGACAGCCTCCCTCAATAAAACACATCCATTGGGAACAACGGTGCACGCAGCACAACAGTCATCACAGCCCGGGAAGACCCCATTCTTCAACAATTGCCTCTTGACCTCAGCCAAAGGAGTCTTCAACTGATCCACAATCATCATCCCAATGGTTCTACCATCTTCAGAAATTGCATTCATCCCCATTTGACCATGCGCGGGCATGGGATTAGCATTCACATTTGGAGAGGGAGCAAAGTTGATAGCTTTAGAATCCACCAAGTCCTGGACCACATGCTTAAAAGCTTTACAATTTTCTACATTGTGTCCAGGGGCACCAAAGTGGAATTCGCACTTGGCGTTCTCATCAAAACTGGCCGGCCTCTGATCAGGTCTCAACGGTGCCAACGTCCTCTTACTTGATACCCGACCCTCTGTGGTCTCTGTTGAAATGGCTGTCTTTGCTGTTGCGGTTGTTGCTGTTGCTGTTGTTGATTATCAGCAGGAATGGTTACCGCAACAGTGTGCTGGTAGTAACGATCCCTACTCTGTCCCCTCTGGGCATATACAGCACTGGTGTCACCCTCCTTCTTCCTCTGACCATTCCCAAAGGGCTTCTTCGACCCAGACGACGAAGCACTACCCTGTATCTTTCCCAGCTTCAACCAACTTTGTATTCTTTCCCCAGCCACCAACGGAGGTTGGACTCGGGCAGCCAACTCCCTCCATCTCTGTGCATACTCTTTAAACCCCTCGTTAGGCTTTTGAGACATACCCTGCAATTTGGTACGGCTAGGCGCCATATCAGCATTAAATTGATATTGTTTAAAGAATGCATCCCCAATATCCTGCCAGCTTTTGATGTCAGATGACCTCAATTTGGTGTACCATTCCAAAGACCCCCCAGACAGACTGTCTTGGAAAAAATACATCCAAAGCTTCTGGTCCATTGTATAGGCAGAAATCTTTCGGACGAAAGCCTGGAGATGAGTTTCCGGGCAAGAACTCCCATTGTATTTGTCAAACGCAGGCGCTTTAAACTTTTGTGGAATCACAATTCCCTCAACAAGCCCCATATTCGACATATTAACAACCCCCGGAGTAGCATAACTCTCAAGAGCCCTGATTTTCTCCGCCAGCACCTGAATCTCTTTATTTGGTGGTTGAACACCATAGTGCCCGAACTGTTCATTCAACATGGAGAACTGATCCGCTTCTCTGTCTTCCTCTCTATCCTCCTCGGCCCCGAAGAAAGGAGGAAACAGACTGTCCTTAAGGTTATTGCCCATCGGACCTGGTCTACCGCCTGTGGCAACACCAAAACCACCCCCATTGTTGATCACCACGCCAGCAGTTGTCTTCTTTCCGAGATCTCCTCCATCCCTGGAACCACCAAGGCCATGGTTGGAGACACCCTCTAAATTAATACCACTGTTGGCAGCCGAAGCTCGCTCGAGCTTCTCCACTTTATCAGCAAGTGCTTTTTGCCCCACGGCAAACCCTTGCATGACATTGATCAGTTCGTTCATTTTCTCCTTCAGCTCGAGAATATCTGTGTTGGGTAGATCCATCAGCATGGATGTGTTGCGTCTAGTAGGATATCTGTGCGGACGTGCTGCGTGCAAAGGAATGATTCTACGTGCGCGAGCAATGATTCCTGAAACAAACAAGCATGTTAAAAACTGACACCTGCAAAATAGAAGACAAGTTATTATGATTCATGCATGAATGCAATGTCTATCCATATGAGGAACACTCTGTGTTTCGATCCTGGTTTCATCGAGACAGATAATAATCCGGCATCAATATTCTGATATTCATCATTTAATTTTACCATACAAAGCAGAGATATATGATTTAGCAAAGATATCACCCGACCATGTGTGTGTTGTATGAGTGAAGCATGGCAAAGCAAATAAAGCTTGAAGATCAATCACTGAATGAAAATAACCACTGTATACCAAAAGTGCACAATATGTGCGAGAGTCATACATCAAGTCTGATACAAATCAGATTACAATTTTCCAGAAACATAAAGGAAATACAAGCAAGTGAATTCCGTCAACGTGCCTGACGGTAATCCAACACAAATAAGAAAGGTCTAAACTGACGAAGGTCCCACAGAAGGCCCTACATCATCAACCATCCTGGTAAACTTCGCGGCGAACCTGAGCTCGGTGTTCTCCTGCTGCAATCTCCCCACCTCCTTCTGGTGAATCTTCATCTGTCGGAAGTAGTGATCCCTCTCAGCAAGATAATGATCTCTCTCGGCAATATAATGTTCTCTCTCAGCAATGATCTTCACGTTCTCTGCTTCCTTAATCTTCAGCTTTGCCTCCCACTCAGCGATAAGGGTTCTGACTCTGTCTTCCCTCTGATCCCTCACAAGGATTTGTCTCCTCTTCTCATCTTCGATGACCTTCGAAGCTCTAGCCAACCTCTCCTTGGTGATGTCGTGCTCCCTCGTGGATGACTCTAAAGCTTGGCTGACCTTGCCATAATAAGCGGTGTCTATCTCAAAGCACTTCACCACAAGAGCATGTCTCTTATCCTGGTCTTCCATTTTCCCTTTGATTTCCTAATTAGTCATTTGGATTCTAGCAACACTCATCTCCAATTCAGTCTTCTCTGCATGCAGCTGATCTCTCTCCCTCTTCATCTCCAGGAACTCTTCCATGCTGACAGAAGAATGAGATTCCTCAATCAACGGATACCAAGGATCACCCACAGGAAATGGTAGACGAGTGAACTCCACTCTCTTGCTGAGCCAATCATCAAACGGAGGAAAAGACCTGTTATTAGCTCTACCCCAAGAAAACTTGCCTTTCCTTTGAATGTTGCACCATGCATCAGACACTTGCCTCAACCGTGACCGATTACCCTCAACCGGGAAGTGGAAAGTTTCCCGAATCTCACTCTTGAGAGGAGGAACCTCCATAGCGAATCCCATTTGTCTCTTAAGAAGTGTCGGGTTATAATTAATGCAACCCTGAACTCCTATAAGAGGCACATTGGGAAAACCCCCACAACTGCAAATGAAATCTTGTCCAACCCCACTACTGTGAGTCCAAGCTATGTCTTTGGCTCGCAAACCCATCAACTTGGTCGCCCAATTTACAGTATGGTCAAGAAGAACAAAAGCACCCTTGGAAGGCAAATATCCCATGAACCATTTGTATAGTAGCTGAGCACAACATCTGATCAAACCCCCACGCCTCTTCTCGTTCCGATTATGGACCGAGTAATAGACATCCCCAACCAGGGTAGGAATAGGATTCTTCTGAACAAACAAACGGATGGCATTAATATCCACGAAGTTCTTCTGGTTAGGGAACAGGATGATTCCATAAATGCTCACAGCAATCAAAGCACAGACAGCTTTCCAATCACCCAAATCAGCATGCTCCTTGGCTTTAGCCTCCAGGAAACTCAGATGAAAACCAGGTAACTTTCCTTTCTCCTTCAGACCTCCTTTAGTCACCTCTGGACTCAAATAAAGAGCACGGGAGATCCCACCAACATCAGGTTCTTCCTTAGTAGCATAGAAAGGAACCTGATTTCTGATCTGAATACCCAAGATACCAGCATAGTCCTCCATCAAAGGCCCTAATAAGTAATCCAGGAAGACAAAGCATCTCAAACCGGGATCATAAAACTGGAGAAAAGTATGGATGGCACTCCTATCCCTGTCTGTGAGCCTGAAAACCATCTTCAGAATACCCCCATAAGTCTCACGGAACATCCCCACATGGTCAGGCGCAATCAATGATATCATCTCTTTCAGCACACTGATCTCTGGATCAAAGAAACTGTAAACAACATCGTCCTTCAAACCGGGCCTCATATCTGAGCAAAGAAGTCTCTCAACCAGGATCTCAATCAAGAATGTCCCCTGCATATGGATAAACATGAGTTAGATGCGGATAAATGCAAAATGAGAATGATGCTGATGCATGAATGCAATGCATTGTGTCATCCTCCAAGTCATCTGATCATCAACTGTACAGAAGCCCGGTCTCTGAACTGATCACAACCATCCGAGGTACTGAGTAACCACAAATCCGACTTGAGAGTTCCAAAATAAACGGAACGGAAGGATACATCACCATCATCACCATCATCACAGAGAAAACACTGAACTGATAGCCACAACAATCTCTGAATAAACCCAGGGAATCCTGAAATAAACGGATCCCCACTGATAAATACCATGGACAGAACTCCGGCGTCTCAGAAATAAATATCCATAAATCCGACTTATAAATAGGACCCAACAGTCACCAACAAAGAGTCACCATCAGAACATGCATCTGTAAGAATCAAATCCTCCCCTCACAGGTGAATTCTAATCTGGTCATCCTAAGGCGGATAATGGTCTCGACAATCGGGCAAGATACTCAACGGGTTTGCCCTTTCGGGTGTGCCGTTGCAGCTCCCATAAGATCGTCTAAACCAAAGATCCAGGAAAGAACGGTCACCAAAGTCAACAACTCTAAAGAGGTAACTCGACCAAAGTGGAATACTCCACAATGGAAGAGCTCTCTCAGAAGAACCTCGTCCGGCTTGTGGTATGTCACGTCGCAACAACATGCCCAACCAACATGTGAGGAACGTGAGACCACACTAATCCTAGGTGTATACTCGGGCCTGGGTTTTAGCCCCACTCAGAACACCCATCCCAAACAGAGGAACCAACCTGTACAGATTCAGCACAATGATAATATGATGCATGCAAACATATATGCAAATAATCACAGTATAATAATCATAAATGCAATAAATAAAACAATAAAAGCAACCAAAACTATCCTAGAGAGCGCTAGGATTGACTCGCTTAGGGAAGATGGACCAGCAGGAGGTCAACTTCTATGTCCCTAGCAGAGTCGCCAGCTGTCGCATCCGCGAAAAACAATCGGCGGGAAAAAACAAACAAACAGAGCCGCCACCGTGCGTTATTTATCCCAAAAGAGGGAAAGGAAACGCTCGAAGTAAACCTGGAAAGGGAACGGTCTTACGACCGGAGACGCAAGGATCGAGAGTCGGTTACGCAAGGGGAAGGTATTAGCACCCCTCACGTCCGTCGTACTCGACGGGATCCACGCTCAGAAAGGAAAGAATAAGGTTGCTGAATAACTGCTCAAAGAATGCACACACACTGGAATCAAACACAGATGGAAGAAGGAGGAAGGTGACTCGACAGGATGTCACATCCTGGTCCTACGTAGTTTGTCAGAAACAAACATCAGAGTCAACGTAGTTCGGCGAAATGGGGAACGGGCTCGCTAGGATATCACATCCTATGCCTACGTATCTCATCTGGAATGAGAATCAGAGCTACCGTAGTTCGGCTAACGCAAGCCGAAACAAAACACACGCACAGACGCTGAGACGTCAAAACAAACACACAAATGGAAACAGACTGCCAAGGAAACACGAACAACTCCACACACACGAACAAGGAAACCGAATGCCAATCGCTGGACTTACATCAGACTCCACACACACAAGAGGGTCAACAAACAGACAAGCTAATAGGGAGTCAGGAACTCGAGCCTAATAACTGTCAAGCAAACACACACAAAAAAGAAAAAGGGTGCCCGGAGAGATCTCGCACGATCTCCTGCCTACGTACCTCATCTGGTATGAGGATCAGGGCAACGTAGTTCCCCTTAACAGGGGAGAAACTTTCTCCTAAACCAGAGACCGGGAAATAACAAACTAAAAGGGAGACTGACTCGAGCCTAATAGTTGTACTGCAATCCACAATAGTCCTAGGTTGAGGTTTCTAACAGATCCTAACTCGCACAGGCAGCAAGTCAACAACACAGCAAGTAAGAAAACGGGTGAACAGGTATCACACACTATATGAAAACAAGAAGGCTCACACAACATGGCTGAGCTTTAGTCAAGGGGTCATGTCAACCTTGACAAACAAGCCAACTGGAATTGGGTGTTTTTTTGCTCTTAACCCTAACATTGAGAGTTAGGGTGAAACAGATGAAATGGGAAGTGAGGGTAAGACCTCACAGCTCTTATCCCTGGCCTGGGAGAGCTTTAAACAATGAAAATATGGGAGTCCAGAATCAGGAACTCTACTCCACATGACTGACACAACAAGATCTTGGGTTCTTATTCAAAGTGCATCAACACATGGTGTGAGCAGGATGAATGACACAACTAAATAGCAGGGGATGCATTGCACATCCCTTTTATCTACCAATGCCTCTTGACTTAGGAGGTCTTTATATGTACAAGGCACAAAGATAAACAAACACAAACATTGCCTCTTAAGGAGGGCTTCAGACAGGTGCCTGCCAAAGTAACATGACAGGTCTTCTAGACTACATGAAGTCAGAGGTCATTACCTAAGTGGTATGCCAACCACAAGCAAAGCAAAGCAAAGTTCAAATGAACTTAAAGCAACTTAGGTACCTGTGTAAACAACTAAACAAATCAGTACAACACTCAGACAAACAGACAACAGTCAATAGATCTCAACAGACAGTTCATCATCAGACAACAATGGTGCAAGGCATAAGGTGCAAGCAAACTAAATTGATTCATCATCCTCAAGACCTACAAAACAACAAGGTTAATCAACCAAGATAATTTGTATCTCAAGTGATGAGATCATATCAACCAATGTGGCTAATTGCTTTGAAACATGAAATGCACATCTCAAATGTGAGAACAAACCACTAGCTCAAAGGCTAGGGTCAAAACAGAAGCTCAAACTCAACATGAATCACATTTAATCAATCAAGAACAAGTCCTAAAAAGGACCAAACCAAAATCAATAAGCAAGTTCATTTTATGTGCAAGAGAAATCAAAGACACATTCAAGGCATACATTTGGACATTGAGAATGAGAATTCCAAATCAAAACAGAAATGATTCAAATAATCTTGGAAAAAATCATGAGCATTCAACACATCCAACATGATCATCATACAAAAAATCAGAATCAACAGAGGTCATTTGATATGGAAATGAAATTGCACAAGTTGATCAACCAGATGTGTGACACAAATTGTCACACCATACCAACATGTGTGTAAAACAGAAATGGCAAATGAGAAAAATACCAAACCAATCCTAAAACATCCATCAATATGTCAAGAATCATCATGCAAAATTTCATGGCAATTGAATTAAAATCAAGCATTTCACAATGGAAAGAATGGAGCAAGGTCACAAATGTACACATGGTCACAAAGTCTAGCACAATCCAAAATCCAGCCATGCACAACTTTAGAACTTAACATCATAACATTCTAGACATCTCAAGGATTAAGTAGCAAAAAACCAGGAATTTTTTTGATCATTTTTCAATTTTATATGGATTTCTGAAGTTGACATAAAAATATTTGAAAAGAAAATGAAGAATGCATGAAATTTGGAGGGAAATACATAAATGCTGAATGAATTTGAAAACTGGCGCAGGCAAGGTTCGAACACGGTACGAATTCAAATGAAGCACGCGCCAAGCATGAAACGACGTCGTTTCACCTGCGAACCCTAGCGCATCACTAGCGACGGAAAAACGGACGCTAGGCCGTCGCTATGATGAAGATCTTCATCTTCCTCACGAAGATGAAGATGAACAGTATGAACATCATGAACAATTTTCCAGATTTTTTCAGAATTCCACAAAAATTATACCAAATCAAAGTTCATGCAATGGAGATTATAGATCAACAAAAATCTAATCCTAAACCATCACCAACAGAGAGAATCGAACGAAATAAGTTTGATGCACCAAACTTCCATCACACATAACTCACTCAATATTGCACTAAATCACACAAAATTCATATCAGATTGCTCAGTGAAGAGAGTTCTACAAGATTATGCATACAAAACAGTGAATTAAGAAGCTCGAAAATATGACCTCTTGAAGAGCAGTTCTTGAAAAATGCACGATCCAAGGTTTGTAATGGTCCAAATCAGCTCAAGAATACTTGTAATGATGATTGATGAAGAGTTTGAAGCTTGAAACTATGTAGATCTAGCTCAATTTGCATTTTCCATTTTTGAGTTCTTGAGCTTCACATGCACAAATCTGGTCCAAACTTGATGATCCAAGGCTTGACCTCTGCTAAATCATTAATAGAGAACCAGAATATGGAAGAAGATGCAAGGCTTATGTGAGAAAAATTTGAATTAAGATTGAGAGAAAATTTTGGAGGGAGAGAGAAATTGGATCTAGAATGAACAAAACCTCTACAATTCTGTTAGGTTTATGTATATATACCATGTGCTAATCCTATTTTAATTAAAATTAATCAAGGTTTAGTTGAAGTTAAGCAAGATAAGGTGTGGTGACAAAAATTGAAATTTTGAGGTGTGTGAAGCATGCATACGTGAACAGTACCAAACCAATGATCAAATTCACTTAAAAACACTCCATGCACATATTAGCAATGGTCATTTGTTCCCATGATGCATCAATTTTAAATTTTCAAGTTTCCCTCCAAAATTGACTTGAATGCACAAATGATCATATGTTCAAATTTCATGCAATGTGATGGATATCTTAGAAACTACATGTCATGAGAAGCAAAATGCAAAAAGAACCACCAAATTTGGAGTTATGAATCAAAAGTTATGGCCATTTGAAGTTCCATGTACACTTGGCAATGATTTGATCATATCTCCTCAACCATTCATCATAAATTCATGATCTTGGACTTTTTGGAAATAGGAGAGAGAGATCTTAAACTTTCATGTTGGGCAAAAATTCATTTGAAGCTTCTTTGGTGATGCAAGATCAAGTGGAATTTGAATAAAAAACTTTCCATTTTGGGAAACTTTCAATTGTAGGTCACTTTCCATTTTTGGAAAGTTTTGATCTGACCTCCAATTCTTCAAGATATGCATTTGTAATGATGAATAAGCCTCTTTTGAACATGAATGAGATGTTGAAACTCATTTCTCCACCTCCTAGCCCTCAGTTGACTTTCTATTGACTTTTTGGGTCCTCAGATGACTTGAACATACTCAGATGACTTTGAGCCTCAACCACTTGATGAAATGGCTCCAAAATGAAACCCTAGCCTATACAAGCTCAATAAAATCATATGATAATCTCCTTCTCAAGAAAGACCTCACCTCCTTGAAAATCCCTGACTGGTAGAATGCAACTGATTAGGGTTGACCATAGGTCAAAACCCTAATCCCCAAAGAATCTGAGCCCGAACAATGAGCCCCTTGAGGATGACATAACCTCGATGATGATGATGTACCCTTGCCAATAAGATAATGCTCAAACTCCTTGAAGGACCAAGAAACCCTAATTGAAGCACAAACCCTCAGATGGCTAGTGATCAATTTATGAGAACCTCAGGCTTGCATCTCTTAACCTCTCCATCTTCTGAGAAAGACTCAGGAGGATGACTTGTCTATTTTCACATGATATGAAATATGCAAATGCCTAATGCCCTAAAAAATGAAATGCAATATGCTAAGCTAGTCCCAAGAAAGGAGGGCAAATTTTGAGGTGTTACACTAGGGAACCCTTTTCACAACTCGTTGTATCAGATGATTGTTTATGAAAATATTTATTGTGCAAACATTGATTGGGAGGATGAGAAAAGAATATACAAATTTTATTATTTGTGTTTGGATGGATGAATCCATTGCCTACGTACCCATACAGGATCAAAACCTCGTAGTTCGGCTAAAAGATTTCCAAAAAGCAAGTGGATTGATTTTAAACAAAAGCCCTAAGGTCTTTCATTATCCACGGGAGAAAACTCAACCTATACAACCACAAGTCCACCATGTGAGAACAACTTCAACTTGCTAGTGAGGGATTATGCCCTATAATAAGCAAGGAAGTCTTACAATTCAATCACTAAGGACAAAAGGTGAGATTCACATCAACCACTAAGATAATTGAGATCTATGGCTAATGTATGAAAACTTATCAAGAAGTGGACAAGGGCCACAAAAAGCAATTGAGTGAGTGAAATTAACCAATTATGAGTATTTACAAAAATGGTCAAAGTTGACATTAGATTCAATTCAGAAGAAGTATTGTGAAAATTAAGTTTGAAAATTAGAGGCTTAAGGCCTAGGTTTCTAATTTGAAAATAGATGAAAATGTTTGCACAAAGTTTTCTGGTTTGAGTTACAAATGCAAGTAGAGGTTGTAAGGAAACAAAAGGTGGGGGATGAGGAGTAAAACTTCATTAGGAGTTCCTCTCTTGAGATCATATATAGATGATCCAAGTGGTTCCTTTGGAATAGGCAACAAAGCAATAAGCAAATAAGATAGAGTCTCATAAAAGATCAACAAAACTGGAAATGGATTGCCAATAAATGGTCTTACATCCAACTCCGATAAAACAAAACACAATAGGAAACAGATAGCCAATCAATGGTCTTACATCTGACTCCTCAAACAAAACAAATAAGAAGTGCAAAAACAAGATGCAAACAATATGCAAAAGCAACATGAAGGATGCACAAGTAAGCAAATAATTAATCAATTAGCACACTCTATACACAATCAAAAGGCTCATACAAGGTTGGGCTTTAGTCAAGGGGTCATATCAACCTCGACAAACAAACCAGATATGTAAGGGTGTTTGGGCTCTTAACTTCTAACATTGAGAGTTAGGGTGAGCAGATGAAATGGGAGATGAGGGTTAGACCTCATAGCTCTTAACCCTGGCCAGGGTGAGCTTGACCCAAAGAAGGTGTGGGAGTCCAGAATGAGGAACTCTACTCCACAATGACTGACTCTATATACAATGATCTTGGGGTGTTTATTCAAATGCATCAGCACGTAGTGCGAGCAATATGAAAGACTCAACTGAATAGCAGGGGATGGATTGCACATCCCTTCTATCTGCCAATGCCTCTTCACTTAGGAGGACTTAACCTATATGCCTCGACAAGGAGGTCTTAAGCACAAAATTAAACAATCAAGAACATGGCCTCTTAAGGAGGGCTTCAGACATGTGCCTGCCAAAGATAGCAGGTCTTCCAGACTACATGAAGAATAGAGAGTTTACCTAAGTGGTATGCCAACCACAAGCAAAGCAAAGCAACTCAAGTAATGAGTTAAAGCGGCTAAAGTACCTGTAAGAAAAGCTAAACCAGTCAATATTTACATTCAAACAAATCAAACAATCAACAACAGTCGGACAACCAATCATCAGACAACAATGGTGCAAGGCATAAGATGCAAGCAAACTAAATTGATTCACCATCCAAAAGACCTACAAAACAGCAAGGTTAGTCAACCAAAATAACTTGTATCTCAAGTGATGAGATCATATCAACCAATGTGGCTAATTGCTTGAAACCTGAAATGCAAAGCTCAAATTGTGAGTTCAAACCCCTAGGGCAAAGCCTAGGGTCAAAAGTGAAGCTAAAAGCCAAAACAGAAGCTAAAACTCCACATAAAGCTCATTTAATCAATCATGAACATGTTCTAAAAAGGACCAAATCAAAATCATCAAGCAAAGTCAATTCATGAGCAAGCTATGGCAAAGACAATTTCAAAGCATTCAAATGATCATTAAGAATCAAAATTCCATATCAAAACAGAAATGAGTCAAACAATTCTGGAAATTTTTATGTGCATATAACATGTCCAATAAAATCATCATGCCAAAAATTAGAATCAACAGAACTCATTTGACCTAGAAATGAAAATGCACAAGTATGAGACCAAGATTGTGACACCAAATGTTGCGCAACAATGTCCATGTGTCTAAAACAGAGATGAAAAATGGTAAAAATGCACAATCAAGCCTCAAACATCAAGTAACATGTTGGGAATCATCATACAAAATTTCATGGCAATTGGATCATTATTGAGCATTTCATAATAGAAAGAATGGAGCAATGTCACAAATGCATACATGTTCACATAATCTAACACAATTCAAATTCCAGAAATGGTAAAATCATAAAATCAACACCATAAAATTCTAGACATTCATATGAACAAGTAGCAAAAAACCTGGAATTAATTGGATGATTTTCCAATTTTATATGATTTTTCAAAGTTGACAAAAATATTTGAATTAAAATGAACAATGCATATGGTGAAATGGAGGGAAAGGTAAAAAGGTTGATTAATTTGAAATATGGAGTCAGCCAGGATCGAACCAGGTGCAGATTTAAACAAGGCGCTGAAAACCAAAATAAACTCCAGAATGTTGGAGCCAGGGATCGAAGGCGTTTTGGATGAAACGCACAACTTCATTAATGTGCTGGCATCCAACACAACAGTCAAATGCCACCAGGCTCGATCAAAGAGATGTGGCTCAATCAATTGGCCAACAGCCAGCACACATGGACGCTCGCATGGCATGAAATTGAATAAACCCTAGCGCCAGCCAGGTCTGTACAGACAACGGCGACAAGGAGGAAACAACCGTCTTCCTCGCGAAGACGGCGGAGCAACAACAATGTCAACATGAAATTTTTTCCAGAAACAAGAAAATTTTATATCATTTGAAAGCTTATGCAACGTAGGTTACAGATCGAGCAATATCTAAGGCTACTTCATCACCAATCATGAAAATCAAGCAAAATAAGTTTGGCATTCAAAACTTTAATCAAGCATATCTCAGCCATTTCTCATCCATTTCACACGAATTTTATATCAGATTGATCAGCAAGAATAGATCTACAACTTTATGGCAATTATTTGAAGAATTGAGAGACTCGAGTTCTTACCTCTTGAAGAGCAGAACAATGAAATCTGGTGATTCAAGGCTTGGCACGCGTGCAAATCCACTCTTGATCACTTGTTATGAAGCTTGATGAATGAATTGAGGCTTGGAATAGCTTAGATCTTGCTCAAATCTGAACTTCCATGCTTGTGTTCTTGAGCTTGCACCACACAAATCTTGGCCAAAAATTGCAATTAAGAGCTTGATCTACACCAAATCAATATCACAGAACAAGAATATGGAAGAAAATCACAATGCTATGTGGAAGAAATTTGAATTTCAATGGAGAGAGAAATTTGGAGGGAAGAAGAATTTAGATCTAGAAATGGTGAATCCTTTACAATTCTGTTAGGATTATGTATTTATATGACATGTTAATCCTACTGAAAGTGTTAATTAAGCTTGGTTAATTGTGATTAAGTGAAATAGGGTGTGTGACCAAAAATGACAATTTGTGTGTGCATGGCAAATGCAAACGTGAACAGTACCACATGCATGATCAATTTCACTTAAAATCTTCCAATGAACACAATGGCAATGGTATTTTGTCCATACAATGCACCAATTTCAAATTTGGCATTTTCCCTCCAAAATAGTCATGAAAGAACAAATGATCATGTGATGAATTTTCATGCAATGTGATGAATGATTTGGAAAGTTCATGTCATGAGAAACATTATGCAAAAAGGAGCACTAAATTTGGAGTTTTGGTTCAAAATTTATGGCCTTTTGAAGTTCCATGTACACTTGGAAATGATTTGATCATATCTCCTCAACCATTCATTAGATGCTCATGATCTTGGACTTTTTGGAAATAGGAGAGAGAGATCTTCAACTTTCATGTTGGACAAAAATTCATTTGAAGCTTCTTTGATGTTGGAAAGTTGAGTTGAAGTTGGTCCAAAAACTTTCCATTTTTGGAAACTTGAAATTACAGGTCACTTTCCATTTTGGGAAACTTTTGCACTGGCTTCAAATTCTTCAATATTGATATTTGTCATGATGAATAAGCATTGTTGGAACATGAATGGGATGAAGA
The DNA here is from genome assembly GCF_024323335.1 of Lathyrus oleraceus. Lineage (NCBI taxonomy): Eukaryota > Viridiplantae > Streptophyta > Magnoliopsida > Fabales > Fabaceae > Lathyrus > Lathyrus oleraceus. Next base: position 309,692,861 of record NC_066585.1, on the reverse strand, counting down.
AACTCAATTTCTCAATTCAAAACCCACAGTTGACTTTTCAGTTGACTGGCATAGGCCTTTAGAAGACCTGAAAATGTTCTGATGAACTTGAGCCTCAACCACTTGGGGATTTTGCTCCAAAATGAACCTCTAGCTCACATAAGCTCTAAATAATGGTCACATGATCCATATCTCAATGGAAACTCATCTCTTGCACAAAGGATTCACTTGAATTGCCTTGACCTGTTGAGTGCTTAAGCTGCCAGTAACAAAGGTTAATGACATATTTTTGTACATTTGGTTAGTGATTAAAAGAAAAGCAATGATACATAAATGAAAGCAATGCTTGGTGATCAAGAACCACTCTCAAGAAAGATCCCACCCACAGGGAAGGAAGCAAGGTGTCCAATGATCCTTGAGGTAATGCAATGTTATGATATGATGCCATGAGGGATCTTAGGGACAAAATTGGGGTCTTAAAGGTAGTACCAATCAATTTTTATGAGTCTTCCTTCAACTATACAGTCCAAACCCTGCACATGCTCAGGATCCCTCTCATTTTAATGTGAATTGGGCGACGACTCTCCACCCTCTTCGATCTCGAGTGTTACATCCACTCTCCGTCCTCTTTGACCTCAGGTGTTACATGTCCACCAACTTCTGCTTGGTTCGTCCCCGAACCATATCGTAATGGGAGAGGTCTGACTCGGATACCATTTGTAATGCCTCGTACTGCTTTTAGGATTACCAATTTGAAGGTGAGAAAAACAAGAAAGGGGGGTTTGAATTGTTTTGGAAAATAAGCGCTTTTTCAGACAAAGACCACACAAGGAATTTATACTGGTTCGCTTATAACACAAAGCTACTCCAGTCCACCCGGCCAAGGTGATTTCGCCTTCAACAAGGACTTAATCCACTATTCTTGAAAGATAGTTTACAACCAACGTCTAAGAGAAAGATCTCTTAGTCCTCTCAAGTATACAGACTGCGCAGAGTCACTTGAGGAAATAAAACAATAGATAAAAAGGACAATGTAATCTAGAGTGCTTCTAGGATAAGCAAAATATTACAACAGTAAGATCAAAAGAATGTTTCACGTTCTAAGCAAAAGCTTCGTGAAAGATTGAGAGAGAGAGAGTAGAAACGTTTATGTGCGTTGGTGTTTTTCTTAATGCTGTTAGATGTCCTTTATATAGAGGTGAAAGGACCGTTGAAATTGATGGCAGATGATTTGTCTTGAATAGGAACTAATGCCATAACTTATGTTGTTTCTTTCCAAAACAACTTTGTCTCCCTGAATAACTTCTTTCCAATAATAGTTTCTTTCCATTTGAGATTGAAGTTGCCGTTACTCTTTCCATAAGGAAGTCCACTATCAGAGTCTGCGTGGCTCTGGGAATCTTTAAGAGTTCTGATGATGTCTTCAGATGACGCTGAGAGCTTCTGGAATGATATACCGTTGTTCAGAGTCAGAACCTCTAGAGTGCACTCCTTCTTCAGATGCTTCTGATATTCTGCTGTTTTGCTCAGAGTTAGAACTTCTTGAGCGTGTTTCTACTTCAGATGCTTCTGATCTTCTGGTAATTTGTATCTGATATGATTCTGTATCTGATGACGCAATCAGATTCCTTTCTTTTTGTTTAGAGTCCTGCACACTTAGAAACTTTTCGTTAGAGTGTCATTTTTGGTTTCATCCTTTGTTATCTTCAAAATCTTGGAATCTGTTGTAGAACATTTTTTGTTCTTACAATCTCCCCCTTTTTGATGATGACGAAAACAAACTCAATTAGCAGATGAAACATTAAAAGAATCAGATCAGATAGAAGTGAGCTCCCCCTGAGATGGGCTAGGGAGTTCAGAAGTTCTTACCAGAGCTTCCAAGCAATGAAGTTTTGATACCTTCTGCAATTTCTTAAGTCCAATGTTAGAAATTTATTTTTAAGAAAAGTATGTTGCAGAGTGCTTAAGGAATTAGGCAATTTTTCATCAGAGCTATATTTGATTTCTCCCCCTTTTTGTCAGAATCAAAAAGACTTAAACAAAAAAATAATCAAGAAAAAGCATTTTATATATCCAGATAACAGAAAACAAAGATAAGGACAAGAAAAACAAACATCAGAAACAAGGAAAACAAGGCAACAAACAAAATATCCTAAGTGCCTAAGGGTTGGGAGGAGGAGGCATTCTCTGAAGCAGTTGAGCCAGCATGTTCTGAATATTATCGTTGACGGTGTCCTGTTTATCCATTCTGGCTCTGAGTTCCTTCTGGTCTTTCTGAAGTTCTTCAAGTGTCTTGAGAACCATAGGAATGACGGAAGAGGACTCCCCCTGAGTCAGAGCACTCTGTTCTTCAGCAGCTCTGGCTTCAGCTTCTGCGGCTGCCTTTGCTTCAGCTTCAGCAGCAGCAGCAGCGTCAGCTAGAGCTTTGGCCTCAGCTTCATTGGCCCTTTGGATTTCTGCTTGTCGAGCTCTTTCTTCTTCTTGCCTTCTGGCTTCTTCTTCAGCTTCTCTGGCAAGTCTCTCCTGTACTCTTGCCTCAGCATCTCTGATGAAGTCGTTTCTGACTTGCTCAGAGATGTGCTTCAGTTTGAAAGCCTCAGAGGTCATCCAGCCAATGGCTCTGTTCCAGTGTGTCCTTACAGAGTCAGGATCATCACTGATGCCAGAGTTAATGGTCAGAGACTTGACCTTTTGTACCGAAGCCCCTGCGAACATCATTATGGCTTCCTCTAGGGTAGGCAGGGAATGTTCAGGTTCAGATGTTTGGGGTGGAGAGGTTGGAGGGCTTAGGTTAAGTGTTAGAGGTTCAGGTTCAGCGGAAGTGTTTTGAGGGGTGATGTCAGAGGGTTGGAGGTCAGAGGGTTGAGCTTCAGAAGGTGTGTTGGTTGGTTGTTCTGGGGTGGTGAAGTTACTGCAGGTTCTGGTGGAGGTTGTTGTGGTTGTTGTGTGTTATGGTTTAGATAATAGAGGTGGGCTAGAGTGGGAGAAGCGGGGTCAGAAGGTTCTGGGTCAGAGGAGAGGATAAGGTAGGGAGGTGATTCTGGGGCTGAAGATGAAGAGGTGGTTTGATTTAGTTCTTCAGCTTCAGATGTAGGTAGGGATGTATGGGCGAGATTAAATTTGGGTAGAGGTTGTGAGGTTCTGGTTGTAGAAGGTGGGGTGTCAGAGGAGGTGTAGATAGGTGTTAGGAGAGGAGTAGAGGAAGCCAACAGTGGTTCAGAGGGAATAGTAGGGGAAGACTTACCAGAGGTTTCTTACAGAGGCGCTGAAGGTCTTGATTCAGAAGGTTCTCCTAGCCTTGCTTTCTTCGCTCTTGAAGACTTCTTTTCAGATGGACCTCTTTTGAACTTAACGAAGTCTGATTCTGAATCTAGCATATCGTCTAGTCTGAAGTCTGAGATGTCTACTCCTTCATCCTTCAGACGTTGGAGATAGTGGAGGATTGCCTCTCTGGGTTCATTCTTGTAGAACCTTGCGAGACCATGTGGTAGCTTCCTCTGATCTTTTAATGCGTCCCAAGAGGTGTCCAGTGTAGGTTTGACTTGAATCTTCTTCAGAATTCCCATGCTCTTCATATTTCTGGAGTTCAGAGGCCTTCCAGTATCTATTGTCAAGTCTTCCATGAGTTTGTTCTTCTCCAGATGGTCTACGAGCCCATTTTCTATTAATACGTCAGAGAGAAGTCTTCCCAGAGGGATGTAGGCTCTGGGTTTCATGTTGTTTCTGGTCTCCCGTACGGAGTCTCTGAGATATTTGAAGAGTAGTGCTGGGAGGCAGAGCTTCAAACCCTTGTGAATGCAATACAGAATGCACTTCTGATCTGTATTGATGTAGTCAGAGGAGTTTGATGTTGGGCGGTGATGAATGGTTCCCAGAATGATCTTGAGCCATACCCGGAGGTTCTGATGAAGTTCTTTGTTCTTTGATGGATTTCCTTCTGTGTTGAGTTTGAAGATAGTGGGGTTGATTTCCTGAGCAATGCTCCTTGACCTAGGGTTGATGTCGTAGATCCTTCTTCCTCCAGCTTTCTCCATGTTCAGTAATGAGGCAATTGACTTTTCAGTAATCACTATCTTGACCCCCAATACATAGGAGACTATGAAGTGGTCGTCAGCGTCAGCAAATCTCCAGAATTCTTTGATGAGGTTTGGGTAAACAGGGCCATAGAGCTGTTGAAAGTAGTTTTCCCAACCTTGTTGACGGAGTTCTTCAGTTAGGTCTACTCCATTTCTCTTCATGTTGTTGAAATCCATAAGTGATTCACACAACACTTCCAGTTTATCAAAGGGAGTTGCCAGGTTGATATGAGGCTCACGATCAAGAACATGGGGTTCCTTGTATACTGGAGTGATGGTTACGCCTGTAACGATAGGAGTGGGAATGCTTGTGCTTTGGGCTGTGTTGCTGGATTCCATTTGTTGAGAATAGTTGAAAACTGATTGTTGTTGAGCATCCATTGTTGAGGAAGAACGAGATGAAGATGAACTGCTTGCAGAAATGCTTCAGAGAACTGGTTTGAGAAAGTGAGTGAGAGTGAAGAGTGTGTGAAGTGTGAGAGGAGTGTTTAAATACCCTAACCAAAACGCATGCAAAACGACACGTAAAATAGCGTTAGCACAAAAGTCAAGTTAGCACGCTTAGAGGGAGAAATGATTATGGTTCATTAATGAATGTCTAATCCCAACAGTATGCACACTGCTCGAGGAGACTTCAAACGTCTGCCCTTTGAATTTCTTCTAGACAACTGTCTAGAAGTTCCAAGGTTAGATGCTACGTGCTCCACGTGGTTTGATGTATCTGATCTTCAGGAATACCAAGGGATTGGTTCCTGGAGATTTCTAACTCAGATATCTTCTTAACTTGGTAGAAGTATCAGAGTCAGAGGCAGAAGCTCATTTGTTTATGTCAGAGTCTCATTTTACATCTTCAGAGGCACAATTTATTCAGGGCAATTTTGAATGTTCAGATTTTCTAAGATAAAAAGAAATCTATCTTCAGCTAAAGGCTTAGTAAATATATCTGCCCATTGATGATCTGTATCAATGAACTTCAATGTTACTATTCCTTTCTGAACATAGTCTCTGATAAAATGATGTTTTATTTCAATGTGCTTAGCTCTAGAGTGTAGAATGGGATTCTTACTTAAACAGATGGCAGCAGTATTATCACAAAAGATAAGGATGTTACTCTCGAAGATTTGCAGATCTTCTAACTGATTCTTCATCCAGAGCATCTGAGTTGTGCATAGTGATGCTGAGATGTATTCTGCTTCTGCAGTTGATAGAGCGATAGTTGACTGTCTTTTGCTGGCCCAGGATATCAGATTGTTTCCTAGGAGCTGACAGTTTCCAGATGTGCTTTTTCGTTCCAATCTATCTCCTGCATAATCTGCATCACAGTAGCCCGAAAGTCTATACTCTGATGTTTTCTCATACATCAGGCCCAGGTTAGGAGTTCCTTTCAGATATTTGAGAATTCTCTTAACTGCTGTTAAGTGAGTTTCTCTAGGGTCTGATTGGAATCTGGCACAGAGACAGACACTAAAGAGAATATCAGGTCGAGTAGCAGTCAAATAGAGAAGAGAGCCTATCATACCACGATAGAGCTTCTGACAAACCTTTTTACTGACTTCTTCCTTTTCAAGAATGCATGTTGGATGCATGGGAGTTTTTGCAGAGTTGCATTCAGCCATGTCAAATTTCTTCAGAACGTCTTTTATATATTTGCTTTGATGAACGTACGTGACTTCTGAAGTTTGGTTAATTTGAATTCCTAAAAAGAACTTTAATTCTTGCATTAAGCTCATTTCAAATTCTTCCTGCATTAACTCAGAGAATTCTTGACAAACAGAGGCGTTAGCAGAACCAAAAATAATATCATCAACATATATCTGACATATCATGAGGTCATTGTTAAGGTTTTTACAGAAGAGTGTGGAGTCAATTTTCCCTCTGATAAAGTTGTGTTTCAGAAGAAAGTTACTTAAACGTTCATACCAAGCTCTGGGAGCTTGTTTAAGTCCATATAAAGATTTTTTAAGTTTAAAAACATGTTCTGGAAATTTTGGATTTTCAAAACCTGGAGGTTGGTTGACATACACTTCTTCTGATATATAACCATTAAGGAATGCACTCTTGACATCCATTTGATATAATTTAATAGAATGATTAATGGCAAAAGATACAAGAAGACGAATAGATTCTAACCTTGCGACTGGAGCAAAGGTTTCATTGTAGTCAATACCTTCTTGTTGACTGTAACCTTGAGCAACCAGTCGAGCTTTGTTTCTGACGACTTCTCCTTTCTCGTTCAGCTTGTTTCTGAAAACCCATCTGGTTCCAATGACGTGAGTGCCTCTGGGCTTAGGAACAAGATCCCAGACATCATTCTTTGTGAATTGATCAAGTTCTTCTTGCATGGCTGAAACCCAGTCGTTATCTTGAAGTGCTTCATCACAGGACGTAGGCTCGATCAGAGACACTAGTCCTAGAGGAGTATCTTCAGAGGTCCTGAAGGTAGATCTGGTTCTGACAGGTTCGTCCTTGTTGCCCAGAATCAAATCTTCAGATACGTTGATACGACTTTTAGCTTTCTTTGGGATTATTGGGGAATTAATTTCCTCAGAGTTCTGAGTGGCAGTTGCTTCTAGAGCTTTATCAGATCCTGCAAGAGTGATTTCTAAATCTGCAAAATTTTCAACTAGCTTTGACTTTTCAGGGTCAAGCTTATCGTCAAATCTGACATGAATTGATTCTTCCACAATTTTGGTTTCTGTATTGTATACTCTGTAGCCTTTAGAGCGTTCTGAGTATCCTAACATAATACCTTTCTGTGCTTTGGAATCAAACTTTTCAGATGTTCTTTAGTGTTTAAAATAAAGCAAGAACATCCAAATGGATGAAAATATGAAATGTTTGGTTTCCTTCCTTTACACAGTTCATAGGGAGTCTTTTCCAGAATAGGTCTTATTGAGATTCTATTCTGAATGTAACACGCTGTATTTACAGCTTCTGCCCAAAAGTGCTTAGCCACATTAGTTTCGTTGATCATTGTTCTGGCCATCTCTTGGAGTGTCCTATTCTTCCTCTCTACAACTCCATTTTGTTGTGGAGTTCTAGGGCAGGAGAAATCATGGGATATTCCATTAGAGTCAAATAATTCCTCAAAGGATTTATTTTCGAATTCTCCACCATGATCACTTCTGACTCTGATGATTTTAGAGTCAAATTCTTTTTGCACTTTGGAGCAGAAACTAGTGAATACAGAGTGAGACTCACTCTTGTGTTTTAGGAATTTCACCCATGTCCAGCGACTGAAATCATCAACAATGACTAGTCCATACTTCTTTCCATTGACTGATGTTGTTTTCACAGGACCAAATAAGTCAATGTGGAGAAGTTCCAGAGGCTTAGAGGTAGTAACAATAGTTTTCTTTTTGAAAGATGTTTTTGAAAATTTTCCTTTCTGACATGCTTAACATAGAGCATCTGAAGAAAACTTCAGTTTAGGTAGGCCTCTGACTAACTCGAGTTTATTTAGCTGAGATAGTTTTCTCATGCTAATGTGGCCCAAGCGTCTATGCCATACCCATTGCTCTTCGTGAACAGACATCAGACATTTCACATTTTGTTCTTTTAAATCAGAAAGATTAATTTTATAAATATTGTTTTTCCTATTGCCTGTGAATAGGACAGAACCATTGTTTTGATTTATGGCTTTACATGTTTTTTGATTAAAGATCACGTCATAACCGTTATCACTTAATTGACTTATGGATAACAAATTATGCATTAATCCTTCCACGTAAAGGACATCAGATATAGAGGGAAGAGTACCATTACCAATAGTTCCGGAGCCTCTGATCCTTCCTTTCTGATCTCCTCTGAAGCCTACAAATCCAGCGTCTTTAAGTTCTAGGCTTTGGAACATAGACTTTCTTCCCGTCATGTGTCGCGAGCATCCAGAGTCCAGGTACCATGACTGGTGTTTGAACTTTGCTACATAGGATATCTGCAACATAAACAATCTTATCTTTTGGTACCCAGAGTCTCTTGGGTCCTTTCTGATTAGTTTTCCCATAGTTTCTTATAACTTTGGGTTTTCTAGCATTTTCAAATTTTTGTTCTTGTGTGTGTGTGTAGTGATATGAAAATGGAGATTTGAGTTGGTCACTAGTAGAAGTTTTATCTTCCTTAGGATCATACCCAATTCCCTTTTTATTGTTTTGACTGACTCCATAAATCATGGATGCCATAACACTCCTTCCTATCCCATTTTTCAGAAATTCTTGAAAGGCTTCTTCGTATTTATAAATTATCGTATTTGAAGTCTGTGGAGCTTGAGACAACGCTTCTTCCAGTTCTAAATGATGTTTAATTGCTCCATCTCTTTGTAATGTTAAAGATCTGATTTCATCTTCTCGTTTTAGAATTGTCATCTCAAGTTTGCCACATTCTTCAAATTTTGCTTCAAGACAGCCTTTTATTGCCTTAAACTTTTGTTTTAATTTCTGATATGAGCTAAGAGTTTATGACAAGCATGATTCTAGATCAGATCGAGAGAGTTCAGAAAATACCTCTTCAGATTCTTCATCTGAACTGTTCCTGGATGTGGTAGCCATGAATGCCACATTGGCCTGTTCATTAGAGTCAGATTCTGATGAGTCAGATTCGCTATCATCCTAGGTAGCCATTAATCCTTTCTTTGTCCTGAAGGTATTTTTCTTGAAGCTTTCTTTTTTGGAACTGTCTTTCTTTAGCTTGGGGCATTCATTCCTGTAGTGGCCTGTTTCTTTACATTCATAACAAGTAATATCTTTGTTAGTTTTACCTTTTGAGGTTGATTCTGATCGATCCCCTCTGGGTCTTGGTCTTCTGAAGTTGTTGTTCCTCTTTTTCCAGAGTTGTTTAACTCTTCTGGTCAGGAGGGACAATTCTTCTTCATCATCAGAATCTTCCGGTTCAGAGTCATCAGCATCTTCTGTTTCGGCCTGGAATGCTTTGGTTCTGTCAGATTTGCGTCTTTCAGATCTGGACTTTAATGCTACAGACTTGTTCTTCTTCTGAGGTTCATCTTCCTCTAGTTCTATCTCATGGCTTCTGAGGGAACTTACAAGCTCTTCAAGGCTGATGTTGTTCAGATCTTTAGACAGCTTCAGAGCAGTGACCATAGGTCTCCACTTCTTTGGCAAGCTTCTGACTATCTTTTTGACGTGGTCTGCAGTTGTGTACCCTTTGTCTAGAACTTTGAGACCTGCAATAAGAGTTTGGAATCTAGAGAACATTACCTCTATGGCTTCGTCATCCTCCATTTTGAAGGCTTCATACTTCTGGATAAGCGCCAGAGCCTTTGTCTCTTTGACCTGAGAGTTTCCTTCATGAGTCATCCTCAGAGAGTCAAGTATCTCTTTGGCTGTTTCTCTGTTGGTGATCTTTTCATACTCGTTGTAAGATATATCATTGAGAAGTATGGTTCTGGCCTTGTGATGATTTTTGAAAATACGCTTCTGATCATCTGACATCTTACTTCTGGGAACTTCAACTCCATCCTATGTGACAGGAGGTTTGTATCCATCTGTGACAATGTCCCAGAGATCAGCATCATAGCCTAGAAAGAAGCTCTCAATCCTATCTTTCCAGTAGTCGAATTTTTCTCCATCAAAGACAGGAGGCTTAGCATTGTAACTGTCTCTTTCGTTTGTGTGGGCCATGGTTTTTCTCGTTCTGGATCTCTCTACACTGTTAAGTGTTTGATTACAAAATCAATAACAGAGCCGAAGCTCTGATACCAATTGAAGGTGAGAAAAACAAGAAAGGGGGGTTTGAATTGTTTTGGAAAATAAGCGCTTTTTCAGACAAAGACCACACAAGGAATTTATACTGGTTCGCTTATAACACAAAGCTACTCCAGTCCACCCGGCCAAGGTGATTTCGCCTTCAACAAGGACTTAATCCACTATTCTTGAAAGATAGTTTACAACCAACGTCTAAGAGAAAGATCTCTTAGTCCTCTCAAGTATACAGACTGCGCAGAGTCACTTGAGGAAATAAAACAATAGATAAAAAGGACAATGTAATCTATAGTGCTTCTAGGATAAGCAAAATATTACAACAGTAAGATCAAAAGAATGTTTCACGTTCTAAGCAAAAGCATCGTGAAAGATTGAGAGAGAGAGAGAGTAGAAACATTTATGTGCGTTGGTGTTTTTCTCAATGCTGTTAGCTGTCCTTTATATAGAGGTGAAAGGACCGTTGAAATTGATGGCAGATGATTTGTCTTGAATAGGAATTAATGCCATAACTTCTGTTGTTTCTTGCCAAAACAACTTTGTCTCCCTGAATAACTTCTTTCCAATAATAGTTTCTTTCCATTTGAGATTGAAGTTGTCGTTACTCTTTCCATAAGGAAGTCCACTATCAGAGTCTGCGTGGCTCTGGGAATCTTTAAGAGTTCTGATGATGTCTTCAGATGACGCTGAGAGCTTCTGGAATGATATACCGTTGTTCAGAGTCAGAACCTCTAGAGTGCACTCCTTCTTCAGATGCTTCTGATATTCTGCTGTTTTGCTCAGAGTTAGAACTTCTTGAGCGTGTTTCTACTTCAGATGCTTCTGATCTTCTGGTAATTTGTATCTGATATGATTCTGTATCTGATGACGCAATCAGATTCCTTTCTTTTTGTTTAGAGTCCTACACACTTAGAAACTTTTCGTTAGAGTGCCATTTTTGGTTTCATCCTTTGTTATCATCAAAATCTTGGAATCTGTTGTAGAACAGTTTTTGTTCTTACACAATTGACCCTACAAATCAACATGAGTCTTTTCAGCATGCTTTGCCCTCACTCACATGCTTTATGGGAAACTTTCCAGAAGGTCACCCATCCAAATACTACTCTCAAACCTCCTTAACTATGGAGTTCTTATTTGTCAGGCTACCGAAAAGAAGATACATCTTGGTTGTATAGGTAGTACCAATCAATCTTTATAATTCTTCCTTCAACCATGCAGCCCCAACCCTGCACATACTCAGGATCCCTCTCATTTCGATTTGAATTGGGCGACCACTCTCCATCCTCTTCGGCCTCGAGTGTGATATCCATTCTCCGTCCTCTTCGGTCTCTGGTGTTACACATTCCATATTGTGCTCGCGTGGGCTACATAAAGAGGCTGATATCTTTTGTGTTTAAGATCGAAGTTAAAATATACTTCAAGAGATATTACGGTAATCTTAAATTTTATTTGATATGTGGTTAATGGTTTAATGAAGATCCGTCTTTTGGTTATGTTAAGAGGATTACAATTTTGAAAAATCTCTTTTAAATTTTCAAAATTCTCACATGAATAACCGCAGGGTTTATAGTTTGAAATTTACATTCTACCTATAAGTATTATCTTTTCTTAGTTGAGATAAAATTTGTTGACTATGGTATTTTCTTGTTACCTATTCATAACATTGGTCCAAACATATTTCATTTTTACAAATGTATGAAAATGCTATAGTTATAGATCATTAATTTATTATATTCTATATAAATAAAGTTTTCAATACTAAGTTATCCATTAGTTTTGAATAAAAATGATAAATTCAAAACAAAATATTTTAGAAAAGATAAAATTTCAAAATAATAATTTTATAAAAATAAGTAATTTAAATAAAAAATATCACGTAAATAAACAAAATTTCAACATGCACCTTTTGTCTTAACATTAATTTATTTTTAAAAACTATATAATTTTTTTAAAACTAATTCAAAAATAAAGATAGAGTAAAATAGGCAACTTTTTTTAAACTTTTCCAAAAGATAATTTTTCAAAGTCAACAAAATGAATTATTTTTTCAAAATGTTTAACTTTTCAAAACACCAATTTTCAAAATTAGTTATTTAAATAAATATCATTTAAAATAAATAATAAGTCTATATATTTCTTAAATAATTATTATTAACTTTTAAAGTAGCTAACTTCTAATCAAAGAATTACTTTTAAAAATGATAACTTTAAAATAATACTTAATACATTTATATAACAAAAACAAACTGAACTTTTGAAAAAGTTTAATTTTTTATAAAATAAAAAAATTATAAATTTTTTTTCTTCTAAATACGTTTATATAACTAAAAAGTTTGAACTTTTGAAAAAGTTTAATTTTTTATAAAATAAAAATATTGTTTTCTATTCAGTTTTTTTATTCTAAATAGTAAAACACATTAATAAAAAAAGGACAAAAAGTAAGTATGAGGACATAAACTAAATATATATAAAAAAATAATTTAAAATAAATCAGAAAATTAAATTATTGTGTACTACGAGAACCATTGGTAAAATGATTATTATAAACAATCAGATTCCCTTACCATTACCATTGTAGATTTGAATATAATTTTAGTAAAAATTTGATTATTATTATTTTTTAAATTATTTTAATATGTTCTTATCTTTTGTTTTTCTATTTAACTGAATTATATGAATTACATCTAAAAAATATGTGAATAATTTTTGGTAAAAAAAGGGTCATTAGTTTCTCATTTCTTATCACATATTTTCAATATATATATATATATATATATATATATATATATATATATATATATATATATATATATATATATATATATATATATATATATATATATATATATATATATATATATATATATATATATATATATTCGTATCCTAAATTTTAATAATCTTTCTTCTAATTTAAGGTCTAGGTCACTAACATGCCCAAAGTTCATATAAGTCATCCAATCAATCTCAATGACTTAAAAAGTCAAAGGGGATCTATTTTAACTTTTTAAATCTCTTATCCATCTTGATTAATTGCTAATTTAAGTCTGGGTTTTAGTTTAACGTAACTAGTTGTTAGTCATTAATCATTACAATTTCAAAGACTTAGTTTTTAAAAATTAATTATAGTTCATTAGTAATATTAATTAAATTTTTGATTAATTAAATTAATTAGATTTTTATTAATTAAATTAATAGAATTGGGTTTTTGTTAATGAAATAATTTTCAATTAAAATTAATTAAGTTAATCAGGATTGGTTAACTTAATTAGATTAATTAATAAGTTTTTAGTTAGATTTGTTTTTGTTTTATTATTATGGTTGATGGTTGGTCAAGGGGTTGACCGAGCAAGCCTAGGCCCACTTCGGTTGGGTCAAGTGAACCACCCAAGTCCAAGTTAACTGGGTTAATATTGACCCAAACCCACCACCTCACTGGGTCAAGTCCATGACCCGAGTTCATCCCCCAATCCCCAATTCAATTCCTGGAAACCCTAATTTGCACAAATCAAAAACACATTGGGATCAAACAGTAACTTCGAATTATAATCAAATCTTTCTATTTCTATTACACATATACATTGAACATTTGAATTTATAAAAGAAATCGATCAAACTACATTTGCAAATCCAAAAACCCTAAAATACAAAGCAAATCAGAATAACAATCAAATTACAAACTTCCTAATTTATCAATCTAATTGAATTCTAAGCCTTAATTCTAAACCTATAAATAACCTAAAGAAAATCAGATAAAGGGGGATAAAAAAAGATTAAACCCTAAGGTTGTTTACTGCAAATTCGAACCCTCCACCAGAGCTTGTGAAATTCGATACTTAGGGTTTTACACTAAAACCCTAAGCGTTTGAGCTTAGCCTCCACCGTAAAACCTCGCAATAGAAAGAAGAAGAAGAAGGATTCAGAAAGGGATACAAATAAAAATTCGAAAATGGAAAGGAACTAAAAGAAGGAAATTTTACCTTTGAGACCAGAGAGCACCTCTTCTCCGTAGGTTGGTTGAACTCCATAATTTATTTACTGTTTGTTTATGATGTTGTTGTTGATGTGTTTGTTAAATGATTGAGGTTAAGGGATTTAGGGTTTACATTTTGCTATTTCATTTGTGGATTTTAATGTTTGATTGAGGTCGAGGGGATCAAGACCTGTGATTTGATTAATGTTTGGGTTGATTCTAGGTAAGTTTAGGTTTGATCTGGATTGGGTTCGGGTTTGGATTAAGGAAGAAGATGAAGATTCATCTTCTTCAGGGTTAGGGTTCATCACTGTAAGTTTAAGGTTTTTCTGGGTATGTTGTTTAAGGTTAGGGTTCTTGAAGATGGGGTTAGGGTTCATCAGATTAGGGTTAGGGTTCTTATGTCTAAAGGGTTATGGGAAGGCGTTCATCTTTCAGATGAACACCGATTGAAGATCCCAGATGAACTTCAACCAGAGATCTAGGGATTACAACGCTTATGAGGTGGTTGATGGGTTTGAGGGTGGCCATAATGGTGGTTCAGAGAAAGGATGATGTAGAGAGAAGAGTGGGCAGATAGAGAGGAGTTCAAGTAGAGATAAAAGAAAGGGAAGAAATGAGGTTTCTGAAGGAGAATCCTTTAAATACTCACTCCATGTCTCCTTTAATGTGTGTCAAGTGGCACTCGGAGATGCCCTAGATCACTTGACTCTCCCAGTCAACTGATGATCCCATGCCCTACACATAGTATACACCTGTGTTGACTTGCAATCTGGTACCTCCGTTTCAATCACCTTGATCAATATACCAAACTGACGGTCGTGATTTGAACTACCTCGATCCCTTCTAATCATCATCAAGCAACATAGAGTGAGTCGACAATTAACTCTCTCTCGTGGACCCTCCTTCAGCGTGTGGGCTCTAGAAGCAAATGGACCTAGACCCCATTACTTAGGCCATTTCTAGTCTAACATAAAATACACCCCTACTTAATTAAATTAGTTTAACTTATTTTCCTTAATTAAAAAACTTGATAATTAACGATTTAATTTTAGAATCTAATTAGTAATTAATTAATTTAATTAAAATAATTAATTTCCATAATCAATAGTTTATTTCATTTTATTTTAAATTATAAAAAATACAAAAATATGCTTTAATAGTTTTATGACTAACATTTGGGACATTACTAAACTCAATCAGAGTGTAATTGAGATTGTACTTATTTTTTTTCATTATCTAACTACGCTTAAAACCTCAAATAGTTATGTATAAAATTTTATCATCTAATCTAATTTCTAATTAAATTAAGAATAGTCTATTTTGAAAATTAACAAATTAATTAAAATCACTGCCACATAGTCAAATTGTAAGTACTTTGTCCTTGTGCATTGAGGCATTTTTTCAGTCAAACATTTATATGCCCTTGATGGAGTTGAGAACTTTCAAAAATCTAAAAATAACCAAAACCAACAAATATTTTCTAGAAGAATTACAGTGCTCTGATTCTTCACATAATGTGGAGGTACGTAGGCATAGAGTCTTAACATTCTAGCGAGTACGATAATCAAAAACATTTTATGTGTTTAACTCCATTAATCAACTCATTTCCTCTAAATAATAGCATTCTCTTAATAAATAAATAGATGAGAAATATAGGCAAACATTCCCTTAGAAACACACACTAATCCTAGGATTAGAGGAGGATCCCATTGAGTACAATGGAGGTAAGGGGTGTCTAACACATTCCCCTTACTTAACCGACTTCCGAACCTAGTCTCTCCCTTTATCCATATGTTTTATCATTATTTCCATATTTCTTAGGAACAAATAACATATGGCGGCGACTTTGTAAATTTTCTAGCCTTGACTATATATATATATATATATATATATATATATATATATATATATATATATATATATATATAGAGAGAGAGAGGAATAATGATTTATAAGAGGATTGTTCATATTTGGCCCATCCATTTGGACCTGCTCTGGCCCAACGTGCTTCTGGTGCATTATCCCTTGACTGAGCTAACCGCTAGGAAGCTCTTTGGTCTGACCAACAACATGTTGAGAAATAGTGAGTGGAAGACAGTGTTCACAATCTGAAGCTTCACCAGGATAAGTCCTTGCTTAAAATACAAATAACTTCCACCTCTCTTACTGAGATCAATGATGATTTGCCCCCCCCCCCCCCCAACCTCCATGGCTCTCTGGGCGGTCAGGTGACTCACCTAGTGAGGACCACGGTGAAGAAGAACCAAGCTCTAGATGTTGATCACAGTGATTTCTCTTATGCTCAGAAGAAATTAAAGTTTGTGCATCTTGAGAATGCTTATTTAACTATGTAGTTAGCCGACTGTACAAATTCTAGCCTCGGGGTTATCATGCACTCGTTTGAGAATACCTTGCAACAGATGGAGCATTTTCAGTGTCTTATACTTATCTCGAGGGAGCAGGTACGACCAGATCAGATGCTCAAGGATGGATAAGTCATCTCTTTGCTGGGGTATCCATGTCGATAACACTTTTATTTTAGTGTATTGTTTGCCTAGTTTTGTTTTAATGAAATAATATCTTTTTGGTGTAAGCCTTAGAGGCCAATAGTTTTATTAGAAATTAGTACTATTTACCAGTATTTTTGGTAAACAGTCACGAGTTTGAAAGTCTGTGAGATTAACTCGAAAAATCTCCAAAGGTTGCAAATAACTTACGCGAACACATGTGTGGGTGAACTGAATGTAGTGTGACAAAAAGACTTTAAATGAAGCCAAGTTGTAATAAATGATAAGGTAGAAATTAGTCAATAACGTTAAATAAAGCAAACCTTTTGACGATAACCACTCCAATGTGTTATCGACAATGCATGTCAAACCTTTAAGACTTATGAACTTACCAAGTCATTTATACCATGATGTTTGGTCGACCAGTCCCTTTGGTGGAATGAGGGCTTCTGTCGACTGTCCCTCTCGAGATTCTAGACATGTTTCTGTCGATTACCTTTTTCGATATTTTGGACGTATTTCCCAAGAATCTTTGTTTTTAGGGGGTTTACCCTTGAGAGTCTTCCAAACCATTTATTTTTGTGTCGACGGCTTGGTCGAGCCTTCTTTGTTGGCTTATCGATGACTCCTCATTAATGCATCTATTAAAGACACTCCATTAATATTTATTCAATAAATATATTTTCATTGACATTCTTGATTGACTTTCCAATAGCTGAAAATCCCAGTGTAACAGATGCCCCCCCAATAATGTCATTGTCGGCCTACATCTGAAGGGATAAAAAATGGCATTGTTTGAAACTACTTCCCCACTGTTTGCATCATGTGCCATATCACTTCAGTCATGCTTGTTTTCAGTCATTATGACTAACATTCTCACCAAACGTCACGTCTTCCTAAACATGCAAATGTTAGTACATCATTACCTCGAATTCCAATGTCACTCACTAGCCACTAAACCAGGATTTAAGATTTTATTTTTTTATTTTATTAATTATGAATTTTCTCTCTTCGAGACTACTTATTGACTATGAGCACACCAACTGTCAAAGTCCATGGATAAACTTTTCGTCATCTTTTCCTTGTCTATTTAAGCTCCTCCCTTCTAAAATCATTTTTGTTCCTATATTCTCCTCTTTTAAGCTAATGAAAGCAGAACCCTAAATAATATCACTCGCTATTTTTCTCTTACCCAACCTTTCATCTTTAAACGCCTTTGAAAATTGCACCAAAATGTCTCATTTATGATCACCTCCATTTGTCGATGTTCTTGATGATTTGATTCTTGATAACAATCGATCATATGTTCGAGAACCACCTATGGCAGATGCTCGGAGGCGTCCTTGGTACGCGAATTTGTTAGTCCCTTTCTCAATAGCAAACACAACTTTTTCTTTTATGGGTCATATTCCCGAAGCTTCCAAACTACCTGAGCATTTTAGAAACTTCTTTACCAGTTGTTCTGAGGAAAACTGGGGGCCCATAGCCTTCAAAGGTTCTTCCTTTGACTTCAGGTTTCTGCAAAAACGAATCTTTCGTCCTTTGCCTCTGCTTCAACCTGCTGACTCCGCTTACATTACTTGTTTGAATCGTGTGGATTCAAAGAAAAAAACCTTATAGGAAGAACAAGGGATTTACGACCTCATCCAGCTTTCTAGGGTAGGTCCTAAATACAATTTGGCCATTCTACTTGCAACATTGTACTTCTGGGAGATTTCTAATGACACCTTCTAGTTACCTTGTGGTATGGTTACTCCGATCCTTTTCAATATCACCACTATTCTCGGTCTTTGGCCCAGTGGGGGAGGATTACAAATATTCTGCTAAAACTGACTTCAAGTTTTCTAGTAACGCTTATAGCACTTTCATAGGAGATCGTCGGGGCTCTGGTGGCATCGTCGACGCTTGTGAACACATAGCCGTTTTGACCTATTGGCTGTGTTGCTACGTCTTCTTCCCTCGTGGGATTAAAATTTCTAAGATGTACATTTATATGGCCACCCGCCTTCATGAGGGGGTGAATGTATGCCTCAACAAACTGATCTTGGAAAGCCTTTATGAGTCGACGGGACATGCGTACGAAGACCTTTGGTGAGGAGTCGACAATTTCCAAACTATGGGCCCTATCTGGCTGTTATAGTTATGGCTCAACACTAATTTTGCTCGTTCCCTCGACATCCAAATCCCCCCTAGTACTAAGATGAACTCTAAGCATACAAGGCTCATCCGACTTACTCCTGACGGCGACAAGGGAGTATCTAAAGCAGCTTTTGAGAAATACTTTTACATTTTTTACAACTGCAATACCTTCGACCCGTCGATGGCGCCCTTTGTGTCCCGATAGTATGGTCCAACCTATTTCCACACGCCATTTCCCAACCATTATACTAAATAGGCGGACGTTATCCACAACGTGCTCCTAGAGTGTCTCCGCCCTGTGCCTCTATGGACCAAACTTACTACCAAGAAAGTTGGGACAAACCTTGATTTGTATCAACCTAACTTGGTTTCTAGACAATTTGATTTAAGTCAGCTGCTTCCTAAACCCTTGGTCCGGAACATGAAAGGCATGGTCCTTTTCATAGATGACACGAAGGAAGAGACTTTGGAGGTTTTTCTAGAGTACTTCAGATACCAACTTGCCCATTTACCCTTTTTCGCCTACTCCCCATCTTTCTTCTGTTCAAAGGAATTTGAAGATTGGTAGGGCTCTTATTACACCTAAGTGGCGCCTCCCAAACTCATATCGAAATGGATCCCTAGGGCTTTCGTCTTCCAATCGGTTAAATCTCATACCAACCAAGGTGTGTCCTTTCTATTTTGGTCTGTCTAACTGTTAATTTTTTACCTCAATTTCATTCTCATACTTACATACCTATTTTAGATGCCTCTCGACAACCTAGAAGTTCTTCTCACAAAATCACTATTGTCACCCCAAGGCTCTAAAGGCAAGACTACCGACTTTTCTTTTTGGTTTTTGAGTTCTTCATAGCACATATAGTTTTTTTCTTTACCCATGCTTTTTTCCAGGTTAAGCCGAAAAATGTCGCCTCTTCCGATGTTGGCTCTTCCAAGCATTGAGCTGAAGATTCCACTTGCCAAGGGGCACTAGTTGGTGAAGCTAGCGGAAATATACCTGAACGTATCGCACACTCGAACATACAACAGAGTCGCCATCGAACTTTATTTATTCGCTAAGGAAAGGGAAAACATCGATAAAACCTGGGGGAAAGAGATATGCTGGATAAGGAAGTCGGTTATACGAGGGGAAGGTATTAGCACCCCTAACATCCATGGTACTCCATGGGAACCGTTTTGATTGTTATCGCTCGAATAGGTATGATATCTAAAGATTACTCACAAAATAATGGGAAAAGGAAAAGAAATAGATAAAGTGCTCGGTGAGGATCAGGGCCATCATGCCTACGTATCCTCATAGTGCAATGAGGAATTCAGAGCTTCGTAGTTCAAAGAACTAGTAGTGGGAGCTGAAAAGAAGTGGGATAGAGGTATGGTCTTAACCAAATAATTATGTGATTTAACTCCAACAAGAGTGAAAAAATGAACTCAAGGGTAATGCCGAAAAGACGAAGAAATAAGTGTTTGGGCGCAATCCCAAACATCTCTTGGTTCACAAGGTGATGCAAGAAGAAGCACAAAGAGATAGTGTATTTGGCTCAAAGAAAACTGGTATATCACATGGAGTGAAGGAAGGTAGAGTATGAATGTATTATGGAGATGGATGAAATGAACGCCCTAAGGCAGGTATAATTAGTAGTATGCTCTCCAAGGATTCACAACCTCGTGCCTACGTATTCTCATCGTGCAATGAGAAAATAAGAGAAATCGTAGTTCGTGGAACCACGAGAATAGAGGGAGATATACAGTGATGAAAATCATAATTTGTACCAACAGAATGATATCAAAAGGTATTTGTCCAAGCAACGGGGACTCACAAGACAAACCCAATTTCAGAGGTTAACTGCCATGAAACAAGGAGAGAGATATTTGTCCAAGCAACGGGGAATGACAAGACAAATACCACTTTAAGGAATGATTACAGTACTGTATAATAGAAGGAATATTGTACCACCGAATGGGGAACAAATAGTTCGAGATCAAAGAAGGACAGTATCTTGGATCCAAGGAGGAGATAGACTCTGAATCAAAGAGAAAGGTAGACGTTTACCAGTATGTGGGCTAGCAAGGCTGCCACTATAGGGTAAAACCAAAAACAAAGATTGAATTAAGTGTTTGAGTATAGTCCCAAATAACTCTCGGTTGATGAGGTGGACTGCCGCTAAATCGTCCTAAAAGGATATACAAGGAGTCCAAGGAGAAGTATAGTTGATCTCATAAAGATGGTATTGATTGAATGAATGAAGAATTATTGATTGATAAATAGGGTAGCTCACGAAGAAACTGGATTCTCCTGCCTATGTATCCTTATAGTGCAATAAGGAAATTAGAGCTTTCGTAGTTCAACCCACTAGGGATGAAAGTGAGATGATTAAGGAGGCAAGAGGAGATGATTGATTGAATAAAAGAATGGAATAGACTTGATAGTTACTTGATAAGAATCACACTAAAGTCTATGAGTAGAGGTGGATACGATAAGCAACGGGCCAAACGTCCTGCATCCAAAGATATCCAGAATGAGTGTAGGAAAACTCCAGTATCATTCCTTCTTTACTACTTAAGGCTTGTATCGTGTAATTCTCATCTTGACTTTCAAGTTGCTGGAGAAGAGTCTTTGTTATTGTTTGTTGTAATTGTGAAGACCTTATCAATCGTTCGATTCTAATTGTACTAAAGTCTATGAACGAAGGTGGATACAATGAGCAACTGGGTCATTCGTCCCGTGCCCAAAGATATTCAGAATGGGGGTAGGAATTCTCTAATCTCATTCCTTCTCCATTGCTTAAGGCTCATATCGTACAACTTGAATCTTGATTGATAAGTTGTTGATGTAGTCCTTTGTTGTTGCATTGCTTTGTGAGGAGAGAGACTTGTCAATTGTAAGATTAGGATTGTGATAAAGTCTATGAATAGAGGTGAATATGATGAGCGCCAAATCATTCATCCCATACCCAAAGATATTCAGAATGGGGGTAGGAATTCTCCAATCTCATTCCTTCTCTATTACTTAAGGCTCATGCCACACAGTTCTAATCTTGATTTGATAAGCTCTTGAAGATTCCATCTTTGATATGCTTGTATTATTTGTTGCTTAGTATGACTGAGGATGCTTGGTTGAGAATCTTTACTTGAGGCCTCGAGCTCCACACCTTACATAAACAGTCTTATCAAGTAATCAAGGGATTTTTGGTAACTTGAATAGACCATGAGATTATAAATGATCAAAGAATTTAGTTAATCAAAATTGCTTTTGATCAACTTGAATCAAAAGTTTGTATTAGATTGAAAATATAGTTAACCTAATCTAAAGGTTAATAATATGTACAAGTGATTCCTAAGAGATCATGCAAAGGTTAAAGTCAAATTAATCAAACATATCATGCAAATTAACTTGATTGAAATGGCTAATTATTCTAAGTCAAATGCTAATCCTAAGGGATCATGCTAAGAATTAAGTCAAATTATATCAAGAAGCAATCAAAGAAGTTACCATGAATTAGAAAGTAAAAATCCAAAAAGAAGCATCATGATTTTTTTTGAATTTTTTAATTGAGAGAATGGAAAGAAAGTAAGATTAATGTCACAAAATTCTAATTTTTCTAATTAATTATAATCTAACTCTAATTATGAAGATCAATCCTAATTCATAAATTTAATTATAAAATTAATCAACCTAATCCTAATTAATCAAGAGAACTAAAATCCTATTTTTATTATAAAAAAATCTAAATTAACTCTAATGTGAATTAAGAAAAAAAAATCCTAAAATAAATGTGCATAACTATGATCATTTTTATAAAGAATATGCATAGAATCATTTCTAACATTTTTCAATTAATTATCAATCAACTAGTACCATGTAAATATGCTATATAGAATTCAGCACAAATGACATGTGGTAATTATATATAATTAATATAAAACTAATATATAAAGGGTAATAGAAAAAAAATATGCAATAGGAGTAGATTACATAAGCTTAATATAGTAATATGTTTAATGTACCTAAGATTGTATAAGTTTAATGGCAATAAATACAATATAATACTAATATATACATAAGCTTAATGTATATATGGTATACTATATATAATTAATATAAAATTAAATATAATGATAATATATAATAGAGTAATAGAAACATGAGTAATAGCAATATCTAAAAACATGAGTATAGCAGTATCAGAAAAGAAGTTGGACGTGAAACATGAGTATAGCAATATATAAAAAAATTAAAGTAAGTTTTTGGTAACGATTAATGGAATCAAATTCGACGAGTTAACGTATTATTGGAATTAGAATTTTACAAAGAAATCCAACGCATAATGTAAATTACGAAACAAGCTACGAATTATATCGAAAAAGTAGCAAAAACGTACCAAAATTCGATTAACGAATGCGTCGGTTCGGTTAAAATATGCATCGAAATAAAAAGTTAATTATATATTCATGATCAACGTGAAAAATCGATTCAAATGGTATATTCATATGTTATTAATAGTTAAGAATTAAAAATCACTATTTTTCAAGTTTATGTGTCTTATGCAAAAATAAGTGATTATTCAATAAGCAATTCTAAAATAGTAGCTTAAGCTAAATCAACCAACAAATATCCGATAATTCATGGCAAGGGTGTGAAATAGATAAATGATTACCGACAGAGCGGAGATTTGCTCCAGTTAGCGTTGAAAATCGGAGTGCCGAAAAGAAACCCGGAATACTTCAAGAATAAGCTCCATTAATCCAATTAACTTCTAAGCTTTGATAATTATTTCTGATGATGATGAATGTAGAAGATGAATCATGAATGTAGAATATTGATGAATAAACTTGAATTGATAAATCTTGGATGATGATTGTTGATAAATCTTGATAAACTTTAGATGATGATTGTTGTAGAAATTGTTGATGAATGATTTTTGATGATAATGCTTGAATTGTTTATTGATAATTGTTGATGATAATATAGAAATTATTGATGGCTAAGTTCCACCATTTTAGAAATTCAATGTGAAGTTCTAAATGATGATGAAGATGAACTTTAGTGAGAGTGAGGGAGAAGATGAATATTGAGAGAGAAATTGAGAGAGAATAAAAGAAAAATGGTGGAAAAATAATGGTTAATTGTGAATTTTCTAAGTTAGGTTAGTGATATTAGCTAAGGCAAAAATTATGAGAAATAATATGTTTATATAGACTTTGCAAGTGAATGAACACCCTTGGATTGTGATCCAAGTAATTGGTTTATCAACGGTTAGGAGTTAATATAATCCTTAGTTACGGATCACCAATTTCGACCATAGGATTAAATGTTAAGAGTGGCTAGGATTGAGTGAAAAAACTGGAAGTTGAGATTTGTGTTTGTTTGAAAGTTTTGTGTTAGTTTGGAAATTATGGTAGTTAAGGGTAATTAGGTAAATGGGTGGCTTGTGGAGAAATAGGTAGTTAAGGGTAGTTAAAGACCAATGGTGTTGGAGTTTAGCAAAAGTACCAAGTTAGGATGTAAGGCAAAGAGTCACTAGTAATTGAACTTGAATTTTCATGCATTTGTCTTGATTTTTCTACCACTTTTGGCTTGAATTTTGACTGACTTAACCCATGAATTTTAGTACTTTTGAGAAGTGATATTTTCTACTAAATGAATGAAATTTCCCTTTTATTCCAACTTTGTCCTTTTCTTTGAATCCAAGCAAACCTCCGAATTAATTAATTATCATTTCAATATCTCCTGATAACCATGAATCTCAAATAAAGAGATGATCCCCACTACAAGCAATACGGGAATAAACCCGAATAATTACCAAATAATATCCACCTCAAAAATCCACTTAAACTAATTAAATCCATTATCATCGAACCTTTGGCCTAAATTTGTTACCATATGCAAATGTCGATGAGTGTATGATCAAAATAGAAAAAGTATGCAAATGAACAAAATCATAAGCCAGACAAATTAAAAGAAAGTAAGACAAATTTTGGGATATGACAGTTGGTACCGATTTGTGGTCTCTCTTGTTATTTATATTATTTTTAAGTCTAACTTCTATTTTGTTAGTCTCTATAGAAAGAGTCTGAGTTATGTAGTGGAGAAGAGGCTTCAACTTCTCCTTAATTATTTTCCAAAAAATCCAAAATCTATGTCCCAGCAGGCACTATCGCACCTGCGTTGTGCCAAGATATTGTAGTGTCAGAGCCTTATGTTAAGAAGAAAAGTTAGAAGAGGCTTAGGCTTAAGTCAGCCACTTCCCTTGGCACGGAAGACGCAGGGGTGATAATGGTTCTAAAGAAAAAGAAAAGGAAGAGGTCACACAGGGTGTCGGCCCAAGTTATTGGATATGGAAATCCTCTTAGACCAAGTTATCCAAATTGTTGCTTCCAAAAGGGATTCTTCCAGATGTGTTGAGGAAAAATAAGTTTCCTTAACCCAACAACAAAATTTGGTAACTCAGTCTCAACAAAATGTTGCTCACTGGGAAGCCAGAGTAGTTGATAAAAAGTTATTAGCCTCTCTTGATAAGGACATCTTGTCGTGGACCCAACAAATCAACTGGCTACAAAAGGTTCTTGAGGATGCGAAGCAAAAGAGGTTCGTAATAGACACCACCAATTTAGACTCCCTTGAGGCGAAGATAACGAAAATGGTTGGTGTAGGCATTGAGCAGGCTAAAATAGCCTGTGCCTTGTCGAATGAGGTGGAACGGCTAAAAGCTCAGGACCTCCGACATGACTAGAAGCTTGCACGTGTAAGAGCTCATTTCGAAGCCTTGCAGCATGCGTTTCCATCTTAGTTTTTTCAACTTCCTTGTGTAATAGTACTTGATTTTTTTGCCTTTTATTATCTGTCATTTTTCGGCATTTTGTAATTTCGTCGTTATGTAATATCGATGTTTCAGCCAAATTAATGACATTACAAGTTCTATTTTTCTTTTTTGATATTGACTTCTTTAAGCATTGGCCTATACTGCTTGATATATTTTCCATTTACTCATAGCGTTCGATTGTTAAAATTTAGCTCTTCTATTTCGTACACATTGTTGGAAAGCACTCGATTGACTCTGAAGGTTCCTTCCCAATTGGGTGACCATTTTCCCAAAGTTCTATCCTTATTGTCAAGAGGAAGTATAACCTTCCAAACATAATCTCCAACAGAGAAAAATTTGGGCTTGAACTTTTTATTATAAGTCTCAGCTATTCTCTTCTTCTGCCTCATCAAGGCATCCAAAGCGGATAGTCTTTCTTCATCGAGATTAACCAACTCATCCGCCATCATGCTCCAAAAATGGTCAGATGGGATTTCATTTTGCCTTTGGATTCTTACCGACTGTAAGCATATTTATGCAGGTATAACTGCACCATGGCCAAACGTGAGTAAAAATGGTGTAGCATTGGTGGCCTCTTTAGGCAAAGTTCTGTAAGCCAAAAGTTCTTCATTCAGAGTCGCATGTGTAAGACCCCAATTTTGACCCTAAGATCCCTCATGTAATTCCATCATAAGCATTAGCATTAGGATCATATCTTGGCATCCTCCTCACCCCTCTTTCATTGGGTTTGTTTTAGGAGAGATCACCAAGCACTTTGTGATTGTATCATAATTATGTTTTATCATTTCACTAAACAAAATACTAAAAATATGTCTTTGCATTTGTCTAAATCTTTTGTAGGAAGGGCATGATTCCATTGATTCATCAAGTTCACATCTAGGGTTTGAGACCCTCATGAACAAAGAGCACAACCAATAATGGATCCAATAATGGTTATGAGCATCATATATGAGTCCCAATGTTCTCTGCATGTTATATTGATAAAGTTTTCTTCAAGAGTTTGAGGGTGATTTGCCTTGGAAACCCTAGTTTGACTGGGTATCTTGAGTAACTTATCCAACAAGCTATCTCACCAATTGATCAAATTTCTAACAGGGCACTTCAAAATTCATCATCTTATGCATATATGATCTAACATGAGCCAATAAAGTCAAGAGAATTGGAAGTTAACAAGTTGGTTGATGGTGGCTGTCCAGATGGATTCATCTGATCAAAATTGGGTCTCCTTAGACCATATCTCCTACAATTTTCACCATATGAAAATGATTCCAAGAGAAAACTTACTCTAAATGACATTAAAAACAACTTTAATTTTGAGACCTAGAGCTAGTTTTGTTTGGAAAATCATTTTCTATGTTGAAACATTATAGGTCATTTTGTCTAAACCCTAATTTGAAAGTCAACTTCCCAAGGCCATACCTTGCTCAATTTTTATGAGATGAAAGATTTCCAAGTTTCACAATCAAATTAAATGTGTCTACTTCAACTTTTATGTTTAGAGTGGGAGCTAATTTAACTTTTTTGAGCATGTGATATGAGGTTACATTATAGGTCACTTTTGACCTATACCATTGACCAAGTGATTTTTCCAAACTTAAAAAATGCATAACTCTATCATTTAAAATTCAAATGACATGAAATTGGTGACCATTTTGAAGGTCTTTGAGAGACATAAAACTTTGATGAAGACACTTTTCTCATTTGAATCTCATATAAAAAGTTAAGCAAGGTGGAATATTGAGACATATGGCTTGACACTTAGAAAAAATTTGATATGTAAAAAAATTCCAAACTTCCACCTCAAATTTATCCAAGTTCAAAGCTCCAAATGAAAAAGTGTTGAACATGAAAGTTTTTCCTCTTGATCTCACCTTTCTAAAGAGCTCAAATTAATTCATTTTGGACAAGGAATGCATAGGCTGCACTTGGCATGAACATGGTGTCATCACTTGGCAAGGATCAAACTTCAGATCCAAATGCACACTTGCCTTGCAATCCAAGCTGAATTCAGACTATCTAACATTCATTTGTGGACTTATGGCAATGATTTTATGGGCCTATGCGCGCCCATGCACCCATGCATCATCAATGGCCAAATTTGGAAAGTGATTTCAAGTGTGCAAATATCAATGGTTTCAGCTATAAATAGAGCCTCATATACCCAGCAATCAACACATATTCACGCCAGCTTTGATCCCCCATATCTAACCCTCAATTTGTAAAGGATAAACCTGAGAAATTTATTTGAATTTGAGGTTGAATTTCCACTGTTTTGAAATTCAAATCTCCAGGAATCCACAACCTTGTAAGCATCCAATCCTTCTTCTGCAAGCAAGTGGAGTGAGATCAAGCACAAGCAAGATCAAGATCAGTTGAATCCAGACCTCCATTGAAGGTATTTTCCAGAAATTTTGATCTCTTCGATTCTCTCAAATTCTTGCTCAATTCTATTGATTCTTTGGTTGTCTGAAGTCCTACCAATGTAGGCAAGAAGATTGAGTTGATTTGAGGTCAAATTGAAGCAACTCAGTTCATGTACCTCAAATTTCAACTCCATGTATCTCTCAATATACTTGGAGTTAGAGTGATTTGAGGCCAGATTCGAGCTCAGTGCCATTTTTTACTTTGAAATCATGTCCTTGTTTTTAATTTTGGTGATGGTTGATGGTGGACCAGCCCGGTAAGGTCCATCGGAGAAGAAGACCGGAGCTACAACTCCGGCGATGTGTTGACATCTCTCACAGCCATATGATCCATCTTATTTATTTTAATCATGATTGTCCCTTTTAAATACCAATGTTATGGCGCGCTGACTCATGTCCATCGTGGATAGTGCATTTCTGGCCACTTGATCTGCTACCTCAATTAATGAGGGAGATCAAGTGGTCCACGTTTTTTCTGATATTTTAATTTTTATTTTTATTGCATTATTTTCAATAATTCATATTAAATTCAATATTGATCCAAAAAATATGGGACTTTCACCAAAAAAAATTCAAATATTTTTCTCTTTCATATTCTGAATTAAAATTATTTTTTCGATCATTATTAATATTTTTCATGAATTAATTGATTTTGCATTTGTTTTTAATTGTTTAAAAATATTTTTAAATGTCCAAAAATTATGAAATTTTTTCTCCAAGGTCCTTTGACCTTGTTTGACCTATGATAAATCTCATGACCATTTCTTTAGTGTTTTGATGAGATTTTAGGAATTGGACAAATCATATTTAATTTAAATGCACTATTTTAGTATTTTAATTTGAATAAAATGCCAAATAATTTATTGACCAATTGTGATGACTTGTTTATGTTTAACTCTTGTTGTTGGGCCTTGGTCAAGGTTGATTTGACTTTGTCAAATTAATATCATTGGATTTAGGGGATTGATGGAATGTACATTCCATCTCCCAAAATGAATGGATGATATTAATTTGGTAAAAGTCCTCCTTTGACCAATTTGTGTTTTGACCCATCCCCCTCCCTCTTCATCTCATTCCTCTTCTTCATTCATTCATTCCATTTGGCATGTGACATCTCAAAGTCCTAATGCTAGTTGATTGAAAAATTGACATGAGTATGGATGAGATTAAGCCACACCTTTTGCATATTCTTTTTGTGTATGGTATGTTTCATGAGCATAGTCCATTATACTATGTCTCTAACATGCATTAACACCAAAATTCTATTGCCCGGCCTCAAATAGTTATGACTTCTACATAAGTCCAATTACAATTGCTTAACATAGTGCTAAATTTGTGACATAAAAGGCATAAGCATTCTAGTTAGTGAGATTGTAAGTCTCCCCTCTTTCATGGTATTGTATGGAAACTTGGCCTTCTTTCCTTCCTTTGGAATATGTTTTGGTTCAAGGATTCATGCTTGTGACAAGTGGGTTGAGTGTTCTCCAAAGAATGTATTGAAATGAAAAGCAAAAGCAAAACAATACTAACTTCTAACCAATTAACTACTAACTTTTAATTTCAAGCTTTTACTTTAATGCAATTTACTTTTAGCACTCTATTTCATTTGCCATTGTTCATATCATTCTAGTTGTTTATGTTAATGCAATCTTCACTTTGTCCATTTGGACCATATTATGTGATACATTTTGTTTGTGTATACTTTGCTTGTTTGTATGGTCTTTGACCATTAATGTACATAATAATAACAAAAACCCTAAAAAAAAATTGAGTGGACTATTGGCTTGACCTTGGACAAATGGACTTAGAATCTAGGCAATCTTCCTAAGCTAAAGGACTTGACCAATGCCAACTTGTTGAAGAACCAAGTGCTTTCAATTTGAAATTCATCTGATACACCTTTGAAGACATCTCTAAGTTCATCTGCAACATGATCATTGTGAAGTTGTTATTTTGAACCTGTGACTTGTGGAATTCATCCGTTGCATGGGTTATTTTGGAGAAGATCATGGAATAGATAAGCTTGGATGTGGCCATCTTTATTTGATGCCTTGATCTTCAAGATAATATAATTGTGCATTTGTGTATTGCTTGATTCTAAAAAGTCCAAGGGAATTCTGGGTTTCTATTGACATTCTTGTCTATTGGATTGCTACCCATTTGGTCAGATTTTTTCAACTCTAAACTTTTAATTTGGTGCATAGGATAGTTTCTTCATCTTCTCCCCATTTCTTTAATTTCAAAATCTCTTCCTCCATTTTTCAAAATCTTCTTTGTGTGAACTACTTTTGTTCTAAACTTTGACCACTTTTGCAAAAAAAGATAGAAACTTTGGCCTTATGCCATTGCATTTTCAAACTTCTTTTCTTAAATCAAACTTGTAAATAAACTTAACTATACTTGACTTAAACTTTTAAAAAAGCCAAAAAGAACTAACTTATTCAAACCATTTTAGGCCTTTGTGCCTTTCAAACTTATTTTTTGTTAAAAGTAATGCATCCACTTTGAAATTTGTATCACGAACTACGAAGTTTTGATCCCTTATTTTTATGTTGGTACGTAGGCACAAGACCGGAGGTCTTGTCAAAGACAAAAATATAATTAATAAATTCTTTTCTCATCCCCCCATTCTATTTGATTGTAAACAT
Source organism: Lathyrus oleraceus (assembly GCF_024323335.1). Lineage (NCBI taxonomy): Eukaryota > Viridiplantae > Streptophyta > Magnoliopsida > Fabales > Fabaceae > Lathyrus > Lathyrus oleraceus. Next base: position 309,662,581 of record NC_066585.1, on the reverse strand, counting down.
CACTTTATACCAAGTACATATGCACAGAAAAAGGGCTCCCTAGGAGTACCTAGGACACTTTGGATGCTAACACCTTCCCTCTATGTAACCAACCCCCTTAGCTGTAATCTCTGACTTTTTATTAGTTTTGATTTGAAAACTTCTTACTTTTGGGTTTTGTTCGTACTTTTTCCCTTTTCCCTTGGAAACAATAAAAGCGCGGTGGCGACTCTTGTTATTTGATCTCTAGCTTGTCAATAGCTTGATGATCATGAATTTCCCGCTACAGCATGCCAACTCCTTGGCCTTTTGCCTATGTGCTTTTCTTATCAAGTTCACAATGACTTTGTTCGCAATCTCCACTTGGGCATTAGCTCGAGCATATTAGGGAGTCGACGTTAGGAATTTAATCGTTGTCTCTGTAGCAAATTCCATCATCTTTCTGCCGACAAAGACTGAACCTTGGTCAGTTGTTATGGTCTCAGGAGTCCCATATCTACACATGATGTGACTTTGTATGAATTTGATCACCGTGTCTTGGTCAACATTGGTCAATGGTATCGTTGTTGGTGTAAGCCCTAGAGGCCAATACTTTTGGTACTTGTATCGAATTATTTATTAATAATAAAAGACTTTTTCTTTGTTATGTTTGTTTAATAAAGTCCCTAGAATAGCTAGTCCGTTTAATGTATCAAGTGTGACTTAATCACGAGATCCCATTAAACATAAGGACACTATTCTTAAAGTATCTTTAGTCGAGCTTTGTTGTGAAGTGGGATAACATTAAAGCATTAAGGCTATTATGTATATAGACTGATGATCACATCTCATGGATCATGGATAAGGAGTTATCAAGTCTTAAACATAAGTATGAATATTGAGAGTAATATTTATACTGGATTAACCCGCTATGAGAATACTATATAGAATGTTATGCTAAGTGTCATAAGTTATTCTCATGGTGATAATGGTGTATACCACCCTTTGACCTGAAACCACTATGTACCCTAGATGTAGAGTCGAGTGCCTTATTGCTGATCAAACATTGTCCGTAACTGGATGACCATAAAGACAGTTGATGGGTAATCCACGAAGCATGTTGAGGGACATGAGTGACCTAGATGGAATTTGCCCATCCTGCGTAACAGGATAAATGTCTACGGGCCAAATATTGAACTGGACAAGGATGACACAGTCTATGTCTTGTATTCAATATAGACATAAGGGCAAAAGGGTAATTGTACACATAAGTATTATCACAAAAGGATTTGACAGATCACATAACAATTTCGTGTCTTGGGCAGCATTCATGTGTTGCTAGATACCGCTCACTGTTTATTATGTTAAATACGTGATTTAATATAATTGCCAATGCCGCGAAAACCTACAGGGTCACACACAAAAGGACGGATTGATGAGAGATAGAGTAACTAAGGAACACCGTAAGGTACGGTGCACTTAAGTGAATTGTAGAACATCGTAAGGTACGGTGTACTTAAGTAGAATACGAAATATGGTAAGGTACCACACGCTTAAGTGATTTTGGCATATTATAAGATATGGGTCACATACACTTAAGTATGCTTTTTAGCTTGCAACCCACACAAGTGGTTCTATAAATAGAACCCTTGTGCAAAAGCATTTGTAAAGTTGCAATTTCGTTTCTCTCTCTCACACTCAAAGCCTTCATCCGTAGCAGCTAGCACTGAGATTGAAGGAATCCGTTCGTATGGACTGAGTAGAGGCGTTGTCATCATTCAACGTCCGTGATCACTCTGTAGATCTGTATCAAAGGTTTCAATCGCCACAAGAGGTAACGATTCTATCACTAATCATGCCCATTCGTAAGGATCACGAAAGGAGTTTTTTTTTTAAATTGTTGCGTTTTGGATCATTATTCTCCTTCAATCGCCTCAAACTATTTTGTAAAGTAATCAATGCCCACGAGGAAATATCTATGGATTTTAGAGGATGCCGACTTGATCTCTTTTATCATGTCTAACACCCATTCTCAAAATGGCCATGGCTTGATAATCGAATGTAATTTTTTGGCAGGAATGTGTTGTATCCATCCATGCTTTTGGCATTCTTGACATCCTTGAGCGAACTCGATGCAATCTTTTAACATAGTGGGCCAGTATACCCCATATCAACATAATAACCACTTCATTTTGTGGCCTGCTTGGTGAGTGCTACAAGATCCGCCGTGAGCAAGGTTTTCAGACTCGTGAGTTTACTCAGACTCGTAAAGGGTTCGTAGACTCGAATCACAAACTCAACTCGCAAACTCATACGAGTCTTGGAAAATTAAAAATGACTTCTAAAAACCTATAAGTGACACATATATGACATACACATATATTTATAAACTTGGAAATACCTCACATATGACACAAATATATATAATAGAACACCAATTAACATCAAATTTTAAACTTCATACTCCATAAAAAACTTCTTGACAAAAAAAACTCGATATTAGAACAAACAAAATAACAAAGTATGTAGTTAAATATTTAAAGTATTAATTTATTCTTAAGTGGATACTACATAAAGCAAAAGCACATAAAATATATATGATAATGACTTCAAACATCCTTAGAAAACTTATACAGGTAGGTTCTCTATAATTATTATTAATAATTAATTAGTAAAAACTGTATAAAAAAATCATGTGAGCAATGCATTATTGTAAGACAGACATAAATTCGTTGTGACATAAATCATAAATCTTTTAAGCCATTTTGTCATGTGCAAATTGATACATGGGGATCAGCGATCAGTGGATATGATTGAAATGAAATGGTGAATCATCTTTGCACAAATGAACATAACACAAAAGAACATATAAGAGAACATTATAAGAGAAGCATCCAAGTGGAAATATATTTTGGGGGGAATTTTGGCCTTTTTTTTGGATTTCTTCAAAAAAATAGGGAAAATTCAGGAAAAAACTTATAAACTGGTAAAGTCGCCATAGACACGCGAGTCTATACGAGTTTGTGCGATTCTACTTGAGTCTTCTTGAGTCTATAAAAAAAGATTCTATGCACGAGTCTACTCGTTTTTACTTACTAAACTTTTAAACTCGTACGAGTTTATGAGTCTACCCACGGGTTTGACAACCATGGTTGTGAGTGTCACAAATTGCCAAGTAGGTTTCGTTTTCGCTAATGCATTTGAGCTACAACTCTTGTGGAGTCTTTTTGAACAACTCGTTTCCAATGATGACGTACCTTAACACCCTGTATTTTTTTCCAACCTGTCATTCTTGTCGGATCTCTAAGGAACTCGACAATCTCTCTTCACCAATCTCTACTTGCTATGTTGCCGATGGCAAAAGTTTCAAAAATTTCACAAAATTCTGGTAACTCTTCTGCCCCCACCAGTTTTTGCATTGACAACTCTGGTCAGATGACGCTAGTCGATACCAGTTTATCTTTCACTTCAATCAAGCATTTTAGTTCTTTCTTAGCCACCGTGTAACCTGAAGCTACTTGGGCAAAATCGTTGGCCTCTTGGTTGCGTATTCGTGCCACGTGATCAAAATCTACCATTTCGAATCGTTTAAGCATTGAATTTTCCTTGAAGAAGTACATTGCCAAGTTGTCTTTAATACATTTTTATTCATTTGTTAATTGCTTGATTACCATTTCGGAGTCACCCTTGATCTCGACTGGTTTCCCCCAAGTCCAATGGTATGGCAAGACTTGTAATCAAGGCTTCGTATTCAGCCTCATTGTTGGAACAATAACCATTGATTTTGAACTTATATTTAGTAGGGATTCCTTCTGGGGACATAATGAAAATCCCTACGCCAGTTCCGTTAGAATGGGTAAAACCATCAAAATATAGTTTCCATGTCAGGAACTCGACATAGTTTTATGTTATTTCTACTACTGCGTGATCAACTATGAAATCAACAATAATTTGGCCTTTCATGGACTTTAAATGCGCATAAGTTAAAGAATATTCGGTAAGAGCTGATGCCCATTTTCCAACTCTACTATGTAAACTTGGTTTCAACAACATGTGCTTAATTATGCCGAAGTGTGAATAAACAAACACATTTGAAGCTTTTATGTAATGTTTCAATTTGGTACAAGAAAAGTATAAATATAAACACAATTTTTCTACCATAGTATATCTAATCTCAACATCGTTCATGATTCGAATTAAATAATAAATGGCTCTTTCGATGCCATCGTCGTCTTCTTGAGCTAACACACTCCAAATCGTCGAGTCAGATGCAGAAACGTATAACTTCATGGCTTTGTTCCTTATGGGAGGTAACACCATTGGAGGTATCGATAATTACATTTTTATCTCATCAAAGTCTTGTTGATGTTCCGATGCCCATCTAAAACCTTCTTTTCTTTATAATCGTAACAATCATGAGAATACTTTTATCTTGCCACTTACATTTGAAATGAATCTCCTCATAAAGTTTATTTTTCCCAACAAGGACTGTAGTTGTTTGTTGTTGGTTGGAGACTTAGTATTTTGTATGGATTTTGTCTTGTTTGAGTTTATCTTTATGCCATTCTTATGGGCTACAAAGCCAAGAAAATCTCATGCATGAACACAAAAAGCACACTTTAACGGGTTCATTTTAAGCCCATATTTCCTCATCCTTTTCAATGATCGCCGAAGGTGGTCAAAATGACCATCCTTGGATGAAGATTTGATGACAATGTCATCGATGTAAACTTGCATGAATGTTTCGATGAAATCATGAAACATTAAGTTCATTACTCTCTAGTAAGTAGCACCGACATTCTTTAGACCAAAAGGCATCACTGCCCATTCATATGTGCCTAAGGCCCCTGGGCATCGACACACCGTTTTTGCCACGTCTTCCTCTGTAGTGAAAATCTAGTCGTAACCAGAGTATCCATCAAGGAGACTTAGATATTCGAATCTAATCGTGGAACCGACAAACATCTCAGCCACATGCATTTGATATTCTTATTTGGGATTAACAATATTAAGGTCTCTAAAGTCTATGCAAACTCTAAGGGTACCTTTTTTTTAATAGCTTGAACAATATTAGCAAGCCATTTGACATACCTGGTAGGTCTGATGAACTTGTTCCGGAGCAACCTTTCAATCTCAAATTTGATCTTCGACATGATTTCAGGCGTGGACCTTTGTGGGGTCTACTTTACTGGCTTCTTGTCAGGTCTACTTTTGTTCGACTAGTTCACGGTTGAGCCCATACATTTCATCATAGTCATAGGCAAAACAATATCTGAATTCTCTAAATACTTTGATTAATTCTGCTTTCAGGTGTAGGTCGATTTTTTCACTAATGTACATCGGCCTCTTTGTTGTCTCATCTCCCAAGTCTACCTTTTCCAAAGGATCATGCGCCTGCAATTTCCTGGTTAAGGTTATTGGGTCATTCTCGAACCCCAAAGGCTCATCATCATATATTCAATCAAGCCTCCGACTTTCTAAAGCTGTTGATTGGCCGGTAAAGCCAGATTGATGTGCCTAAGAATTGTCAAGCCTAATGGTTTTGATAACCATTATTTATTGAGATTCGGCCTCTAAGGCCGCCAATATTCTATTTTCAGCCACATAGGCCAAAACCCGAGTCAACATGTCTGACTCAATCATGATCACCCTCAAATTCTGACCATCGGTTGTACCCTCTGACGGTTTCATACTCCCAGGTAAATACATGTTAAGGGTTTAGGTTCATCGTGTAGCTCACTTCATGCACTTCGAAATTATACCCGCCAACGGCGTGCCTACATGGCTGAATGTTAGCTAATTTCTGGTCAAAGTTAAGCATGTCAATGTGATTGACATCTTCTCTAAAGAAACTTGGATCCGCCTCGATGGTTTTGATGACCCCATCAGGCTTCTAGATGGTGATCCTATAGTGCATTGATGATGGTACAAACCCTACCCCATGCAACTATTCTCTGCCCAATAGCAGATTGTAGTTTGCACCACCATAAATAGTGTTGGTCTTCTTGTGGTTCCCACCACTATGTCGACTTGGATTACCCCTAAGGATTTGCTGGTCCTGCCCTTTTAGTTGGACAATACCATGTTGTTACAGACCAAATCCGTGGCAGATTTGCCTATTTTTCCCAAGAGGGATTAGGGCATGACATTAAAACACACCCCAAAGTCAATCAACACCTTGTTGATCCCCATGCCATTTACCTTAGCCCTTATGTACAAAGGCTTTATATGTTGTTGCATGTCCATGTTTGGCCTTTCAAAAATGGCATGGTCTTCATTCACTGAACCATCATTCATCACGTAATAGCACAAAGGTTTGTGGGTGGCAAGTTCTTCATAGAGGCCTTCCTCCTCAATTACTTCTGTGACAGTGTCGTACTCTAATGGAAACACATATATATTATATTATAGATGATGTCTAACTCTAGTTTAGAACCTGAATTGATGTTATTTGTCTCCACCTCAGCGTCTTCAACTGCCTTGTATGCTGTTTTCTCCTATTTTATGGGTGCCAGAGGGGGAAACAACCACTTCTTGACTGGTAGGCGATTATTTTGGCCCTCATCGATGGATCAAACACTATCACTTCCATTGGAACTTCTAGCTTCTTGCGCAACCTTCTTGTTTCTCTGGTGCCTCCTCCACTGAGTTCGGGTCATGGGTTTTTCCCATGTAATTTTGGAAGACATAAGAGTATTTCTTTGAGACTTGAGAGGTGTCTCGATATGAGGCGCCGATGTTAATGTTCACAACTTTCCATTTGCCTCCACTAGTTTTTGACTTTCGAGCAGGGCATATCCATTTTCTGGGAGACGCATTTGTAGTAGGAACATAATTCATACCCTGTAACTTCACTTAGCCTTCTATTTGTTGGAGGATGGTTCCTTGGGTTTGTCCTGTCAGACAAACTTCTTAGCCTGATAGGGATTGGCCCTCTCCAGTTTTTTAGCTACTTCCTTGTCGAACACAGAGCTGCACCTAGGACACAACATTACCTCTGAATCTATCAACTTGCACTAATTCAGGAATTTAACTAGATCCTCTTCGGCTTTAGGATAGGCATGCGTTGTTTGATCCTCGTTGTTTGGTTTACTGTCTTCATTCCCAACACTGGTGATGGTGTCAACTATCATAATGTCCATTGGTTCGACATAGAAAGCATCAATTTTTGTTTCATTAAATCCTCCTCTAGGCGTGGCTTCTGTTTGTCAATAAACTTGAATCTGCCATCCTTCATCGCATTTTGCACCATGTCCCTAAAAAGTACACATTGAGACGTATTATGACCCCAAAACTATGGAATTTACAAAAACCATTTTTCTTTCTCTGTTCTAACGGAGGGGCTTTAGTCCTTTTTGAGACAACAATTTGTCCATCAGCCACCAACAAATCAAAAAATTTGTCACACTTAGTAACATCAAACGTATATGTTCTAGAAACAAAATTTTCATTTTTCAGCTCTACAGGATTCTTCCCGTTTGAGGGTTTTAGCAGCTTGCATGTATAGGGAGGCACTGGCTTTAGTTCGACCATATTGACCTTGTTTCCCTCTACACACTCATACTCTGAATCAGATGAATTTCTTACGTTATCGACTTCGACATAAGCTACTTTATTTTTACTAAACTTAGTAGTTCTTACTTTTTCATCTTTCAACAGTTCGACTTGTCGAGCTCTATCGGCCAACTGGGTCATGTCTCTCAAGTATTGGATATCTAAGTTTTATCCGATGGCGTAGTCAGGATCCCAGCTGTCAGTTTGACTAACTCATGTTTTGTCACTTGAGTAAAGCATCTCGCTTTCAAGGTTCTAAACCTATTGAGGTAATCGTCAATGCTTTATGTCTCCTTTCTCTTTAAGTTAGCCAACTTTTTAAGGCTAATCTTACACTGCCCCATGTAGAACTGCTCGTGAAAGGCCCTCTCTAATTAGGCCCATGTAAAGATGGAGTTTGGGGGAAGAGTGGTGAACCACGTGAAAGCGTTCTTTTTCAATGAGTTGGAGAATACTTGATTTTCAAATTCTCATTGTTGGATAGATCACCAGCCTCAGTCTGATACCAGACAATATGTTCGACGATGGACTCACTAGTGTCACCGGCGAACTTGGTGAATTTTGGGACTTTCCAACCCCTAAGAAATTCAACTTTCCTTACATCCTCCGACAATGGGGATATATAGTTTGGCCTATGGAGGCCCAAGGTGAGGCCATTCTGAACCAAAACACATTCAACAGCATTGGTGATGTTATCCTATACCCCCATATTGTTTTGTCTGGCTTGTCTTAAGACTTGGTGGCATCTTGTTTGCACTGCACTACGACCATGTCGAGCCCTTCTGGACTTTGATCATTTTAGACCATCCTTTTTTCTAGAGGATTAAACCTCTGGGGAACATTAGGCATTGGAGTCGGTAGCACCGATGGTGGCCCCAAAAGTCAACAATCCTACCCATTTGGTGGACTAATTGTTGATAACTCCTTGTCGTGTTTTCTAGAAGTTGGGTAAATATGTTTCCTATCTGTTGTGTAATAGTATGAACCATATCGTGGTTACTTTCATCCATTAACTATCTCATGATTTGGAGAGAGTTATTAGTTAAAGATGAAGCACCCTGCGGAGGAAAATACCCTATTCCTCCCCGTGATTGTACCTTTTGCCAAAGTTGCCCATCATGGACATCGAAGCCAAATATGGATTAAAAGGCATCGATGTTGCCATCACTCTCTTTGAATATATTGATGTACTAGGGTGGAGGCTTTATATCATTGCAGTTGGCATGCCATACGGTTGTTCCTTTTTAGGCAACAAGAAGATTAAATAAGGAGGTCTTTGGTCTCCTAGATTCCGTAACTCCGTAATGATGGTTGGTGTATTTCTCACCCGTGGTGATGAAATCTCCACATCTGGAGGTATAGAATACGCCACTTCTTGGATTATTACCGTAGGCATCTCCTCGTGTGAGGTTAGAGCCGATGGACTTCCGACACTAGTAACCGCTGGTTGTCCTCTTGAATTTAGAGTATTACTTTGGGAAGGGGTTTGGTTTTTTATAGGCATACAGGAAAGATGTTTACCACTCCTCAAATGCATACAACATAGAAAACCACAAAAACAAAAGACACAAAGCCAAAGCATAAGACACTACTTTTCGACACAAAAAAATCGCGTAAAAGGGTTCCACTAGGCGTGCCAATTTGTTTACTGATGTTTTTGGTAAACAATCACGAGTTTGAAAGTCTGTGAGATTAACTCAAAAAATATCCAAAGCTATTTATGCAAATAACTTGCGTGAAGCCATCTGCGTATGAACTAAATGCAGTGTGACAAAAAGACTTTAAATAAAGCCAAGTTATAATAAATGATAAGGTAGAAATGCAGTAAATAACGTTAAAGAAAGCAAAGAGAAAAGTACAATGTTCCATTTAAGGAGACAAAAAAGATTTAAAAAGGGTGGACGCAGACCCATACATGTTTCTCGCTCAACTGTTTCGCTCTATGACTCGGATACTCCAGTGGTATGGAGAGTATGTATGAAATTTTGCAACCTTTGATCCAATATATGAGTCTGCTATTTATTCTATTAACCGTCGATGGAAATTATGACCACTAGGGGCTTGTTGCATTTGCTCCACGTTCAGCTCTTCAGGTTCCCACTAGTTTGCTTACGTGTCTTCCAAGATGCTATCTTCTTGTAACCCATATTGAGTGGTAACTGCTTTTCCACTTCTTCTACATATTCATGTCCTTTGGACGATAACCGCTTCAACATGCTGTCAACGATGCCTGTCAAAGCTTCAAGACTTATGAACTTACCAAGTCTTTTATACCATGTTATTTGGTCGACTAGTACCTTTGGTGGAATGAGGGCTCATGTCGACTATCCCTTTCGAGATTTTGAACATGTTTCTGTCGACTGTCCTTTTTGAGATTTTTGATGTATTTCCCAGGAATATGGGCTTTTGGGAGGTTTACCCCTGAGAGTCTTCCAAACCATTTCTTGTTGCATCGATGGCTCGGTCGAGCCTGCTTTGTTGGCTTGCCGACGAATCCTCATTAATGATTCTATTAAAGACACTTCATTAATGTTTGTTCAATGAATGTCTTTTCATTGACATTCTTGGTTAACTTTCCAATAGCTGAAAATACCAGTGTAACAGGTGCTTGTATCAAATTATTTATTAATAATAAAAAGCATTTCTTTATTATGTTTGTTTTCCCAAAATAATAAAGTTCTTAGGATAGATAGTATGTTTAAAGAAATGTTAAGTGTGACTTAACTTTGAGATCCCATTAAACACAAAGACATTATTCTTAAAGTTTTCATAGTCAAACTTTATTGTAAAGTGGGATAATATTAAAGCATCGAGACTATTATATGGATAAACTGATGATCGAATCTCATGGATCATGGATAAAGAGCTATCAAGTCTTAATATATGTATGAATATTATGAGTAATATTTATACTAGATTGATCCGCTATGAGAGTACTACATATAAAGTTATGTAGTGTGTCATAAGTTATTCTAATGGTGATATTGGTGTATAACACCATTCAACCTGAAACCACTATAGACCATAAATGCAAGAGTCGAGTATTTTATTGTTGATTAAATATTGTTCGTAAATGGATGACCAAAAAGACAGTTGATGGGTACTCCACAAATCATGATGAGGTACATGAGTGACCTGGATGAAATTTGCTCATCCTGCATAACATGATAAATGTCTAAGGGCTCAATATTGAACTCGACAAGGGTGACACGGTTTATGTCTTATGTTCAATATAGACATGAGGGCAAAAGGGTAATTATACACACAAATATTATCACATAAAGATTTTGTCAGATCACATGTCATTTCCGTGACTTGGGTAGCAGTGGGTGTGTTGTTAGTAGGGGTGGCAAAAGGGGCTCGGCCCGCTGGGCATGCCCGTTTTGCCCGCACTTTTGTGGGGGGCGGGCCAAGGATTTAGGCCCTCGCCCTCAAATGTGTTCGCCCCGCCCCGCCCCGTTTTTTTCGCGGGCTTTTGTGGGCACGTGTATTTACATAAATTTTTGTATTTTTAGGCTTAAACAGTGCAGTGACCGCGGGCTTTCCCCGTCCCGCCCTCACTTTTTTGCGGAGCGGGTCTAAGTTTTAGACACACATCCTCAACTATGATCTGATCTTTAATGTTTGGCCCTAATAAATAAAATACTAGAAAAAAATTGCATTTTTTTAAACTGTAGATAATATTAAAAATTTTATATTAAAAAATGGTTATAAAAATAAATAATAATACATCTTTAGAAAAAAAATAACTTTTTATATAAAAAAAGATCAAATCATAAATGATATTGTATGATAGTTTATCATAAAAATCTAATGACAAATAAATGAATTATATGATTGATCTTTAATATTACAAAAAATATTAATTAAAATTTTAAAATAATTAAAATTAAATTAAAATAATTATTATTCTCTTTGTTCTTAGAGTTTGTATGGTGAAAAGGTTTATATAATTTATTTAAAATATATATAAATAAGTGACCTAGTTTGAGAGGTCATAACAAATGTTCATATATATATATATATATATATATATATATATATATATATATATATATATATATATATATATATATATATATATATATATATATATATATATATATATATATATATATATATTTCACTTTTTTAATAAATAAAAAGGTGGTGTAGGGGTTAAGCTTTATATTTTTTACTTTGAGAAATGGTGTTCGATCCCTTCCTATTGCACTTTTGTGAAGTAAAATATATAAAATAAATCAAAATTTTAGAAGTAACATTCCTTTAGGCCACAATGCAAGCTCTGCAATTTTATCTAACAAAATATTTATTATATTTTAAAATTTTAAATTCCTTTGAGGCTATGTATGGTGGCACACCTTGCACATGGCAGATGATCCGCTGTCACACACATGTCAAAAATAAGTTTAAAAGTGTAGTAAAACGGAAGTGGCACTCGAATGTCGTATCACAAAGACTCTTGAATGTTATAATCAAACGAATGAAGAGGATTTTTAAGGTTCAAAACTTAAATCGAAGATGATTAAAGGTAAAAACAAAATTGGTAGATAAACTAATCTACTGTATCGATTTTCGACTTATCATCGATTCTTATAATTTCAATTCCCTAGCGGATTCAATCCCATTCGATTACAATACCCACTGACAAGCACAATTGGTATTATATGATGTATGTTCCTAATTTCCTAATTAAGCAAACGGGTTTAAGCAGACGCGAATTAAGCAATCACGACTTAATTAAAAACGATAACGAAAAAGCTACGCTAACGTGATTATAGTTAAGGATCATACAAACAATCAAATTAAATCAACTCTATCCTATAAGAAACAATCAAATTAAGCAAACGAAAGTAATCGAATTAAGCAAACGATTTTATAGGAAGAATTGAAAAGAAATTGAAATTAAACTGAAATTAATAAAAACCTCAAAGTGGAATTCGAATACAGTAGAGCAACTCTTTGGGAATTAGCTCTCCATGGTATTCGTATGCACTATTCTCTATTTCATGAATGTTGACTCCCTCAACCCTAAAACTACTAATTTGTTTAAATAGAGCAAGGGAATTCGGGTCTAATAACAACCGACCCGAAAAAAATACAAAATCGGCCCCAAAACTAAGTGTTTTCTAAAGTCTGGAACTAAAATGAATTATTCAATCATTCTTCACTCTGAATCAGCTTCTGACTTCAACATTAAACTTTTATCTTAACCTCTCTACTTTCCAACGCCTATTAGGACACGTCAATCTGATTATCGCATCTCAAGTTATGATCTGCATAGTGACGAGGTATCAAATAACTATTTATGCTGAAAATAAAGTACGAAAATAAAATAAAGTCAAAAATAAACTTAAATATTAAAACACACTAAAATAGTAAGAATAATATAATAAACTATAGATTTGCCTAAGTACAATAGTAGAAGAAGGTGCATCAAAATGTACTGATCAAATTCCCCCACACTTGAACTTTTGCATTCCGAGCAAAATTATAAATTCAAAACTCAAAACAGAAAAAAAACAAGAACAAACAAAGCATGCAATTCCAAAGTTTATAAAGATACAAGGTGCAAGCAAAATTCTAAGTCTAAGCTTCAAAAAAATGACATTAGTAAGTAACTCTTTTGTGATATTCAAAGCAAATATGAAAAATAGATTATCAAAGAGTACATCAAAAGCAGCAAGATCCTCACAGGATAAAATTCACTTAACTCTCAAGTGTTTAGGTAGACTCTTTACACTCAAAGCACATTATGAAAGAAAGTACTACCATAAGCTTGAAAGGACTCTAACATCCACAATTGAAATACATGTACACAAAGATCAAAAAGACTTTAATTTGGTTGTAACGTGGCCAAGGTAAGGGTGAGATAAACCCTAAGGGGGTACTAGGCTAAAATTCAAAGAGACAAAAGAGACTTGAAAGAAACTGTGGGAGTTGAATTTACAAAAGATTTCATTCACTTCAACAACTCTATAATAACTGATTTCTCTTCTCCTTTCTCTTTTTATTCCTTTTTTTTCTTTTTCAGAAGAGTATGTATTGATTGACATCCTTCTATTTTTTTTCAATCATTTTTTTTCTTTTCTATTTTTTTTTCTATTTTTCTTTTCTTTTTCTGCCAACTTCTGAAATATTACAAACATAATTATCCAACCCCACACAACTCCAAACAAGACTCTTCCAATCCTTTGAATAAGGTGATAACATTGTTTTTCACTTCTCGGTTTGTAATGAGTTTTAAACAAAAAAAGGGATAATAGGCTCATGGGGGGGGGGGGGGGGTTCAAACAAGGGATGATATTATTTCAGGGTTGGCTTTTTGGCTAACTGGATAAAAAACAAAAAACAAAACAAAAAATTGCCTTTATCATATCAGTGTACACAAGTAAACAACAACATCAACAAGAGTCAATTCAAGTTCTAGAGACTAACAGACATGAGTAAATCACACAAGAAAGAAAGAGATGAATTTTTGAATGTTATCCATTAAAAGACTCAAAATCTCACAAGGTTAATTAATCTACCACAAATGATATAAAATTTTGAGTTTAGTCATACATATCATACTAAGAATGCACAAAAAGAATCAATCGCATCACACTATAATTCTTTAATCAAGAGAACAAAGAAAATACTCACAATTGTAACTCAAAAACCACAGGAAAAAACATGCATTTTTTCCATGTAAGAAAACAAACAAAAACAAAAAAATTGAATGAAATAAAACAAAGTAAATGGTTCCCTCCCCCACACTTGAAACATACATTGTCCTCAATGAAAGAACATAAACATAAAATAAGAGTGAGAGAAAGGAAAGAACACACCCAAGGAGTCAAGGCGGATAAATGATCCCATAAGCAGCCTTTCCCAAAGAGAGCTCTTCTACATTCTTTGCTTCCAAAGTCGGGCTCTCATGGAGTAGTTTTAGGTAGTGCCCATTGAACTTGAATTTTTGATTAATGTATTCGCCTTGTATTCCAGGATCAAAGAAGTATCTTCGGTAAGTAAAAATGTTGAACGGGCACGTGAAAGTGATATACTTTTTCACAACATCAAGAATCAAAGGATTACGAGGTTGTCTCACTACCTTTGTTTCATCTTTAAGTGAGATCCTATGCATACATATGAATGGGCTAATATCATGGTGTCATCCAAGGTCCGTCCAATTCCCTTCTTATGTTTCTGCTTAAGTTGAAGCTTTGATGAATAATATGAATCCTCAGGAAGTGGTTTAGGCTCTAAAGAAGATGGTTGTTCAATGGATGGTAGGTTTGGGGTAATCGGGATGTCAAGAGCCTAAGCTACATACACAACTTCATTTACACTGTCACCCTGTAAGGCAACATCAATCTCAGCACAAACAGCATAAAGGTTAGTATTAATACATCCATCACATGAGTAAATATCATTAAAACCAGATAAATTTGGAAAATTAGATGACAGCAAATCAGAATAAGCTTCATCAACAATTACAGAAAGCAACTTGTAAGACCCCAATTTTGACCCTAAGATCCCTCATGCTATCTCATCATATGCATTGGCATTGGGATCACACCTTGGCATCCTCCTTACCCCTCATTCATTGGGTTTGTATTGGGGAGATCACCAAGCACATGTTGATTGTATCATACTTTGTTTTTCATTATTTACTAACTAAAATACCAAAAATATGTCAATGTATAATTTGTGGATTTTGTAGGTAGTGTTCATGCTCACCTATGCTCTATCAAGATCATATCTAGGGTTTAAGACCCTCAATGCAAGGAGTGAAATCAAGAAATGGTTCACACTGGATCTAAGCATCATATATGAATCCCCATGATCTTCACATGTCATTTTGATCAAGAAATCATCAAGAGTTTGGAGTTTGTTTTCCTTGGAACCCCTAATCCACCGGGGTATCTTGTGTGACTTCTTCAACAAGTTTCTTCAAAAATTGATCAAATATTTCAAGGGATACTTCACATTACAGCATCTTATGCATATATTATCCTCCATGAGTCCCAAAAGTCAATAGAATGTCAATCTAGCAAGATGGTTCATGGTGGTTGATTAGAGAAAGTCAACTAGTCAAAATTGGGGTTCCCTAGACCCTATCTCCTACAAGTTTTGTCATATGAAAATGATTCCAAGAGAAACATTACTCAAAATGACATTACAAACAACTTTAATGTTGAATTCAAGAGCTAGTTTTGCTTGGAAAGTCATTTTTTATGGTGAAAGATTATAGATCATTTTGTCTGAACCCTAGTTTAGAGGTCAACTATCCAAGACATAAATTTCTCAATTTTTATGATATGAAGGCCATTAAAATTCAATGATTAAATTCAAGTTGACTACTTCAACTTTGATGTTTGGAGGAAGTTCAAATTCAACTTCCAAATGCATGTGCCAAGAGGAAACATTATAGGTCATTTTGGGTCACTACCATTGAACAAGTGATTTTCCTCAACTTCTAAAATGCATAAATCCTTCATGCCAAATCCAAATAAGGTCAAATGTGTCACCAAATTTAAGAGGTTTGAAAGATATACAACTTTGATGAAGGAACTTTTCTCATTTGAAGTTCATAGAAAAAGTTATTCAAGGTGGAAGAAGTGAACATTTGACTTGGGACTTAGAAAATTTTCAAATATGTTTGATTTCCCAAACTTCCACCTCAAAATCCATCATGATCCAAGCTTCAAATGAAAACGTGTTAAACATGAAAGTTGTTCCCCTTGATCTCAAATTTCCAAAAAGTTTAAGATCACCTCATTTAGCCAAAGAATGAAGGACTTGCGCATGGGTGCAATGTGAAGAACCATTTGGATGATTTCCACTTCCACTTCTCATACATGATTTCATGGCCTAACAACATGATTTCAGCATGATTCTCACTCATTTTTGGAACTGATTGCATCACTTGATGGGCCTATCACACGGCCATGCAAGCATGCAAAGGGAATTTCTCATTTTTTCCAAATTTGGAAGTGTGTGGAAATGAATCTCCTAGGTTATAAATAAGACCCTCATTGCTTAGTATTAAGGACCTCATGCCCAAGCTTTGAACCTGTAATCCCAAACCCTCCCTATTGAAGGATAATCTTGAAGGTTTTCTTTGAAAATCGAGTTTCAATCTCCATCTGTTTTAAGATTGAAACTCCAAGAGTCCAGACCTTTTCTTGATCCTAATAACTTCCAACAAGTATCTGAAGCAAGGCCAAGCACAAGTGGAATCAAGATCGTGCCAGTTTGAAGCTCCATTGACGGTGAATTTTCAAAAATTTCTTCTCTTCGATTCTCCCTCAATTCTTCACCATTCTTTGTGATTTTTGGTTGTCTGAAGTCCTATCAATGTAGGCAAGAAGATTGAGTTGCTTTGAGGTCAAATCGAAGCAACTCAGTTCATGATCCTCAAAATTAAAATCCCTGTATCTTTTTATATACTTAGAATTAGAGAAAATTGAGGCCAGATTCGAGCTCCTGAGTATTTTTCCTTTAAATCCATGTCTTTGTTTTTCATTTTGGTGATGGTTGATGGTGGACCAGTCTGTGAGGTCCACCGGAGAAGAAGACCAGAGCCCTAGCTCTGGTGATGTGTTATCATACATCTCGGCCACATGATCCATTTGAAATGTTTTAATCTCGTCCCTTACTTTTGATTACCAAGCATGCAACGTGTTTGACTCAAGTACTTGTGCAATGCACGCTTCTGGCCATCAGATCTACCACCTCATTAATGAGGGAGATCTGACGGCCCTTGTTTTTTTTTTGTTTTTTTTATTTTTATGTTTAATCCAGTTCTTTTAATTAATTCATCTTAATTTCATTTTTAATCCAAAAAATATGGGACTTTCACCAAAAATCTTAAAATATTTTTCTCTTTCATTTTCTGAATTAAAATTATTTTTTGGATTAATTTTGATATTTTTCATGAATTAATTGTTTTTGTGCATATTTTTAATTATTTAAAAATACTTCTGATTTTTCAAAAATTATGAAATTTTTTGTTTAAGGTCCTTTGACCTTGTTTGACCTAGGATAAATCTCTTGGCCATTTATTTGGTGTTTTGAAGAGGTTTTAGGTTTTGACCAAACTAAATTTAATTTAAATGCATTTTTTTATTTGATTTGAATTGATTAATTGCGTAGAAATTATATTGAGCCATTTTTATTGACTTGTGAAGTTTGACTACTTGTTTGGGCCTTGGTCAAGGTTGATTTGACTTTTGTTGAGTTAAAATCATTGGATTTAGGGGATTGATGAAATGTACATTTCATATTCCAAAATGAATGAATGATTTTAATTTGATAAAATTCCTCCCATGAACAATTTGTGTTTCTCTTATCTCCCCTACCTCTTCATCTTCAATCCCATTGTCTCCCATCTCTACCATTGACCAATGAAGTCTCAATATCCTAAGGCTAATTGGTTCATCAATAACTTTGTGTTAGATGAACCAATACAAGTATGGATGAGATAAGTCCATCCTTTGATGTTTTTCTTTTTTGTGTGTGGTATGTTTTAGGAGTATGGTTCATTATACCATATCTCTAACGTGCATTAACACCAAAATTTCTATTGCCCGACCTCAAATAGTTGTGACTTCTACATAAGTCCAATTACGATTGATTAACATAGAGCTAAATTTTGACCCAAAGGCATAACATTCTAGTAAGTGAGATTGTAAGTCTCCCCCCTTTCATGGTATTGTGTGGAAACTTGGATTTTTTTCCTTCCTTTGGAAGATGTCTTGGTTCAAGGATCCATGCTTGTGAATAGAGGGTTGAGTGTTCTCCAAAGAATGACTTAATCAAATGAAAAGCAAAACACCACTAACATCTAATCAACTAACATTTGGCTAACTTAATCAAAGAATGTCTTGGTTCAAGTCATTTACTTTATGCAATTTAAATTCAAGTCATTTACCATTTCATTTTTCATTTACATATCATTTAACTTGTTTATGTTTATGTCATTTTCACTTTGCTCATTTGAGCCATATATTGTGATTGTATATATTTGTTTGTGTTTGTGGTCTTAGGACCTTAAAAATACTTAATAAACAACAAAAACCCTAACAAATTGTTTGTGTGGACTGTTGGATTTGATCTGAGCTTTTGGACTTAGAGTTAGGCAATATTCCCTATGCAAAATGACTTGGCCAATGCCAACATTTCTGAAACCAAGTTATTATGATTTGAGCTTTCATCTGATGCAAGTATTGAGATCCTCATGAATTCATCTGCTACATGGTCTTGATGCAACTGCTACTTTGAACCTATGTCTAATGCCTTGTTCTGAGCTAATCAAGGAGTATGTCATCTAATACATGAAAAGACAAAGAAGACTATTAGATGTGAAGTGGCTTGCTCGGATGTGGCTATCTTTATTTGATGCCTTGCTCTCCATATTGCTAATTGCTTGTTGATATTTGCTTGATTCAAAGTCCAAAGGGAAAGTGGGTTTTCTATATGACATTCTTGTCTGTTGGATTGCATCTCATTGGTCAGATCTTTTCAACTCATAACTTTTAATTTTTTGCCTAGGATTAGTCTCTTCATCTCCTCTGACTTCTTAAATTTCAAAATCTCTCCCCCTTTTCAAAAACTTTCTTTGCTTGTGATTTAAAACTTAGACTCTTTTGCAAATTATAAACTTTGGCCTTATGCCATTACATTTTTAAAACTCTTTTCTTAATCAAACTTGTAAATAAATTTAACCATATTGACTTAAAATTTCAAAAGACAAAAAGAACTAACACTCATGCAAACCTTTTGTATGCTCCTTTGTGCCTCTTGTAAACTTAATTTTTTATTAAAAGCAATCCACTCATTTTGTAATTGATACCACGAACTACGTGATTTTGATCCCTCATTTTTATGTTGGTACGTAGGCACAAGTCTGAAGGTCTTGTCAAACACAAAAATATAACCAATGAATTCTTTTCTCATCCCCACACTCTATTTTTTATCAAACATCTTTAATACCAAAAACACATACACACATAAAAAAGGGCTCCCTAGGAGTACCTAGGACACTTTGGGTGCTAACACCTTCCCTCTGTGTAACCAACCCCCTTACTTGTAATCTCTGGCATTTTATTAGTTTTGATTTGAAAACTTCCTATCTTTGGGTTTTGTTCATACTTTTACCTTTTCCTTTGGAAACAATAAAATTATGGTGGCGACTCTGGTTTTATTGACGTTAAGTTTAGCCATAGCTTAATGGTCATGAATTTACCGCTACAGAAATTAAGTGGTGACTCTGTTGCGGAGTAGTCCTCAGTGGGTTTAGCCTACTTTTTTATGTGTATATAATTGTATATTTGATGTTTGTATATTTGTTTGTGTGATATAATCTGCTTGTTGTGCTTGGTGATCTCTGAGTGGTGAGATAAGTTCTAACCATAACTTGAGTGCAATTAAGATAGGAGCATGGTATAGTCATGTTCGACTTGTGTGGAGTAGTCCTTAACAAGTTGGCTTGAAACCCATCTACTCAGTGGAGGCGCTTTTGGAGTTATTGATGTCACACAAGTTATTTGTGGTTAGGCATTACTTTCTCTGATTTGGGGTCTGAGAAGTTGAGGACCGTAGAACATTTAACCTAACTTGGCCTATTTAGGACATAGTGAGGAGATTGCTCTGGTTTACACTCCTTTGGATGGTTCTTAACCTGACTCCATGCTCGTGACTCACAACAAACCCTTTGATTCTTGGTTGATCTAATCAAGTCTTGTCAATATCAATGGAACTTGGATGTTGATAAGGTGAAAACCATAATCCACCAAAATGGATGATTGATCTTGATAATGACTTGGTTCATCCCTTGACCTTTATTTGTTTGCCTTGTGTGTGATCCCTTATTTGTGATTGTTGCATCCATGCATTCATGCGCATCATAACATTCATCACACGAAAATAACTTCAAGGAACTGAGGCTTTATTTGCAAATATTTTCAGACATTGGATTATGGACGAAGGAACACTAAAAGTACAGTTTTGGATGTCCTGATTTGAAAGAGTTAAGGAAGCTATCATCTTTTGTATTAGATCCCTTGGACTTCAAGCAAAGTCATGGGAATCTTCTATCTGTGTTATCTACTGATGTGGTTGAAGGACTCTTGAGTGTTTTGGTTCAGTTCTATGACCCTCTCTACCGTTGCTTCACTTTTCCCGATTATCAGCTTATGCCTACGTTAAAGGAGTATGCCCATATCTTGGAAATACCTGTTTCTGACAAGGTGCCCTTTAGTGGATTGGAGGAGATTCCCAAATCTCATCTCATAGCTGAAGCCCTTCATCTGAAGGAGTCTGATATTGAGGCTCATTGGGTAAAGAAAGAAGGTATTTTTGGGTTGACTTCTGAGTTCCTCATTGGAAAAGCTACTATCTTTGCTCATGCCGGGTAGTGTGGATGCTTTTGAATCCATCTTCGTGTTGCTCATCTATGGTTTGGCTTTGTTCCCTAACGTTGATAGTTTTGTTGATGTTAACTCCATTAGAATCTTCTTGATTGGGAATCCTATGCTTACTTTGCTGGGTGATATGTATTTCTCTTTGCATTTGAAGAATTCTAAAGGTGGCAGAACTATTGTGTGATGTATTCCTCTTTTGTACAAGTGGTTTATTTCGCACTTGCGTCAGACACCTGCTTTTGTGGAGAACAAACAATGCCTACGGTAGTCTAAGAGACTTATGTCCCTCACCAATTATGATATTGTTTGGTGTGACTATGCATTGAGTAGCTTGGATATTATTGATAGTTGTGGTGAATTCCCTAATGTGCCCCTCATTGGTACACAAGGAGGAATCAACTACAACCCTGCTTTGGCTCGTCGTTAACTTGGGTTCCCCTTGAGAGACAAACCTAATAACACTCAGTTAGAGGGTCTTTTCTATCAAGAGGGTAAAGATACCAACATTTGAAGCAGAAGATGGTACATGCTTGGCATAATGTCCATAGGAAAGGAAGATCCGAGCTTGGTCCGACTGTGTAACTTTGGAAGCTTATACTACTTGGATGAAGAAGAGAGCTTTGGAATTGAAGATGTCGTATGCTTGTGAGAGACCTATGTCTATGGTTGTGGATGAGCCATCAACTCTCCCTAACCAAGATGTATATGAGTTGGAAGACGCACTCGCCAAGATGAAGCAAGAAAGAGATATGTGGGAAAAGCGGTTCCATGCTTTGAACCGAAAGCATGAGGAGTTGCAGCTTGAGTCAAAGGACAAAGACGCACTTATTGAACTTCTTGAAGACCGAGCAGTGAAGAGACAGAGAGAGATAAAGGGTCTATCTTCCTCTAGTATGCCTCAGCCTTCCGGTGCTTGGAAGAAGATTGTTGACCAGCTTGTCCTTGAGAAGGCTCAGATGAAGACATCTTTTGAGACCGAGATTCGATGCATTCCAAGGAAGTACGTGCCCGCAGCCAGATCATCTGACATTGTTGCTAGGGGATCCTTAGGATGATTAGTTTCCTTTTCTCTTATATTTGTATTTTGGTTTCTGAAATTGTACTCGGTGTAATCCTTCCAAAGTATATGAATAAAAGAGATTTTTATGGTCAATCAAATTGTTACTATTGTCATTATTTAATATTTGCAAAAACAAACAAAAACATTGCATTTCAAGCATCATTTGCTTAACAGGTTTTCTTCTGCCAGATGTCTTATCGGTTATTCTTCTGTGCTTCAGCCAAGCTGACTCACCGATACAACACTCGCGCCAATCAACCTAGAATCATGGAGCATTTGGAACAAAAGAACAAAGAACAGATGGATGAGATTGCTCGTATAACTGCTATGATGGAGTCTGTTCTTGCTATGCATAATCAGTCTTAACCAACTCCCGCAACTCCTTTCTAGAGGACTGTCATCTCCGAGGTTGCTACCTCGACCATTCCTGCTACTGCTACTCAATCTGGTTCATCTATGCCTGCCGGATTCCCGTGGGGGATGCCACCGAATTTCATGCCTGAAGGGTTTGCACCCACATTTACTTCTATGATGGCATATAGCTCGGTCATGCCTGTGCCACCTCCAATTGTTCATGCCTTGCCTCATGTTGAGGACACCATCTACCATTCTGAGCCTTCTGAGGGCCCAGATGTTTACGAGAAGATGAATGAAATAAAGGATCAGTTCCTTGAGCTGCGCAAGAAGTTGAAAACGTTGAGGGGAAAGGACGTATTTGGTAAGAGTGCTGCTGAACTTTGCCTGGTACCGAATGTGAAGATCCCAATAAAGTTCAAAGTCTCTGATTTTGAAAAGTATAAGGGAATCACTTGTCCATTAAGCCATCTTGTTATGTACGCCAAAAAATGTCAACTCAAACTGATAATGATCAGTTACTGACTCACTACTTCCAAGACAGTCTGGCTGGTGTTGCTCTGAGATGGTACATGGGGCTAGATAGTGCAAGTGTTTTCACTTTCAACGATCTGGGTGAAGCTTTTGTTAAATAGTACAAGTATAATGTGGACATGGCGCCTGATAAAGACCATTTGAGGTCTATATCTCAGAAGGATAAAGAGACATTCAAAGAGTATGCCCAAAGATGGAGAGAACTTGCTGCTCAGATAAATCCTCCATTGGAAGAGAAGGAGATGGCGAAGATTTTCCTAAAGACGCTGAGTTCGTTTTATTACGAACACATGATTGCCAGTGACCCAAGTGACTTTACCGAAATGGTAAGCATGGGGATGAGGTTAGAGGAAGGAGTCCGTGAAGGACGTCTGTCTAAGGAAGATGTGTCGTTCAGTAGGAAGTATGGGAGTGGTTTCGCCAGAAAGAAGGAAGGGGAAACCAATGCAGTATCTGTAGGGAGGCAGAGGAGGCCTCATGTCAGAAGAAATCCGCAACGACGTCAGCATCAACATCAATTTTCATCAATAATTCTAGTGTTTTCAAACAATTTAAATAATCAATCAGTACCAATTCAACAACAACGTCAACAAAAACCACAACAAATAACCAACAACAACAACAACAATAATAATAATCAACATCAAAACTTCGAGAGGAAAAAGGTCTCTTTTGACCCTATTCCTATGTCATACGCCTAACTTTACCCATATTTGGTTCTCAAGAACCTACTTCAACCAAGAAATCCACCTCAAATTCCCGAGCCACTTCCATGGTGGTATAAGCCTGAACTCCACCGTGCCTTTCATCAAGGATCTCTCGACCATGATATTGAGAACTGTTACCCGTTGAAGTATGAGGTACAGAAACTTGTGAAGAGTTGGATGGTGTCCTTTGAGGACCGTGCACCAAATGTGAAAGCCAATTCGTTGCCCACTCATGGTAACTCCTTTGTCAACATGGTAGATGGTTGTCCTGGAGAATATAAGGTTTATGATGTTCACCATATCATGCCGTCTTTGGTTTCAATTCATAGAGATATCTGTTCGGTCAGTGATTGTGAACATGACCATGATGGTTGTATGGTATGCAGTGTGAACCCTCGAGGATGTGTTATTATCAAGAGGGACATTCAGAGATTGATGGATGAAGGGATTATCCAAGTTTTTCGGTCAAGAGAGGTAGATGATGTCAATGTGATAGTACTAGTGTTTAAGACCCCTGAGCGGGTAGTGATTCAATTTGGTAGTAGCAGCAGCAACAGTGTCAACAAATCGGTATCGCCGTTGGTAATACGGTTAGCGGGCCCTGTCCTGTACGCATCCGATAAAGCAGTCCCCTATCAGTATAATGCCATCATGGTGGAGAATGGTCAAGAGGTTCCATTGCCTACGACAAATTTTGTTGTGAATATAGATGATATTGCGAAGGTGGCCCATAGTGGTCGTGTGTTCGGTCCAGTCTTTCCAAAGGATGTAGAAGAGGCTGCAGTCAGTAAGAAGGTGGATGTACCTGTGGTAAACTCATTTAGTGCTCCCGTGGGTCAGTCTGGTGAATCCAGCAAACTGAAGCCTAACAATGATGATGAGGTACTGCGATTGATTAAGAAGAGTGAGTTCAATATGGTGGAACAGCTGTTCCAAACTCCTTCGAAGATTTCAGTATTGTCTTTGCTAATGAATTCTGAAGCACACAGAGAAGCATTGCAAAGAGTGTTGGAGCAAGCCTATGTTGAGCACGACGTGACTGTGGATCAGTTTGACCACATTGTGGCTAACATTACTTCTTGCAACAACCTGAGTTTTTGTGATGAAGAACTTCCCGAGGAAGGCAGAAATCACAATTTGGCATTATATATTTCGATGAATTGTAATGAGGATGCGTTGTCAAATGTGCTAGTTGATACCGGTTATTCTCTGAATGTACTCCCAAAATCAACTCTGTCCAGATTATCATATCAAGGAGCCCCGATGAGGTATAATGGCGTGATCGTCAAAGCATTTGATGGTTCTCGCAAAACCGTCACTGGAGAAGTGGACCTTCTAGTGAAGATAGGTCCGAGTGATTTTCAAATTACTTTTCAAGTAATGGATATCCACCCGGCCTATAATTGCTTGTTGGGAAGGCCATGGATCCATAAGGCTGGAGCTGTAACATCTACTCTGCACCAGAAATTGAAATTTGTGAAGAACGGCAAGCTTGTCGTTGTTGGTGGAGAGAAAGCACTTTGGGTGAGCTATCTGTCATCCTTTACGTATGTTGAAGCTAAGGAGGAGGTTGGAACTCCGTTCCAAGCCTTGTCTATTGCAGAGGTGAAGAAAACTGGGGCATTTATGTCTTCTGTTAATACCTTAGGATTGGCATTAATTTTGTAAAACAAATAATGTAATCATCTCTGTTGTTTTAATATGTTGGGTTGAAGAAGTTCAACATCTGGACCAACATGTCATGTTCGATGTCACGACATCATGCCTGTGACATCGTACATGTGTAGAAAACTGAATTAATTAATTCAGTATATATTCTGGGATTAGTAAGGATATTTGGTGAATATCCTAGCTCCCATGTGGAGGTCTTAAAGACTCAATCAGAACATATATATAGGCTCAAAATAAGGAGATATATATGGAGAGATTTTAGGATTGAAGACCTTGTTTGTAGCAGAAATTTTCTGCTGTATTTGTAACAGTAAAGAACAAGTTTGCTGCGATTTCTGAAGGCCCAAATCCAGTTGGGTGATTAGGTTATAAATAGAATATTGTAACCTAGTTTTTGTAAGCCTCTTAGAATGAATTTTTAGGGGTGTGTGTGAGGTAAACCTCCCAATCTGTGGGAAGGTTACCATGTGTTTCTCAGTGGTAAAAGCTGAGAGTATTTGTAACTCAAAGCCTGTAGGCAAGAATGATTATGTTCTTGAATGAAGTTGTGAAGCAAGTTCAAGGTGTTTGAACATTACATTGTATTTGTAGTGATAGGAACGGAAACTGGAGGTTTCTATCTAGGAGTTCCTAGGTATAGATTGCATTGGGTAGGGATTAAGTGAAGAGTTGTAAACGGGGGAGTTTAACTCTGAATTAATACTGCTGATAGTGGATCTTCTTCCTGGCTTGGTAGCCCCCAGATGTAGGTCATGTTGGACCGAACTGGGTAAACAATTCTCTGTGTTTGTTTTCCTTCTGCATGTTATAATCCTGTCTGCCATAACTCAGGTTGTATTGCAGTCTGCTAACCAAGATGATAACAAACCTGGTACATATCCTTTTGTGTGAATGTCAATCAGAATGTTTTAACATTCATCACTGACCGCATATACTGAACCTTAGGCATGGTGATCTCAGTTTAGTATTTAAGTAAGTCTGATCCTCAAAAGGATAACAGACCTGGCCAAAGGATCATAGTGAAACTGTCAAACTGGATGTCTTGACAGTTGTTCATGTAGGCTGATACTGGAGTAGAGACTGGTTAGTCTTTTACAGTATAGCAAAGTCAGCACAGTCAGGTTTCAAGAACATAACAGAGTCAGCATGAGGAATATGTTCTGGATGTCAACCTGAATGTTGTAACATTCACACCTGACTGCTTGGGCTAAATTGTAGGATAATTAGTTTTTCTGTTTCAGTATTTTTCTCAGGCTAACTTAAGGAATCCAACAGCTGAGCTAAAATTAAGGAAAATAACAACTAACCTACAATTAATGAAACTAACAACTAGTGCATTTGTCAGCTCCCTAATGTGTGGAAATTAGGTTACCTTGTTTGACTTGTAGGTTAGGATACACCAGTACTAAGCCAGCAAATTGAAATACAGTAACAGGTGATGTGCAATTCAATATTGATATATCATGTTGATAACTGTCCAAACACAACAGAAGTAAGTATGGTATTTGATCTTTGTTGTGTCTCTGTACTAGAAGGACAGAACTAAATGTTCTTTCATTCTAAGGTAATACAGTAGCAGATGTTGTGACTACTGTGAAAGCGTGCTTGAGTACAGGGTTTTAATTTGTATAACTGTCTTGCTGTATTAGTTACAATGTTGGATCAGATGTCATGACTTTTAGTAGAACATCTGAATTCTGACTACACCAGAATTTCAAATGGTATCAGAGCAGGCATCCTGTCTGTTTCTGGATGAGATCCATGGGTGATACTTTCTGGTACCTTGCAAGGAGTTATGTTAGTACTGATGCTGGAACCTGTGAAAGGCTCTGTAGTTTCCCTGAATGGTCCCTTGAAGTAGGTGGATGGACTGTTCATGACGGGAATGGTGTGTACCTGTCTCTGGAGGTTGGCAATTGGCATGTGTGTGGGACAGCTGTGCCAGTATTGAATCATATTCAAACGTGGTATGGTCTTGGAAGCTGATCTGGTGAAGTGTGTGTTCATAGGTTGAGTTGTATTATGATTTCCGCTGCATAATACCTGGCAAAACTCAAACTCTGATGTAGTTTCCCCTCATGTGGATGAAAGGCTGCTATATTCAAGATTTCATCATAATCTACTGAAGATGTCAAAGATACTTGAGTCTCCTCAAGTCCACTCATCATGACGTTCTCACTTCAGGATGATAAGAATCACCTTATCACTGATTCTTTTACTCTCCTGGGTAGTGTATATGAAGACCTTGAATACTTTCAAGAAGGGTTTGTTCCAAGGAGGTGGAACTAATGTTCTATGTGATGTTAGAACATGTTGTTCAACAAGTATGCAGCTACTAGTTGAAGAGCAGATGTTATTAGGTGTCAAACAAAGGGATACTTTTGTTTGGAACCTACTCCTGACCTGGAAGAGGAGACATCTGTTTGTGCTAAGTTGACAAGGGTAGGGTCAACTGTGTGTGTACTCAAGAAAGTCACTCATAGAAGTCTGATCTCTAGAAGTGGAGCTGGTTGAGGTGTGACATTGTGCAATTTCCTGCTGGTTGTCTTACTCATGTAGATTGATCTGGGTGGGATAGTTGTTCCCTGAAGTACTATGTAGTGGTGGAAGACAAGTCCCCTGAATGTTAGAAGTCAATATTGGGGTAACCTGATTGCTATATCATTTAAGAGGATTGGAACCATGAATCTTGTTATTCGAACCCCACATTCAGAAGTGGCAGTTCTTTCAAGGAGTGAGAATATGAAGATTCAGAGGTTGGTTGAGGTAGTATGCTCTGGCAATGCATATCTACTATGGACTGGTGTTGGTGTCTTTCACTAGTACTTATGGTCAGCTGAAGTCTGATTGGTGTGATTGGAGTATGTATAGGTATAACTCATAGAGTTAGGTGCCACTGGTAGGGATGGTGTATGTCATGTTGAGACATGTTTGTACAATGCATGGATAGTGGTGTGAAGTTTCCATGATTGTTAATTTGAGGGGGAGTTTTGGTTAACCTCCTCACATTTGGTCAGCCTAGGGTCTGGTTGGCTGTTGACCTGTGTCACATTGGTTCTGGTGGTGGTGTGACACATGTGCAAGGAAGAATTCATCTCCCTCATTCCTAAGGGTGAAGTTAATCTGAGAAGATTTTCAACACTGTTGAAGTGCTTGCAAGCAGAAGATGTTGACACTAGAAGAGTATTTTCAAAGTAGTCTTTTGGTGGAAGTATCTGAAAGGAATATTGGGAAAGGATTTAAGATCAATGTCAACTTGTGCCAAGTACAAGTATGTAATTGATTATCCTTGGAGCTCAAGATAACTGATGTTCTTAAAGATATTGGAACATCTCTTCTTCAAGACCCTGTGCAGAATCACAGGAAGGATAGTACATGGGTTTATGATCTATCTCTTTGGTGGCAGCAAAAGCATATGATCTCTGAAAAGGTTTCCTGGCAAGAAACATGATTCAGCCTTGGGATGTACAAGAAGAAGAAGACATCATAGTCTTGATGGTGGTTACTTGGATCAGTTTATTTCTGATCTAGGTAAGGAAGTGCATTAGCTTATGCACACTGTGGAGTCAAGAACAAGTGGCAGCAGTCTTGACATCATGGAAACAGCCTTGCTTTAGGATGTGGAATCCTTGGTATAGCTGAAGGGTTAGTTTCTAACTGGTCCTTCTGAAGACTCATGCATCAGAGTGTCTGATGTCTTTGGAGAAGAAGCAGGGACTCATCAAGGTGTGAGCTTGGATGACTTAACTGCAAACCTGCAGGATGGAGGTTGTTTACTCAAACTTGGTTCCATAATCAAGTCTCTGAGAACATTGAACTCTTGTTCTGTGAAGGGAGGAAGTTCTTTCAAGTGGCAGAAGAAGGAGCTGAATTCAACAGCTAGATGTCAAAACACAATGTTGTGACATTTGGTTCAACATCAGATTCTTAGTTGGTGAAGTGACACATCCACTTGAGATAGAAGGGTCTACAGGGTTGTAGATTGGATACTTCAAAAAGGTCGTTCTCGTTGCAGTTCTTTAGAGTTGCTGGATAGAAAGGATGTTACATGTTCATGTCTTAGAAAATCTAAGTTTTGTTCAACATGTAGCTTGAAGTTCAAGTCTCACTTGGAAGGTCAGAATATCTTTGGGAGAGGTCTCATAAACGTGGAGAGGTCAAAGAATGGAATTTGACTTTTTCATATGAGGATTCATGAAGGAGGTAATCAACCAGTGGCATTTGGTCTATCTCAGAAGTGAGTTCGAAGAATCAAGATAATCCACATATGGCAGCTGATTATTCTTGAGGAAAGTCTGAGACAAATTACTTTTGAGAAGAAAAGTAGTAAGTTGAAGACAAAAGGAGGTGTTTTCTATTCATCTCTTGGAGCTTGTGGTAGGAGCTCTGAGCTATCTATGGAAGATTATCTCTTGTAATGGGATGAAAATGTATATGTCCCAATTTATGTCTGGGTTCTTCTTGATCAAGCTGGTGACTCAGTGATATCTGAAGACTATCAGATGGTGTTCCTTGTTATGTTGTGAAGGATGTCCCAACTGATGTTAGAACATCTTGTGAAGGGGTCTTCTGTTTTGGTCAGAAGAGAGAGTGACACAGAGTATGGATGTGGTCAGCCAAGAGGGTTGAACAGAGGGGGTACTCTTGAAGACATGAAGATGCGTCTTATGTTTTCCATTCATCAAGTGGTCTGGATTCTCTTTGAATCAGGTAGTATGTGAAGGTCCAACTTTGGGGTGTTGGATATGCTCATGTGTGACCTCCAAGTTTCAAGAGGGGAGCAGGTTGTCCATGACAGGGGGAGCTTTATCATCAAGCTTGTGGTCTACGTATTCTCAGATAACTAGGTATGGCACCTTGTCAGTTATCAGGATGTTGTGATGTATGTCAAGGCTGAGTGAGCAGAAGAATGTCTGACCGGATGTCATGACATTGCCCTGGACAATGCTGTCAATTCCTTCTAAATTCTAAAGTCATTAGGAATTATAAGGGTGATGTGTCTAATTCTGATAAATCAGAATAAGCCTGATGGCTACAGCTGTGTGGTACAGGGGGAGTAACCATCTGCTGAAGTGTGGGAATTTGGCTGTAGCAGTGCCAGATGTCAAGTCTCTACTAGAGGTATGACAAGGGTCTTGGGAAATGTTGAATACTGGCATAATGCAGGAAAAAGCCGCGTGGAATGTTAAGACATCGCGTGCAACGTGTCTGACTGCATATATTGAATAGTCTCCATGCACTGGAACTGCTGTTTTGGAAAAGAAACAGTCAAGAGCTATAAAAGGTATTCAAAGATAGTCTGAGATTTTGTTGGTGATTCTCTGACTGTTTCTCAGCAAAAATTAATGAATCTTGACCAAGCATTTATTCCTACCGTTAATTCCTAAGCACGGGCTGGACTATTTAAAGGATGTAATAGCCATCTTCTTCTCACAAGAGAAACACTCCATTCCCTCAGAATCATGGGGTATGTTAAGGTTTGGGCAAGCTGCGCCTGGATCTGGTTTTGTGAGGGGTGCCTTTACAAATGTTTAGCTAAAAAGGGGGAGAGAAATACAGTCCTGGGGTTGAGAATGTACCAGAAGCAAGCTAACTGTGGTAGCAAACAGAAGTTGGTGTCAGGCACAAAATCCAACAACTGGGTATACCACTTGTGTCTTGTGATCTGAGTTAAGAGGACAATTGTGTCTTGTGATCTGAGTTACATTATCTATGTACTCAGCATTACATATTCTTCCGGAAGCTCTCCTGTTGAGGGAAAGGGTTCTGGTACAACTGATCCGTGTTCCTCTACTTCCTCATGTACACCAACCTTGGTGTTTGTGGTGGTGGAGTCAATGACAGAGATGAAGAGCATACCCATAATGGGATGTTTTGTCCAGTGTAATGTTTATTTGTTTTAGCTAAAATTTGCCAAAGGGGGAGATTGTTAATACCTTAGGATTGACATTAATTTTGTAAAACAAATAATGTAATCATCTCTGTTGTTTTAATATGTTGGGTTGAAGAAGTTCAACATCTGGACCAACATGTCATGTTCGATGTCACGACATCATGCCTGTGACATCGTACATGTGTAGAAAACTGAATTAATTAATTCAGTATATATTCTGGGATTAGTAAGGATATTTGGTGAATATCCTAGCTCCCATGTGGAGGTCTTAAAGACTCAATCAGAACATATATATAGGCTCAAAATAAGGAGATATATATGGAGAGATTTTAGGATTGAAGACCTTGTTTGTAGCAGAAATTTTCTGCTGTATTTGTAACAGCAAAGAACAAGTTTGCTGCGATTTCTGAAGGCCCAAATCCAGTTGGGTGATTAGGTTATAAATAGAATATTGTAACCTAGTTTTTGTAAGCCTCTTGGAATGAATTTTTAGGGGTGTGTGTGAGGTAAACCTCCCAATCTGTAGGAAGGTTACCATGTGTTTCTCAGTGGTAAAAGCTGAGAGTATTTGTAACTCAAAGCCTGTAGGCAAGAGTGATTATGTTCTTGAATGAAGCTGTGAAGCAAGTTCAAGGTGTTTGAACATTACATTGTATTTGTAGTGATAGGAATGGAAACTGGAGGTTTCTATCTAGGAGTTCCTAGGTATAGATTGCATTGGGTAGGGATTAAGTGAAGAGTTGTAAACAGGGGAGTTTAACTCTGAATTAATATTGCTGATAGTGGATCTTCTTCCTGGCTTGGTAGCCCCCAGATGTAGGTCATGTTGGACCGAACTGGGTAAACAATTCTCTGTGTTTGTTTTCCTTCTGCATGTTATAATCCTGTCTGCCATAACTCAGGTTGTATTGCAGTCTGCTAACCAAGATGATAACAGACCTGGTACATATCCTTCTGTGTGAATGTCAATCAGAATGTTTTAACATTCATCACTGACCGCATATACTGAACCTTAGGCATGGTGATCTCAGTTCAGTATTTAAGTAAGTCTGATCCTCAAAAGGATAACAGACCTGGCCAAAGGATCATAGTGAAACTGTCAAACTGGATGTCTTGACAGTTGTTCATGTAGGCTGATACTGGAGTAGAGACTGGTTAGTCTTTTACAGTATAGCAAAGTCAGCACAGTCAGGTTTCAAGAACATAACAGAGTCAGCATGAGGAATATGTTCTGGATGTCAACCTGAATGTTGTAACATTCACACCTGACTGCTTGGGCTAAATTGTAGGATAATTAGTTTTTCTGTTTCAGTATTTTTCTCAGGCTAACTTAAGGAATCCAACAGCTGAGCTAAAATTAAGGAAAATAACAACTAACCTATAATTAATGAAACTAACAACTAGTGCATTTGTCAGCTCCCTAATGTGTGGAAATTAGGTTACCTTGTTTGACTTGTAGGTTAGGATACACCAGTACTAAGCCAGCAAATTGAAATACAGTAACAGGTGATGTGCAATTCAATATTGATATATCATGTTGATAACTGTCCAAACACAACAGAAGTAAGTATGGTATTTGATCTTTGTTGTGTCTCTGTACTAGAAGGACAGAACTAAATGTTCTTTCATTCTAAGGTAATACAGTAGCAGATGTTGTGACTACTGTGAAAGCGTGCTTGAGTACAGGGTTTTAATTTGTATAACTGTCTTGCTGTATTAGTTACAATGTTGGATCAGATGTCATGACTTTTAGTAGAACATCTGAATTCTGACTACACCAGAATTTCATCTTCTTTCAAAGATGCTCATAAATCTATTAAGACAAGCAGTACAGATCAGTGGGGTCGAATGGTAGAAGTTACCGAGAACAAGAATAGGGCCGGATTGGATTTCATCAAGGGTCGTTTAATGTCAAAGTTGGAAATGTGCAACCGAGTTTCCGTAGTGGAGGGTTTATCCATGGTAATGAACAACACTCAGGTGTTGTGGTCGAGGGTGACGAAGATGAAGATTGCGCCAACTTTGTGACGCATGGCAAGGCTTGCGACAATTGGGTTGTTGTTGATGTTCCCGTTATTGTCCATCGCTCTAAGTAATTTGTTTTTTCATTGTTTTAAGAAAAATCCTTCTCCTATGCCTAAAGGAGAAGTGAACATTGTTCGGCATTTTCAATTATCATCAATAAAATGCAATTCTATGATGTTTTATTTTTACTTTTCGCTTTTCTGAAAATGGTAATCACAAAAAACATCAATAAATAAATAATTATTGTCCATCTACATAATATTTGGTCACAATTCACTTCTCTAAAATCAAAATATCAAATCATTATGCAGGTTGGTTCCCAAACCCATTGAATACAATGATCCTACTCCCTCTCTAAACTTTGATTTCCCTGTGTTTGAGGCTGAGGAAGAGATTGATGAAGAAGTATCTGATGAATTATCTCGTCTACTTGAGCATGAAGAAAAAGCCATTTAGCCATTTGAAGAGCAAATTGAGCTAGTCAACTTGGGTTCTGAAGATGATGTGAAGGAAGTCAAGATTGGGTCTCAACTGTGGCCAGAGGTTAAGAAGGGGTTTATTGATCTTCTTCGAGAATATTCAGATGTGTTTGCTTAGTCCTATCAAGACATGCCTGATTTGGATTCTGAGATTGTGTAGCATAGATTTCCATTGAAGCCAAAATGCCCGTCGGTCAAGCAGAAGTTGAGGAGGACTCATCCTGATATGGCAGTTAAGACCAAAGAAGAAGTGTAGAAACAAATTGATGTTGCTTTTCTTGTTACCGCTGAATATCCGTAATGGGCGGCCAATATTGTGCCTATTCCGAAGAAGGATGGAAAAGTCCGCATGTGCGTCGATTATAGAGATTTGAACAAAGCTAGTCTGAAAGATGATTTTCCTCTGCCAGACATTGATATATTGGTAGACAATACAACTAAATTCAAAGTCTTTTCATTTATGGACAAATTTTCTAGTTATAATCAGATCAAAATGGCACTTGACGATATGGAGAAGACTACACTCATTACGCCCTGGGGAACATTCTGTTACAGAGTGATGCCCTTCGGTTTAAAGAATGTTGGTGCAACATACCAGAGAGCTATGACCACTCTTTTTCATGATATGATGCATAAAGAGATAGAAGTCTATATTGATGATATGATTTCTAAATCAAGTGATGAAGAAGAACATGTTGAGCATTTGTTGAAGTTATTCCAGCGTTTGAGGAAGTACAAACTCCGCTTGAATCCCAATAAGTGTACTTTTGGTGTTCGTTCTAGTAAGTTGTTGGGCTTTATTGTCAGCAAGAAGGGTATTGAAGTTGATCATGCCAAAGTCAAAGCAATACAAGAAATGTTTGCGCCCAAAACTGAGAAGCAAGTCAGAGGTTTTCTCGGCCTCTTGAATTATATCTCAAGATTTATATCGCACATGACTGCCACGTGTGCGCCTATATTCAAGCTTCTTCGGAAAGATTAGTCTTGTGATTGGACCGAGGATTTCCAGAAAGCTTTTAACAGTATCAAAGAGTATCTGCTTGAGCCTCCGATTCTGTCTCCACCTATTGAAAGAAGACCTTTGATCATATATTTGATTGTACTTGATGAGAGTATGTGTTATGTTCTGGGTCAGCAAGATGAAATTGGAAAGAAAGAATATGATATTTACTACGTCAGTAAGAAATTCACCGACTGTGAGACTCGGTAGCTTGAAAAGACTTATTGCACATTGGCTTGAGTTTCTAAGTGTCTGCTTCAGTATATGTTGAATCATACTACTTGGTTAATATCCGAAATGGATCCAATCAAGTAGATTTTTGAGAAGTCTGCTTTAACTGGGAGGATTTCCCGTTGGCAGATGTTGTTATCTGAGTATGATATTGAATACTGATCTCAAAAAGCGATTAAAGGTAGTGTCTTGGCTGACCATTTGGCTCACCAACCGATTGAAGATTATTAGTCAGTGCAGTATGATTTTCCTGACGAAGAGATCTTGTACTTAAAAATGAAAGATTATGATATACCATTGCTTGAAGAAGGGCCAGAGCCTGGTTCCTGTTGGGGCATGGTATTTGATGGAGATGTTAATCAGTATGGTAATGGCATTGGGGCAGTGATTATTACTCCTCAAGACACTCATTTTCCGTTTACAGTTAGATTGACTTTCAAGTGTACAAACAACATGGCTGAGTATGAAGCTTGCATTATGGGGCTTGAAGAGGCCATTGATCTCAAAATCAAGTATCTTGACGTCTATGGAGATTCAACTTTGATTGTGAATCAGATCAAAGGTGAATGGGAGACGAATCAACCCGGTTTGATACCATATAGAGATTATGCGAGGAGGATTTCAACTTTCTTTACAAAAGTTGAGTTTCATCATATCCCCCGAGATGAAAACCGGATGGCAGATGCTCTTGCAACTTTGGCTTCAATGATTATGGTGAAATTTTGGAATGAAGTTCCCAATTTAACTGTGATGCGTCTTGATAGGCCATCTCATGTGTTTGTTATGGAAGATATCAAAGATGAAAATCTGTGTTATTTTGATATCAAGTGTTTTCTCCAAAGTCAGATTCACCCTCCTGGGGAATCCTTTAAAGATAAGAAGACTTTGAGGAGATTAGCTGGAAACTTCTACCTAAATGGTGATGTGATGTACAAGAGAAATTTCAAAATGGTTTTTCTCAAATGTGTGGATAGGCACGAAGTAGACTTATTGATGACTGAAGTCCATGAAGGTTCCTTTGGTACTCATTCCAATGGACATACTATGGCTAAGAAAATGTTGAGAGCAGGTTACTATTGGCTTACAATGGAATCTGACTGTTGCAAGTTTGTGAAGAAATGCCATAAGTGTCAAATTTATGCAGATAAGATTCATGTTTCTCCGACACTGTCTAATGCCATTTCCTCTCCATGACCCTTCTCCATGTGGGAAATTGATATGATTGGTATGATTGAGCCAAAAGCTTCGAACGAACATCGTTTCATTCTGATGGCTATTGACTACTTCACAAAGTGGGTTGAAGTAGTATCGTATGTGAATGTAACCAAGCAAGTTATTGTGAGGTTTATCAAGAATCAAATTATATGTCGGTATAGTGTGCCAAGTAAGATCATTACTGATAATCAATCGAACTTAAATAATAATATGGTTGAAGCTCTTTGCAAAGACTTCAAGATTGCACATCATAATTGTTCTCCCTACAGACCTAAGATGAATGGGGCTATTGAAACTGCAAACAAGAACATCAAAAAGATCATTCATAAGATGGTTGTAACGTACAGAGATTGGCACGAGATTCTCCCATTTGCTTTACATGGGTACCATACATCCGTCTGTACTTCAACAGGGGCAACCCCTTTCTCACTTGTTTATGGTATGGAAGTTGTGCTTCCAGTAGAGGTTGAGATCCCATCACTGTGTGTTTTGATGGAAGCCGAGTTGACTGAAGTTGAATGGTGTCAGACCAGATATGACCAGCTGAATTTAATTGAAGAGAAGAGGTTGACTGCCATGTGTCATGGTCAGTTATACTAGCAGAGAATGAAAAAAGCTTTTGATAAGAAGGTCAGACTTCGTGTATTTAGAGAAGGTGACCTTGTGCTCAAGAAGATTCTATCTTTCAAACCAGATTCTAGGGGAAAATGGACTCCTAATTATGAAGGCACATATGTTGTTAAGGGAGCCTTTTCG
Source organism: Lathyrus oleraceus (assembly GCF_024323335.1). Taxonomy (NCBI): domain Eukaryota; kingdom Viridiplantae; phylum Streptophyta; class Magnoliopsida; order Fabales; family Fabaceae; genus Lathyrus; species Lathyrus oleraceus. Next base: position 309,625,735 of record NC_066585.1, on the reverse strand, counting down.
GGCGGCGCTTTGATTCTTACAACTATGGACGGCGAAGAGTTAAATCGTCTTGTGAATGTTGATGCAGTCAAGAAATACTTCGCCTAAAAAAAGAAAAGAACAGCTCGCTAAGTTAAAAAGCTGAAAGCGCGGCTTAGGCAAAAATGAGCGTCTCGGTGGATTGAAAACCCGAAAGGGAGATCCATGCAAAAGTTAGAGACATAAAATAGAAGGATTAGTGACATTGTATTCAATGTGATAAAACAGAAGGGAGATCCATGCAAAAGTTAGAGACATAACACAGTGGATATTGAAGTCGGTAGAAGGATTAGTGATCATTATATTCAATGTATCCCTTTTCCATGTAAATTACCATTTTTCAACTTTTGTAAAAGATCTATAGAGTCTTGTCATTTACAGGCTACCATTCTATTAAATAAAGTTGAGCTTTTTATCCAATTGTTTCTACTCTTATTTATCTTTCAGCTAAATAGAATTGAATTTTTATGATGATAATTTCAAAGTTTGAATTTAAAAATAAAAAAAACCATTTTTCTTAAAATAATAAAAGCAATTACTTTTAAAAATAAATAATCGATTTCAGTAAAGGGATGTCAACAGCAGTCTGAGAACGGGTAAGTCTTAAAGTACGGAACACTGTTGGTCTTTTTCCCAAGCAGTTGGCACTTTAGTTTCTCCAGCCGAGTTTTGTGATTGTCTCCCCAGCTGAGTTGTAGGTGCATATTCTCAACGGTTTACATAGATTCAGCATAGATTTTATTCCCCTCAAGTCGCCAACAAACACTCCTGGACCCCGCCATCACTGGTATCGTATGCATTTTTTCCGCGCATGATTAGTTTGCTAATATGAATTTATTTTTAGCTTTTGTATTATCATGGTTTCACCTAGTTGCATTTTTTCCTCCATCTCTTTTCTCTCTTTTTGATATTTGTCAAAGGGGATAAGGTATCGGGATATTATCGATATTCACACGCATTAAGTGTTTAATGCATTGAAAGCTTTGCAACTCAAGTGATATGGTGTATGCTTATTTGTAGTGCGCTATGAAAATTCACCAGATTCATTTTATCTTCAAATTCTAAATAATCACTCAAATAAATTGATCAACAACAATATCTCTAAATCTACCAAACATAAAAAAGGGGGAGACTGAAAGTACAATCACGTTATCATAGGGTATCATTTTATTTGTTTTGATATTTTTGTCAATTTGAGTGTATATGTTATAATTTGTTCGCTTATTTGTAATTTGCTTATCATTCAATTATTCACGTGTTTGTGTTTCATTCGTATTTGAGTCATAATGTATTCTCTTAGGCTATTTAGAGTTGTACCATTAAGACCTTTCTTTACTCAATAAAATTAGAGAGTTGATCCATAATAGTGTTCCTTTTTTAGCTTAGTAAATTATTTTTTGTTGTTTCATTAGATCTTGCTTGAATCACAAGTTATAACTCTTAGATCAAGATGTTAAGTGACTTAATTCAAATCAAGTGGTAAGTATGACTCAAATCGGGAACCTTGTGAAAATTGGGATTTGCCTCTGGATGATTTGATTTTAATCATAAAATGAACTTGACTCGAATCACAACCTCGTGTGAGTCGAATCATGCTGTAATTTTGACTCGAATCATAAGTCCCAATGAAGCTAGGATTTGGCTCTGTTTAAATTGAGTCTAATCATGGATTTAACTTGACTCGAATCACAATACCTTGTGACTCAAATCATGGGTTCTTCTTGATTCCAATCATGACTTCACAAATCCAATTTTCCATCTTATATTTAAATAGTTATTTCTTTGATGAAAGAAACAAGTGTGTGAAACCTTTTGTGTAAAACCAAAAGAGACAAAATGACAATTTGTATTCTCTTCTTTAGTGTGTCTATTCCTAGAACCTTCAATATTTCTCTTATTTTCTAGAATAACTTCTTGAGTGTTAATTCTTATCAGATTCACTTAATTTTGTTGCACTTTGTTCTTGTGCGATTTATTGTTGTTTTGAGGAAATTAGAGAGAGTGAGTTGATCAATCTTGTAGTTATTAGTGGTTGATAAATATCATGATATCCATTAAGATTTAAGACTCATTTATCCAGAAATTTGAGAGAACCTTGTGTGTGTATTCTTCATTCACCTACATCTAATTCCTTGACTAACACCTTGTGAATTAAAGTGTTTGTGAGGTGCCTTTGGAACTATTCATCATCTTCATCCTTAATATTTCTCCATTATTGAGGACCTTTATCTCTAAAGATTGAGTGTTGAGGGAGACTAGTGGTATATTAGGGCATCTAATGTTTTTGTGTGAAGATTGTTGTTTGTAACAAGTGCAAGTATCATTTCTTGAATGCAGTTTGGACCTTATTGGTATCTATCAAGAAGAAAGCTTCATTATACTCCATGAAAGATTTTGGCAAAGTCTAACACATATTGTTCGTAAGTCGGAGTTGGAAGATGTCCAACTTTGCTTAGATTGTGGAAAAGTTGGTCGTTGGGAGTTGTCTAATCAACGCTTAGCTATGGCATTCGCTCGGACAAGAAATCACAAAGACTTGGAGCAGAATTATTGTGGATAGCAAGGTTATTGGATCAAGATCTTTCAAAATCCTGTTTTTGTTAGCAGTTTGAGTGTCTGCATCAACAAAGAGAAGTATCGTGTGGTATTTCGTTGTAATCAAAACGCTTGTATCAAACTTATTAAAATAGTGAAAGATCGTGATTAGTTCTCATTGACTCTTTAACACCATTGAATAGTGGAGTAGGTAAAGCTCTTTTGACGTTGTACTCGAGCCATACAACGCGTTTCTTACAGGCAACAACATAACATTCAGATTAATTTGTAGTTGATCCATGTCATAGAGATTCAACAAAATTTTACATTGATTGTCGACTTCCTAATACAACCATCTCCTTTTATTCAAATTTAGGATTAATTATGTATAACAAAGCTAATCTATACAGAATTGTGCTCAAGTTAATAAGATTTATAATCTAATAATTCTATATTTTTTAAATTTTAGAAATTTCATATTCCAGTCCAACTAATAATTAGTGGCTTTTAAGTTTATGAAGATTTTATATAAGTTATCCAATATTCAAAATAACTAAAATTTTATTTAATTATAATTTAAACGTGCAATCTATTTTGACATCTTATTTAATTTTAATTTAATTATAAAAAAATTGAGGTCATAGTAGACCATCTTAATCTTATTAATAATATATGTAAAATAATATAAATGTGAATACTTGTAAATATTCATTTATGTTTAATATTTTGTTTCTATCTTAACCAAAACATTATTCCCATCTTAAATTTGCTTACATGGACAAAAAAAAAAAATCACGTACTTTAATTTGTTGCGGGTATTAACAAAAAAAAAAAAAAAACCTAACAATGAGTCGACTCGGAATAGTGAGTCAGCTCAAAAGCCATAAACGGTTTTGTACTTAGTGGAAGTGCTAACGACATTCAAATTAAATGGTAAATTGGAAAATTATTGGCGGGATCGGTTCCTTGCTTGATTGTTCTCTCTTTTTTTCTTCCCGCGAATCAGTTATGTAATAACGTGCTTTGCAACCGTCATGCTCATTTGAATAAATAGCTTCTTTATGCCTACAAACCGTTATTGGTCAATGTAATATCATGATCTTATTAGCGGGAAATTCCCAATTAGGAATTAAATATATATATTTATATTCTATTCAATAGCGTTAAAACGGATACTCCTGTTTTTATTTTTTTTAATATATACACGTTAAAATATAAATGTATTTTTTATAATTTATCTATTTTACATATTAATATTTAAAAAATTTATATCTTGATTTTTAAGTGTTATTTGTGTATAAGTGTTTGCCAGTTAATTTTATAAAACTAATATAAAGAAATGTATGAAAGTGCCATGAGGAAAGATTACTAATCACACAATTCATTCTAATTGTAATGGGAAGTTATCAACTACAATTTTTTTTAACTATATTGTGTTATCTATTTAAATTTATTTAAAATAATAATAAAATGTATTTTGTGAATAAAAATAGAGCAGTCCTATATATATATATATATATATATATATATATATATATATATATATATATATATATATATATATATATATATATATATATATATATATATATATATATATATATATATATATATATATATATATTAATCTTTGTAGGTGTGTAATATGTTGGGTCATAATAATGTATTATATGACAATATATCAAGTTAATTGGTTTTCTAAATATTTGTTGGAGAAAGTCATCTTAGGATTTATTTTTGTATGAAGAGGGGGTGTACATGCCAAGTTAACATTCTAATGTTCAAGTCAGTGATTTCAAATGTGTAATTTGCAAGAGTGAATGAATCGTAATTGGTTACGGTGCGCGACCGTGTTTATATAAAACACAGGTGAACGCATCATAGAGCACAGGTGATCGTTGGGTTGATTCCAATAGGTGTGATGAGAACATCGTCGGGTTCCGTTGTGCGGTCTCTTGGTGAGGGTTTTCGTGTATGTCATCTTTAGGCATGCAAAACTCTAGAGTGGACCTTCGAATTGGGGCGATCTTGTTGTGCCGTCTGAGCGGCTCAAAATTGTTACCTTCGAGTTCTTGCTATCGGGTATGGAGTTATGATTGTTGCTGAAGCGTTGAGATCGACCTTCATAACACTTTGTTTGTTGCTTCAAGGCCTCCAAGAAGACCTCAATGTTGGCGGGGAAGGTTGAAAGTGGCTTCAATGAAAGTGAGTGATCTCTGGAATATGCGCTTTGAATGCTTGTCTTGTAATTGAAATATTTCACTGTGAAAATTTTCTATTTGACCCTAGGATTCTAGGGTAGGGGTGATAACGCCGCAACATATCTGTTTACATAGAAAAAATCATTTCAATCAGACAACGAGATGGAAGAGCAAAGAGAAAAAGAAGTTCTCCATCCACCAAAGATTATTTGGGGGACTATAGTGGTCGTGCACTCAATGGTAACAAATTGTCCATTGTTAATCAACTTGTGATCAAAGAAAATTTCAAGTCCGACCCAACACTACTGTGTAAGTTGAAACAAAAGCAATTTGCAGGAAGGCTAAATAAAAATGCCAATAATCACTTAAAACACTTCCTCACCTTTTACACCAATATTAAGATAGAAGAACATACCGAAGTAGGTAAAATTTTAAGATTTTTTCCTTTCACTCTAATAGATGATGCCAAATTGTGGTTTGGGCAATTCCCATCATAAAGGATCAAAACACGGGCCACCATGGAGCTAACATTTCTTGATGAATACTTTTCTACAACTTTTTTTGTTAGAAAATAGTGTAGCATGTCGATTTTAAAACAAGATAGGAGGAACCACTTAGTGAAGCCTATATGAGATTCAAGAGGATCTTAAATGTATGAACAACACACAAATTAAACATGATATACCATATCCATATATTCTATTTTTGGTGGGAATATGGATACTAAAAGGTCTAGAAGGGTGGGGGTTGAATAAACCCTTATTCGCTTTAGATAATTTAAAATTTCTTTTAAGTCCCATAAACGAAATCAGAGATTTAAGAAGCGCGGAAGCAAAACACAAAAACACGAGAGCTTGGAAGCATCTCAATGAATTAAGCCACATGAAATGGTACATGAGGTTACTGTGAGATATTGCTTATAGTGCAAGTCACTTATAAGACAACTAAAACCACTTTAAATGAAGTGATTTAAAAACGTATTACTTAGATGTTCTTAACAATACATAATTAACTTCATGATGATTCCATAAGATTGATACACCACAAACATAAGCTTATACTTTAAATCGCTATAAGCATGGTATAACCTATATGATATACAAGCAATGCGATCATGGAATAATGCAACAATAAATATGAATGAATGCTTGAGAAATAAAAGCAATAGGGAAAGGTAAATATACACAGAGATATATGGTGCTTCACCATTCGTCTTCGCTTTGCATACATGCACTCTTCAGTGAATGATGCCATCAAAACATAATCACGGTTTTCCACTATTTTGATAAAATGATTACAACATTTTGATTACAAAGAACTATCACACGATAATTCCCCTTGATGATGCAGACATTAAACTGCTAACAAAAACAAGATCCCTCAAGATCCTGATTCAATAACATCTCTATCTATAATACATGCTCCAAGTATTAATATGTGGCGATCCCCCTGATCCCACCGATTTCTTGTCTGAGTGATTGTCATTATTGTGTATTGGACAACTCCCAACTTTGTCTGTAAATGATCTTTCTCCAACGCTACCAAAGAAGGACAACTTCCAACTCCGCCTTACAAACCGTTGATACTTGATCTTACCAAAGTCTTCCTTAGAGTATATTGGAAGCACTCTTCTTGATAGATAACAACTCAATGCTAAACTGCTTTCAAGAAATGATACTTGCACTTATTACATAAAAAAAACCAGCTACAAAAAAAACATTAGATACTCTAATGTACCACTAGTCTCCCTTACATTCAATATTTAGAGGAGGATCCACGATCAAAGGAAAAAAAACTAAGTATGAATATGGTGAATAGTGCCAGATAATCTCAACCAACCACTGACATTGCAAGGTGTTAGTCAAGTAATTCAGTTTGGGTGAATGAATAACACACGCGCACACACACACACACACACACACACACACACACACACACACACACACACACACATACACACACGCACAAGGTTCAATCAAGTTTATAGATAAGATGGGTCTTGGCTCTTGACTGTTATTAAGAGCTTGATCAATCACAACAATATTGATCAACTCATTCTCTAATACACACAAAGACAACAACCAAATTGCATAATAACAAGACGCAACAAAAAGGATAAATAATTGACATGGATTAAATATCTAAAGGTTGGTGTTTTGAGAAGAAGAGAGAAATATGGTTAATGATGAACACACTAAGAAGAGAAGACAAAAATCACATTTTTGTCTCTATGGATTACACCATATATTTCACACACTTATTTTTTCCCACCAAAAGAAACAACTGACTATTTAAATAAGTGATGGAAAATTGGAATTTTTGATTGATGATTCGAATAAATAAGGATTTATGATTTAAATCAACCTAGACATGCCCAAAGGGGGCACTTTTTTAAAACTCATGATTCTAATAATTATTTGCACTTGATCCCAATCAACCAATAATAGAATTGTAAAAACATCAAAACATAAATGATAATTAAAGCATTTAAACAATTCAAAATGATACTATGTGCTTTCAATATCCCTTTTTTTATGTTTGGCAAATCTGTGAGATTATTGTTGATGAATTAACCCAAAGCGGGATTTTAGAATTTGATGGAACATAGTCAATCCGATGACTACAATACAATACTTTCTTTAAGTCGTAAAAGTTGTAATGTTCCCCCTATATTAAACACCTAATGCGCGTAAATATTGACAACATCTCAACCACTTCTCCCACTTTGTCAAATATCATAAAAGAGAGAACCAGAGAAAAACAAAATGCACACATAAATCCAAGCTAGTACAAAAGCCAATACTCAAGATGTCATACTTAGTGAATCATAAACAGGCACCATAAAAATCACATATAAGAGATAACACAAATACACAATTTGAAAGAGATATCAAGACAAAGATAACAACAGAGAGAATATCAGAGATACCAAATACGTGAGTTAAAATCATAATATTCACCAGGTACATTAATCAAAATATGATCAAATAGATCACAAAATAGTTGTTTAAATCAAAAGGACATAATTAGAAACTAAATATGCTAAATGACACGAGATGCATGAAAATTAAACATCATGAAAGATCATCAGAAAATAATTCAGGAGAAGGAGGAGGAGGTGCAACAAAAGTGTCTTTTAGAACTGGAATGTTTGCTGCAGTAGTGTCGTGGTGAAAGATGAAGTTGTTACTACCGAGATAGCCAATGTGGCCCTTCAAAGCTTCAATTTGAGTACTCAAACGTCCTTATGAAGCTTGAATATATTCTTTTACCTTAACCCTTAACTCAGTTATCATCCCCAACCTGTTATCCTCACTAACATTGGCAAGCACATCAATGTGTGCCATGGTCCGATCTTCCCTAATATGATTATATGCAAGCAACTTCTGAAGCATATCATCAATAAGCATATTCACATTAGCTGAGGTAGAAGAAGAAAAAGTAGCACCAACACCAATATCATATGGACCAACAGTCTCAACAACTTCTTTACCTTGTTCTACAATCTTGTGATCATAGATTTTCATGTCAGAGTCTTCAAGATAATAATAATCACCACTAAAGTCCCGACAATATCTCATCTTAGCAATAACACCATGAAGGTGGAGAAAAACAAGAAAGCGGGGGGGGGGGGGGGGGGGGGTGAATTATTTTCACAGTAAATAAAATCTTTTGCAACACCACGCACAAAAAAATAAAAGCAGATAACACAAGAAATTTATCCTGGTTCGATTGAAAATCAAAGCTACTCCAGTCCACCCGGCCAAGATGATTTTGAATTCAATAAGGACTTAATATAATAATCTTGAAAGATTACAATAATCGTCTAAGAGTTCAGCAATCTCTTAGCCATCTCAGGTCTACAGACTTCACAAGTCACTTGAGGAATCACAATAACTATTGAGAATTACAAGTGCGTGTTTGGTACTCCTAGACAAGCAGTATGAACACAGTTAAGAACATATGAGCAATGATCACACTTTGAGAAATAACTCTTACAATAGCAAGTATTTGGTATATGGTTCAAAATGTATTGTAGAATTCTTGTATAATTACTTCGTCTTGGTATGATGATGGTGAGGCCTTTATATAGAGCTTGGAGATGATACCGTTGGATAGAAAATTGATGGTGATATCTTGCCAATAATGGGACTTAATGGCATTGATTTTCTTATCCTTTCCATAGCAGTCTTGGAGTGTAGTCAATATTGTCCATATATATATATATATATATATATATATATATATATATATATATATATATATATATATATATATTATATATATATATATATATATATATATATATATATATATATATATATATATATATATATATATATATATATATATATATATATATATATATATATATATATATATATATATATACTTAGAATACTTCTTGATTAAGTTTCTGATTTTGATGAGTTAGATGATCTGTTGGGCGTGAATTAGAGTGAGTGGAGTTCAGAGTCTTTGAGCAGAGCTTGTATTCTTCAAATAGTTGTTTTGATGAGTAGTCTTCAGTGTTAACTTGATTGATCTTCACATAGAGGTCTTCTGATGTACAGGCTTCAGAGTCTAAATCTTCAGAGTCTTCAGGTGTACAATCTTCAGAGTCTAAATCTTCAGTCTTCAGATGTGAGATTTAATGACATAATCTGTGTATAATTCTTTCAGACACATTCTTGTTCAGAGCTAGATATAATATCTTCATTTCTAGATCAGCTTTTCTGGACTGCATTAGGAGCCAGATATTGTTTTCCTCAGATTCATTTTTTCTTTAGAAACTTGCACACTTAGAGAAAATTATTGGGGTACCAAATTGTTTCATTCTTTGTTATCATAAAAACTTAGAGATATATTGTAGAACCAAAATCTTGTTCTAACAATCTCCCCCTTTTTGATGATGACAAAAACTTAGACTTCTGATGAAACAGTGATACTTTACAAAATAAAGATTAAAAAATGAATCAGAGTTAGATATCATATACCCCCCCCCCCCTGAGATTGACAATCCCCCCTAAGTCTGATAAGAGATTTTTTTTGAGTTTATTTGTATCAGAGGGGTTTTCAGGATTAGAGAGTTTCTTACCAGAGTTTCTTAAATTGCTTTGCTTATTTCTTTGATTCAGTTTTCCTTGTTCAGATATATCCTGCAAAAACACTTAGACTGCACAATAGATTTAATATTGGAATGTAAACGGTGTATTCTGAGAGTTAGATATTTTATTTCATCAGAAAGTTGTTATTTTCTTTCTCCCCCTTTTTGTCAGACTCAAAAAGTACAAAGTAAAAACAGGAGTAAAACATAGAACCCAACCAAAATTTCATTTAAAGTTCAGAGAGAGATACACATAAAATAAACACATAGAAGTAGAAAGCCTTAGAGGAAAAAACTCTTAGAACTAACAAGTACAAATAGATAGTCCTAAAGTGCCTAAGTGTTTGGAGTAGGAGGCATCCTCTGAAGTAGCTAGGCAAACAGGCTTTGTATGCTGGAGTTGACTTGATTTTGTTGGTTGAATCTGGCTCTCACAAGTTGTTGTTCCTTCTGAAGGTCTTCCAGAGTCTTGAGCACCAAAGGAGCAAGATCAAAAGTTGACGACTCACCTCGAGTCAGAGCAACCTCAGAAGTCTTAGCAGCTTCCTCTACAGCTATGCGTGCAGCCTATTCAGCATCAACTTTAGCTTCTGCAGTAGCAACTTCAGCGGCAACTTTCTCCTTAACTTCTAATTGGACCCTTTCTTCAGCTTCAATTCTGGCCTTCTCTTCATCTTCCTTCCTAGCCTTTTCCTCAGCTTCCTGCACCAGACGCGCCTCCAGTCTTTCCTTAGCTCCTCTGATGTAGTCATTTCTGACTTGTTTAGAGAGTCCCTCGAGCTTAAAGACCTCATATGTCATCCACCTGAGAAATCCATTTCAGTGAGTCCTTACTTTAGAAGGATTGTCACTTAGTCTGGATTCTTCAGATAGTTGTCTGAGCCTCGCAGTTGTGCTTTCTGAGAATTTAGAAAATACCTCTTCAAGGGTTGGAAAGGTTGGGTCAGGTTTAGAGGTTTGATGAATGGTTTCAAAGGGTTTAGTGATAGGTTCAGAGGGAGATGGTAGGGTGTCTAAGGGTGCTGAAGGAGATGCAAAGGGAGTTGGTATAAGTGCATAGGTTTCTGAGACAGACGTAGTCTGTTCAGACTCCGCTGTGGCTTGGAGTTGTGCTAGAGTGGGAGATGAAGGGTCAGGAATATGTGGTTTTTTAGAGTCAGATGATAGCTCATAATATGGAGGATATGAGGGAGTGGAGGAAGGAGGGAATATAGGTCCGTTCAGAAGCAATGCCTCAGATATGGGGAGTGAGGTGAAATATAGGTTAAATTGAGGTTATGGGGGTAATGAGTCAGAAACTTGGGATTAAGAGGTTTGGTTTTCTGAAGGAGTATGAATGTGAATAGTTGGTTCAAAGGGAGAATATGTGGGGTGTGGTTGAGGTAGGGGAGAAGGTATTTGCCTAGACCAAGAAATCAAAGGAGCTTCAGAATTGGAAGACTTACTTGGAGTAGAGGAACTCAGAGGCATAGGTGGCTTCTGAGATACTGAAGAATCTTCAGTATTCAGAGTATTCTTCTTCTTCTTCTTCTTCTTCTTCTTATCAGAAGGCTCTCTCTTCCTCTTCGTGAAGTTCTGAGGCTGTTCTAGTAACGGGTCAAGAGTGAAGCCAGAGATGTCAATACCTTGTTCGTCCAGATCCTGAAGGTAGTGAGCGATAACCTCTGAGGGATCAATCTTGGAGAACATATACATCCCATGAGATATCTCCCTGTGGTCTTTCATAGCGTCCCAAGATGTGCCCAAGGTGGGTTTGAGTTTGACCTTGTCAATGATGCCCATACTCTTCAGATTTTTGGCATTCAAAGGCTTGCCCACATCCACTGTAACATGCTTCATCATGTTGATAGAAATGACGTGGTCCACCATCCCACTTTCTATTAACACATCATAAATCAACCTCCTTAGAGGGATGTAGTTTCTGGGCTTCATGTTCTTCCTTGTGTCTCTGACTGAATCCCTCAGATATTTGAAGAGGAGGGATGGCAGATTCAACTTCAATCCTTTATAAAGGCAGTACATGATGCACTTCTGATATGTGTTTATGTAATCAAAGGAGTTGGACGCTGGACGATGGTGGATGGTTCCTAGAATAATCTTAAACCAAACCCTCAAATTCTGGTGAAGTTCCTTGTTCTTGGAAGTTTTTGTTGGTGTAAGCCCTAGAGGCCAATACTTGTTGGTACTTGTATCGAATTATTTATTAATAATAAAAGGCATTTTCTTTATTATGGTTGATTAATAAAGTCCCTGGAATAGATAGTCCGTTTAATGTATTAAGTGTGACTTAATCATGAGAACACATTAAACATAAGGACACTATTCTTAAAGTATCCGTAGTCGAGCTTTAGTGTGAAGTGGGATAACATTAAAGCATTAAGACTATTATGTTTGTAGACTGATGATCACATCTCATGGATCATGGATAAAGAGTTATCAAGTCTTAAACATAGGTATGAATATTAGGAGTAATATTTATACCAGATTGACCCGCTATGAGAGTACTATATAGAAAATTATGCAAAGTGTCATAAGTTATTCTCATGGTGATAATGGTGTATACCACTCTTCGACCTGAAACCACTATGGACCCTAGATGTAGAGTCGAGTGCTTTATTGCTGATCCAACGTTGTCCGTAACTGGATAACCATAAAGACAGTTGATGGGTACTCCACGAAGCATGCTGAGGGACATGAGTGACCTAGATGGAATTTGCCCATCCTGCCTAACAGGATACATGTCTATGGGCCTAATATTGAACTGGACAAGGATGACACGGTCTGTGCCTTGTGTTCAATATAGACATAAGGGCAAAAGGGTAATTATATACATAAGTATTATCACAGAAGGAATTGTCAGATCACTTGACATTTTCGTGTCTTGGGTAGCAGTGATGTGTTGCTAGATACCGCTCACTGTTTATTATGTTAAATACATGATTTAATATAATTGCCAATGCCGCGAGAACCTACAGGGTCACACACAAAGGACGGATTGATGAGAGATAGAGTAATTAAGGAATACCGTAATGTACGGTGCCCTTAAGTGAATTATAGAACATCGTAAGGTACGGTGTACTTGAGTAGAATACGAAATATGGTAAGGTACCATGGGCTTAAGTGATTTTGGGCATATTATAAGATATGGGCCAAAATACACTTAAGTGGGCTTTTTAGCTTGAAGCCCACACAAGTGGTTCTATAAATAGAACCCTTGTGCAGAAGCATTCATAGCGGTTGCATTATTTTCGTTTTCTCTCTCTCTCTCTCTCTCTCTCTCACTCAAAGCCTTCATTCGTACCAGCTAGCATTGAGATTGAAGGAATCCGTTCGTGTGGACTGAGTAGAGACGTTGTCATTGTTCAACGTTCGTGATCGCTCCGTGGATCTGCATCAAAGGTTTTGATCGTCATAAGAGATCTGCACCAAAGGTTTCAATCGTCACAAGAGGTAAATATTCTATCACTGATCATGACCATTCGTAAGGATCTCTAAAGGAGAAAATTTTAATTTCCGCTGCGTTTTGGATCGCAATTCTCCTTCAGTTTTCCCTTCTGGGTTATGATTGAATATTGTAGGGATAATTTCTTAGGACATATACTTTTCCCTAGGGTTGATGTTGTAAATCCTTTTGCCCCTTACAGTTTCCATGTCCAGAAGCTTCATAATGGACTTCTTTGTGATGACCATATTTACCCCTAGGATGTAGGAGACAATGTAGTGGTCATCACAGTCTGCGAACCTCCAGAATTCCTTTACATGGAAGGTATATACAAGACCATAGAGCCTCTTGAAGTAGTTACCCCATCCTTGTTTCTCCCATTCTTCAGTAAGATCAATTCCATTTTTCTTCAGGTTGTCAAAATCAACCAACAGTTCACAAAGTACTTCCAGCTTCTCAAACAGAGTGGCAAGATTTATGTAGGGGGTGTAACACCCCGATTTAATTTCCGTATTTATTTATTAGGTGTTTATTTTAATTAATCATTATTTGGTGTGATAATTAATTAAATATGTCTTCTGGTGATTATTTGAATTATTTGAATATATGTGTTATTTGGATAACTGAATTTTATGAGTAGAAATAGAAATTGTCTAGTAATGAACCTAATTAATTAGAATGGGTGGATAAGTGGGTTAAGCCCATTATGAGTTAAAAAGATAGTAAGGGTTTTAAAGATTAGAGTTAGTTTTGTAAAACAAGAGAATGAGAGAGAATAGAAGAGAAAAGAAGAGAAAGAGGAGAAGAGGAAACTAGAAGAAGAAGGACCTAGAGATTTCATCTATACTAAGGTAAGGGTGGAATTTCAAGTGGTTATGGGTAAACATAATGTATGTAATGTATGTGGGTTAGATATCATGAACTTAGGATTTGGAGATTTTGATTTTTGAGAAACCCTAACATGTGTTTATATTTTTAATCCATGAAATTGATGTTTATGTTATGCTATGATGTTTCTATATTGAATTCCATGAATGAGTATGTGTATAGAACATGATTTGGTGTATAATTGCATGTTTGAGTTTCACTTGAAAATGGTTGATTTGAGATTTTGGTGAAAATTAGTGGAGCTTAGAATCTTGTTTCTATGATCCTAATAGTTGCTATATGATATATATATATATATATATATATATATATATATATATATATATATATATATATATATATATATATATATATATATATATATATATATATATATATATATATATATATATTTCATGAAACATGATGGATTAATGTGGTTTTATGATGAAAATTCGTGCTGGATAGTAGCATTTTCGCAACAACAATTTTTCTGGTTCTTGACAGCATTTTCGCAAAAGCAAAATTTCTGGTTTTGACAGCATTTTGAAAAACTTGTAAGTTCAATAACTTTTGAACTGTAACTCCGTTTCAGGTGCTGTTTGGACTGTTACGAAGCTAAGAATATTATCTATAACGTGATATTCATTTTGATAACAGTAGATTAATATTTTATCAAAATAATCCTAATATGGATGTATGTTGTATGTGTGGTGAATGTGAATGACATGTTTTCTATTGTTTGGCATGTATTGGATGGTTTTAGATGGATTTTGTGAAGAAACATAATACTTGAAATCATGTATGTGATGATGTGAATTGGTGAATTTGATGAATAATATGAATTGGCTTGTTTGCTTTATGTTAATATGTTGTGATGAGATGATGAATGTTATTTGATGTATTGTTTGGGATTGAAGTCATGTTAGGTGTATGTTGTGAAAATGTTGGATGTGGTATGCTTATATATGATTAAGGGGTTGCGACCATCTTAATTGCATGAGCCTCGTTGTTGTTGCACACTTACACTAGCATGAGTCTATGAAAGAGGCAATGTTGGGTAATCTCACGTAGATTATTTACTTGTCCCAAACCTAACGCCGAATGGGGTTTGAAAGCTTAAGGCCGAATCGAGCTTTAGAGGTGGTTATCTAGTCTATTTGAGAGACGCTCGGGAAGACGGAAATGATAACGAATGGGATCCACATGCATATCGTATTGAGTCACACATTGAGTCGCACGTGTCGGTGTGAATTGTTGTTTGTGTGATTATGTGATATGATTGCATGGATATGATTTTGGTAGATATGTATATACATGGATTTTAGATGATCCATTTGATATGAATTGTTGATGTGTTGTTGATGTGATATGTGTGCATATTTGTTAATGGTACACAAATTTGTCCTGCATTAAAGCATGCAGATCACACATACTGGAAACATCAGGACAAGCTAATCATACATGCCATTATCTCCTCAGTCGATCAAAGTATCATTACCATGCTTGGGAATATCACAACTTCCAAACAAGCATGGGACATTCTTAACAAGATGTTTGCAAGAAAAACTCACTTTCACATCATGCATATAAAAGAACACTTGTCTCAGTTAAGCAAAGGCACACAATCAGTGAAAGATCATCTACAAGCAATCAAAGATATGTCTGATGAACTAGCTGTAATCAACTCTCCATTGCATGTTGTTGGTCTCTTTATTCATACATTGAATGGCCTCAGATCTGATTACAAATAAATTACTGATGCTCTTCGTGCTCGTGAAAACCTCATTGAATTTGATGAACTCCATGACTTGCTGATTTACTATGAAAGTCATCTCAAGAGAGTTGAAGATGAATCTCCCATAACATATGTCCATACACTACGCCAAAAACTGGAATAGACAGCGCACCTTAGAGGGCGCTTTATTACAAAAGCGCTCTCTAAAGTGAAGCGAAAAATAAGGAGCAATAGACAGCGCACTTTAGAGGGCGCTTTTGTAATAAAGCGCCCTCTAAGGTGAAGCGAAAAAATAAGGAGGAGATAGAGGGACAACAATACATGGCGCTTTTTATAAAGCGCCCTCTAAGGTTACCCTTAGAGGGCGCTTTTTGTAAAGCGCCCTCTAAGGTTACCCTTAGAGGGCGCTTTGTATAAAGCGCTGTTATAAGTCCATGTGCATTTCCAGCTTATAAAGCGCTTTTGGAAAGCCTTAGAAAGCGCTTCCATAAGCGCCCTCTTAGGCCCCCTTTAGAGGGCGCTTTTTTTCCACAAGCGCCCTCTAATGTCCCCTTTAGTAAACATTAAAATTATAAAATACTGCGCGTTTTGTTATTTCACTATCTGTTATATATTTTCGTTCTTTTTCACGTTAGGGTTCTAAGGCGTTTTCCTTCCACCTCTGTTAGATCTACATTATTACTGCGTGTTTCCTCCTTCTACCAATCAAAGGTACACGCTTTGCCCAATTTCTGTTTTATGTTATTGCTTTGTTTTAGCTTTGCCCAATTTCTGTTTTATGTTATTGTTGTCTATGCTACGTTTGTTTCGACCTGTAAAGTTTCAATATTCATAGTCATTTAAATAGTTTGGGTTTATTAGGGTTATACGACCTATGAACATGATAGCGCATGCAATGGGACTACATTTGTTTTCGACCTGTTTTATGTTATTGACGGTTGGTTTTTAGTGTCCATGATAGCGCATGCAATGGGACTACATTACCCAGTAGTTAGGGTTATACGACCTATGAACATATGATTTTGTGTCAACACCAGTATCATTAGAAACCTATGTCCGAATGTGTTTGAACTCTTCTGAAATTGTTTTTTGTTTATTTTAATTGTTTTCTTTATTACAGGTAAAATGACTTTTATGATTTTAATTGTTTTTACATTTGTCATCTGATTTTAATTGTTTTCTTTTTTACAGGTAAAATGGCTATTATGAAGTCAATCATTCGTGCAAGGGGCAAGGGATGCTCGGAAGCATCAATTGATATTTGTTTAGATGGAGATGCTCTATTGTCGTCAAGCCTCATTCGCGTAGATGATGATGCTGGATATTTGAAAGTATCCCTCTACGACAATGGAACATGTCCATCTAAACATATATCAATTCTATCTTCAAAAGATAAGGGACCAAAAATATAAGGGGATTACGCAGCAAATCGAGTCAGTTGCATAAAAAGAAAAAGGTATAAACACAATTATATGATATTTATGATTTTAATTGTTTTTACATTTGTCATCTGATTTTAATTGTTTTCTTTTTTACAGGTAAAATGGCTATTATGAAGTCAATCATTCGTGCAAGGGGCAAGGGATGCTCGGAAGTATCAATTGATATTTGTTTAGATGGAGATGCTCTATTGTCGTCAAGCCTCATTCGCGTAGATGATGATGCTGGATATTTGAAAGTATCCCTCTACGACAATGGAACATGTCCATCTAAACATATATCAATTCTATCTTCAAAAGATAAGGGACCAAAAATATAAGGGGATTACGCAGCAAATCGAGTCAGTTGCATAAAAGAAAAAGGTATAAACACAATTATATGATATTTATGATTTTAATTGTTTTTACATTTGTCATCTGATTTTAATTGTTTTCTTTTTTACAGGTAAAATGGCTATTATGAAGTCAATCATTCGTGCAAGGGGCAAGGGATGCTCGGAAGTATCAATTGATATTTGTTTAGATGGAGATGCTCTATTATCGTCAAGCCTCATTCGCGTAGATGATGATGCTGGATATTTGAAAGTATCCCTCTACGACAATGGAACATGTCCATCTAAACATATATCAATTCTATCTTCAAAAGATAAGGGACCAAAAATATAAGGGGATTACGCAGCAAATCGAGTCAGTTGCATAAAAAGAAAAAGGTATAAACACAATTATATGATATTTATGATTTTAATTGTTTTTACATTTGTCATCTGATTTTAATTGTTTTCTTTTTTACAGGTAAAATGGCTATTATGAAGTCAATCATTCGTGCAAGGGGCAAGGGATGCTCGGAAGTATCAATTGATATTTGTTTAGATGGAGATGCTCTATTGTCGTCAAGCCTCATTCGCGTAGATGATGATGCTGGATATTTGAAAGTATCCCTCTACGACAATGGAACATGTCCATCTAAACATATATCAATTCTATCTTCAAAAGATAAGGGACCAAAAATATAAGGGGATTACGCAGCAAATCGAGTCAGTTGCATAAAAAGAAAAAGGTATAAACACAATTATATGATATTTATGCATAGAAAATGTTAATTCTTGATCTTATACATCACCTAACTAATTTTATGATATTTTAGGTTCATGCTATTGATATTGAACAAAAAGAGGTTGTTTCTAAGAAGACTGCTGCTACCAAAAAAAACAAACATCTCAGAGATGCTTTTGCTACTTAGTTTTATTTCTTTTTAAGTTATGAATTGGTTGTATATAGAATCTTTAGAAGTTAAACGATTATATATCAGTGGATTGTTGTATATGTATGGATTGTTGTATATAAGGCTTGTTGAATGCAATGTGTGAAAAAGGGCTTCAAATTATATAGTTTTGGGTGTACTGCTTCAATATACAGGTTATCTAAAAAAAAAAAAAATATAGCGCTTTTTAAAAAAAAAAATTTAAATAACCACCCACTTTAGAGGGCGCTTTTACTGGAAAGCGCCCTCTAAAGTGGAAACTTTTAAGGTTTTAGAGGGCGCTTTTACTGGAAAGCGCCCTCTAAACCCTTAAAAGTTTCCACTTTAGAGGGCGCTTTCCAGTAAAAGCGCCCTCTAAACCCTTAAAAGTTTCCACTTTAGAGGGCGCTTTTTTGAAAAAGCGCCCTCTAAACCCCTTAAATGTTTCCACTTTAAAGGGCGCTTTTTTGAAAAAGCGTCCTCTAAAGTGGCCCTTAAAGGTCTTAAAGAGCCACTTTAGACAGCGCTTTCACTAGGAAAAAAAGCGCTGTCTTTACCTATGCCAGCGCCAGATTAGAGGGCGCTTTAAAGCGCTGTTATAGGCCAAAAAAAGCGCCCTCTTTTCCCTTATTTGGCGTAGTGATAGTGCATACAAAGGGAAACAAAACTTCCGAAAATAGGCACTACTACAAAAAACACATCTTAGCTCGGTTACACATGAGAGGTAACGAAGGGCTGTAGCACCTCAAATTTGCACCTATCATTATGCATACATTTTCATAATAGGTCATAGCATATCATGATCCATTGCATAGCATTTGCATTGTCCCTCAGTTGCCTCAAGAGCAAGCAATCAAGAATGAGGTCAAACCAATCTCCTGATCAGTCAATCAAGCAAGCAAGGGAATTTCTCATTGAATCAAGGCCTTGGGGTTTGTCCAACAAGTTCACATGGCTTGGAGGTCTATTTGAAGAATTTTGGTCAAGGGTTGAAGGCTCAGAGGTCAGCAGTTCATGCCCAGACAGTCAAAAACCCTAAAAAAGTCAACTGTCAGTCAAAGCAGTGGATGGTGGTCATTCTTGTGGAACTTGGGCACCATGGTCAATAATCAAGAGTTCATACAACTTGAGACATCACTTGAAGTCAAGTCCTCAAGGAATTAGGGCTTGGAAGCCATCAGTCAATGCATAATCAGGCAGAAACCCTAAAAGTCAACTGTTGGTCAACTGTCCATTTAATCAGTGATTGGATGATTGGATTTGGTTTGTGAGAGTTCATTCATGTCCAAATAGTCATCATATATCATGCCAAACACCATCATGGAAGAATTTGAAGCCAGATCATAAATTTCCCAAAGTAGAAATTGGGCCTGTAGTTGAAACCTGCCATAAATGGAAAGTCTTGATCCTCAAACTTACATTTTGATACAAGCCTCAAATGAATTTTTGCCCAACATGAAAGTTGAAGATCTTGTTCTCCCATTTCCAAAAAGTCCTAGAACTCTCAATTCCCATGTGTGGTTGGCAAGTTATGATCGAATCGATTTCAGAAAATCTTGAACTTCAAAGGGCCATATCTCCCAAACCGTTTGGCCAAATTTGGTGGGGTTTTTTCCTACAAACCACATTTTTCATCCTCTTTCCAAAAATATAAATTTCATGACCCAAAACTTCACCAATCAAAATGGCATATTTTGACCTTTTTCATTTAAATGAAAGTTTGACCAAGAGTTGACTTTTTGATTTAAACATTTTTTTCAACATTTGGCCAATTGGGACAGCTCATAAATGTCATTTAGAAGGTGTTTGCAAAGTCAAAATATGCAGCACATGTGAATATTGCTTGGTTGCTTGAATTACAAGAAAGGTACAAATGCACCATACTTGTCCATGCCTTGCCTTGTACCTCAAGAGGACAGCAATTATGCAGCATTCTTGATCATTCTTCTGTCACTTTTGAGGCCTTGTAGTGCAGCCATACTCCAATAGTACCTATGGCCATGTTTGCTTACTTGAATTTTGGAAAATGAGTACAAACCAACCATACCTCCATGCCTTAATTTGTACTGTCCAATAGCAGTTTGGACAACACCTTTTTTCTGTCAAGAGAAAAGGTCATGGGAACGAACAAGAGAACAAAAGGTTTTTTGGACCTGGCCTTGCATTTTCTAAAGTGGTCCAAACACAAGAGAACAAAGCCAAGTAACCATGCCATATACCATGACAGCAGACCTTTCACTTTCTTTCTGTCATGAGTAATGCCAACAGCAGGAGAAAAACCATCTTGATGCATCATTTTGCTTTGCATTTTTCAAAGTTTTCACAGCCACACGACCAAAACCTCTCTTCTCTCAAAAATTGCATTTCTGCACTAAAGGATTTTCTGCATAAAAACTCCAAAAACCCTTGAACATCTTTGGTTCCCTCATGATCCAACCAACCTTTGGAAACTTTTTGGATCTTTAATCATCAGCTAGAGCTTCATTTTCTCACTCTGTTTTCACCAAGCTCAGCTATGGCAGTTGTGAACTCGAGCTGAATTTGAGCTGTTTGAGTCAAGCTACTTCATCATCCATCACTACAGAGCTTAAAGGCCAACTGTTTGAGCTTAAATCAACCAATACACCACTGCTTCACATTTTCTTCAAAAACAAGTAAGTGAATCGACATCCTTTATTTGCTGTGCCATGATGTATTTCTGATAGATCCTTTTGAGCTGGTTTTAATGAACTAAAGCACGATTGATTTGGTTGTGTTTTGGCCAAGAAATCTTGATTTTTTCATTTTTGTGTACAAGTGCATTCTCCATCGATTTGCTCACATGGTTGTGATTTCATGGAAACCCTTGCTATATGATGCTTGTGTTTAGTTTGATGATGCTATTGGTGCAATTAATTTTGAGTTCTGAGCATTTTGATTTTCCTGCTTACATGAAAATGATGATCATGCTGTTACCTTAAAACCCTAATTCTGTCCAGAGGTTTCTCACTGTTAATGTTTGTTTGGTGGATGGTTGATGTTGCTTGATGGTCACTATGCCATGACATTGTGTGTTTGTGTTTGAAACTTGTTGGATGTTGATGAATCATAAACATGAAATTGGTGCTGCTTACCCTGCTAAGTGATTTTTGTTTTCTTTGATGTTGATTAAGCATGAGATGAGTTTATGCAGGCTGCTGTTTAAACCCTAGTCTTCCAGAAGCCTACATGAATTTAGTGGCTTACTATTGTTTTAGTTGTGTGAGAGCCAATACTATGTTATGCCCTGCTGTTGTTATTGGTATTTGCATGATCATTTGTTACTGCTATGCTGAAAATGATGTGTACCCCTGCTGTTTGGCTGCCTTAAGCTGCCAAGGAAATCTCATGAATATGATGTATGCTGTTGTTCATGATTGGTGGTTTGAATGATGATTAGTGATGAATACATGTTACCATGCTGCTAAACCATGCTGCTAAACCCTGCCATGATAAATCCTGTGATTTTTTTTCCAGAAAACTAGATCATGTATGTTGGCTGATGTTTGTCTGTTGGTGTTAGAAGTTTGTTTTGATGTTGGTAACTACACAATGAACATGCCCTGCTATTAAACAATGAACCATGCCTAGAAAATCCATGTGAATCATGTTTGAATGCTGTTTGATTGGTTGTTTATTTGTTGGAATTTCAATTGATTACTTGATGCTGTCAATGCCCTGCTGTTTGAAAAACCTTTAAACTTGCTTGTAAAATCCACATGATTGATGTTTGGTTGTGTTGGTCGTGGTTGCTTGACTCATGTATTGTTACATGTTGCTGTTCATTTGTTGTTGTTTCTGGTTGATTGATCAAGCTGAATGATGAGCCATTGCTGTTGTTTGTTTTGTTTTGGATCGATACCATGAACTTGATGCATTGCCCTGCTGTTTTGAGTTTGTTTGTTGGACTTCATTTTGATCAATTGCATGAAGTTACATGAGTTTGAATGCTGAATGCCAATGCTGCTGTCCAAACCTGATGTTATATCCAGATAAACTCCCATGATCATGTTGTTTTGCTGTTAATGTTTATGGCCATGCTCGATTGTTTGATGCTGGATGTTTTTGCTCATGTCAATGGATTATGCTGTTTGAAAATGAATGTTGTTATGCTATCAACCATGCTGCAAATTGATGATGAATACATGAGCATGCCCTGCTATTAAACCATGAACATTGTCCAGAAAATCTATGTGAATGATGAATGTTGCTGTTGTTTGGGTGCTGTTTGAATGATGATGATGTTTGCTGCTGTTGTTTTTAAAACCAAAGCAACATCAAAGGGCAGGTTGGGTCATTTCTTCTGTCATAAAAAAAACCAATTGCAGCCACAAACCACTTGGCCATTGCTCTCCCACACCAATACATAAAACAGAACTTTCAGTCCCCCATTTTTTCTGTCATAAGAAACCACAACAGCAACTGCTAACAGGAGATTTCAAAACTTCATTTTTTTTCCTGTCATGAACAAATAACAACCAAACTTCTCATTTTTTTGCATTTTAAATTTTCTGTAAAACACCTTAAGGTTGCCAAGCTTGGCACTGTTATGTCACCATCATTTTCATCATGTTAAACCAACCAAACCAGAAGAACTTCTAGCAGCAGCCTTGTCTATCATTACAAAACTTGGCCAACCTAACCAAAACAACACACTGCAGACTTGACTCATCCACTCGGCTTTGGCATCCTTGCAAAAAAACCTGTCATAACTTGCCTTGCCATCACAATCCTCTCACCTATTTTTGAAACTAACAGTCAAAGACCAAACACTTGTCCTCTCAATTTTCTCCCAAGTCTCACTTTACCATTTCATTTTTTGAAATCCCACCACAAAGCAACCTAGCAGCAAACTGGACTCCTCTTTTCCTGTCAAGACCAAGCATTAATTAGCAAAAAAAAAATTGGTTAACACACTGCACTGCATTCAGGCTGCCTTTGGCATTTCAAAATTTGCTGTCAAAAACCACTAGGAACCAAACCCTGCATTGGCATAGCTTCCACCCTCATTTTCCTGTCACAAACAGCCAACCAACTTCCCATTCTCCATAACCTCACTTGCAAAAAAAACCAAGCCTTGCCATTTGCATCATTTTCTGTCATACACACACACATAGAACAAACAACCATACCACAAAAAACACTTTGGCATTTTCTCTTCTAGGGTCTGTCACAATACTGCAGCAGGGAGAGGACTTTGGCAATTGCTCAAAACAAAAACACTGCTGCAGCAAACCACACTCACTCCAACTCACCTGCTACATTGCATTTTCTGACCAAGTTTCAACACAACTCAAACTTTGCCAAACAAAAGGCAATTTTGGAACAGCAAATGAGAAGCCCCCTCTTCCTGTCATGAGAAACTAACAGGCCAAACACTTGCCTTCTCATCCTTTTCAAACCTCCACCACCTTGCTTTGCATTCTCCCTTTCCTTTTCCAAGCCTCCAAATGACATAAATCCTGCTATTTGGCATATCACTCCTCCTGTTCAAAACAAGTAGACCTAAACCTAACTTGCCTTGCACAATGCTCCTCACTACCTGTCATGAGTAACAGCCAAGCCAACAGGACCAACACACACACCCTTAGCCATCCCTCAAGGAAAAACCTGCTAACTGCCTTTGCCCTCACCTGGTATTCCTGTCCAAGACCATTAACAGACCAAGCACACTTCATTCATTCAAACAAAAAACCTCACTTGCATTTTCTGTCCAAGTTTTCCAAACAGCTCGAACCTGGCCTTGCCACAACCACATAACAGCATTCACTATCATTTGCACTTTGCTCAAAACAGGTCCAAAACACACAACTTCATTCACCTCCATTCCCAATCTTGGCATTTTGCAAATTTTGTCAAAAGAACATACAAGACCAAACCTTGACCTGTAGCAACAACTTCTAACAGTAGAGGTTCATCATGACCTAACTTAACCAACAAGTTTCATCACTCCAAACCATTATCTTCATCAGTACTGAGCTACATCATCAAAACCATAGCTGTTTCTTCCATTTCTTCAAAAACAAGTAAGAGATCGAATCTTCTATTTCTCAAAACCATGCAATGTTTAACATAGGGCCTAGCATGCTGATTGCAATGAAGTTTGTCTTGTGTGATTTGGTTGAATAGAATGTTAGAAATCTGAAAAATAAGATTGATGATCCTTTGTATTTTTGTTCGAATCTCTCTCCATGCTGTGTTATACTGAAAAATAATGATGGATTTGCATTCACCATGCTTGAATGAACCTTTTGGTATGCCATTTAGTCATTTCTGGAATCTTTTGTTCATAGGCCAAAGTTTGATGTTCATGTTTTTTTTTTGCTCGATTCATGCACATGTTGATGTTTCGTGGAAAATTAATGTTGGATTGTTGTTCACCTTGCCTTGCTAGTCATGTCCATGTATTCATCTGGGATTTCTGGAAAAATTTTATCAAACACGATTTTGATGATGTTGATGTTCATGTTGCCAAGCCTAAACCCTAATTCCCTTTTTAAAAAAAAAACCAGAAAGCTCAATGATGATTGGCTGTTGTTGTTTTCGTCACTATTCCATTGAACATGAGCCAATAGGAACATTTCCCTTGCCCCTCCAAAACTCAGTCGTTTTGATAAGTGGCATGCTTATTTACAGCCTTGCCATTCGGTCAACCTTGGTTTGACCACTAGTTCATGCTATTTTGTTCATATTGCATCCATAATTTCATCCAACTTCCACAATTCATTTTTAACTCATTTTAACTCCAAAAATTGTGAGATTTTTTGCATTAAACTCATGAATGTGTCTAGTTTTTTATGGTGAATTTTATTTAATTTTTCAGTGGCTGGATTTTAAATGATAATTATTTTCTTCACATGTGTGCATAAGTGATACATTGTGCCATTTCAATTGTGAAATACTCATGTCATATCCAATGAGCCTGAAATTTTTTGTGGTAAAACTAGACACATTGACCTTCATTTCCATATAAGGTTTGTGCATTTATCATTTGTGGATTGAGAGTTATGATTTTCTGAAGTTATGTGTTACATTTGGTTCTATACCATGATCATGCATTTTCCCAATTTTTGTTCACATGCTTCCTCTTCTTCAAATCACTTGAAATTTTGCATGGATGTTCTTTCACATGTCTAGTTTGTGTATGAATTTTCTTGGAATTAATCTTGCTGTTTTCCATTTGATTGTGAATTTTCTTCCATGCTTGGTCATTTGTTGACTTTTTGCGCTATACATTGCCAAATCTTTTGGGAAATTCTCATAACATATCACATGATCATGCAATTTCATATGTGATAACTAGACATCCTCATCTTTACCATGGTTTTGGTCCCATTCATTTATCATACACCATTCTTGACTTATGATTTTTCTAAGTTGATGCATGTTTGTTTGACTTCCTTGAGCATGTACAAATGTGCCTTGACTTTCTGATTTTCATTGACTGCCTTCCACTTGTCCAAATGGGATGAAATTTGACATGCTTACCATGCTATGTGTTAGGTTTGATCATGATTTATTTGGTGATTTTTGGAAAATGTTTAGATTGCTTTTGAGATAAGTCTTGCTGTTGACTTCTGTGAGCTTCTGTTTGCCATGTTTTGACCTAATCTGTTCATGAAATGATGATAGTGTTTGATATGAATGTGAACCCAATTGGTTTTGTTTCTTGAATGTTTAAACATGATTTTGGATACTTACCCCTTTGCTGTCTTGACTTTCTCATTCACTTTTGACCCTAGGCTTGCCCTAGTGGTCCTGTTACTCACCTTTGAGTCTGTGATTTCAGGTTGACCATCAAGTGACCAATGAGACCAATTAATTTGACTGAGCTTGTTTAAATACCATGACTAACTTGTTTGTTTTGTAGGTGGCTTGGCTCACATGCCATAAGCCTTGTGCCTTGCACATCCACGTGCCTCCAATTGACTGTTGGTTTCTGTTTCTGTTTGTTTTGTTTGAAGTTGCATACTAACATCTGCTTGACTGTTTCAGGTGCTTTAGTTGCTTAGTTCCTTGTGAACTTTTTGCTTTGCTTTGCTTGTATAAGCAATTTGCATTGAGGTATGCCTCCTTTACTTCATGTAGTCTGGAAGACCTGGTCTGTTACTTGGCCAGGCAACTGTCTGAAGTCCTCCTTAAGAGGCAATGTTTGTGGATGTTTACTTTTGTCCTTGCATAGAGTCAAAGTCCTCCTAAGTGAAGAGGCAATTGGTGGAAGGTAGGGATATGCAATCTATCCCCCACTATTCAGTGTGTCATCTGCTTTGCTCACACCACTGTGTTGATGCATTGCAGATACAAACCCAAGATCTTGTACAACTGTACAGTTGAGTCAGTCTTAAATGTGTAGAAGGGTTCCCACTTTCTGAACCCACACATTCTTGTCTTGAGCTCTCCCAGGCCAGGGATAAGAGCTGTGAGGTCTCATCCTCACTTCATCCTTTCATCTGCTTCACCTTAGTCTCTCAATGGCAAGGTTAAGAGCACATTCACCCCATTCCAGAGGTTTGTTTGTTGAGGTTGATATGACCCCTTGACTAAAACCTAACCCTTGTTTGAGCCACTTGTTTGTGTATAGTGTGTGCTATCTGTGCTTGTAGGATTGTTTGACTTGCTTCCTGTGCAAGTTAGGATTAGTTTAGACTTGCTTCCTGTGCAAGTTAGGTTTTGCTTGGCTTGCTTCCTGTGCAAGTTAAGTGTGTGTGGCTTGCTTCCTGTGTGAGCCATACTTAGGATAGGTTGGCCCTTGTGCCATTTAGCTAGAAACCTTAACTTAGGGACGATTTTGCATGACAACATCTAGGCTCGAGTCGTAGTCTCCCTAGTGTTGTGTCTCCCTCTGTTATCTGGTTAGGCTAGTCCTTTTTCCCTGCGTAGGGGAACTACATCGCCCTGATCTTCATACCAGATGAAGTATGTAGGCAGGAGATTGAGCTGATCTCTCCGGGCGCCTTTTCTTTTCTTTTGTGTTTGTTTGACAGTTATAGGCTGAGTCCCCGACTCCCTATTAACCCGTTGTGTTGTTGTGTGCTGGGAAGCTGATGTAAGTCCATCGAGTGGCATTTGGGTTCCAGTGTGCGTGCTTTTGGTTCGGATGCTGATGTAAGCCCAGTGATTGGCATTCAGGCTCCATGTTTGCCTTTGCCTGTGTTTGTTTGTGTGCGTGTCAGCCGAGCTACGAATGCTCTGATTCTTCTCTCGTCCGAGAAGATACGTATGCATAGGATGCGATATCCTAGCGAGCATGAGTCGTCTCCCCAGTCCGAACTACTTGGACTCTGATGTCCATGCCTGATAGACTAAGTAGGCCCAGGATGCGACATCCTGCCGAGTTCAGTTTCAGTCAGTCTCTTGCGTTTCTTTCAGCCAGTGTGTGTGAGTACTTGAGCAGTGTTTACAACCAATTTCCTTTCTAGTGTGCGTGGATCCCGTAGAGTACTACGGATGCGTAGGGGTGCTAATACCTTCCCTTCGCATAACCGACTCCCGAACCCATTCTCTTTGGTCGCGAGACCATGTTCTTTTCCAGGTTTACTCTGAGCGTTTCCTTTCCCTCTTTTGGGATAAATAACGCACGGTGGCGGCTCTGTTGTTTCTTCTTTTCCCGCCGGTTTTTCGCGCGATGCGACAGCTGGCGACTCTGCTGGGGATATAGAGAAGTTGACCTATGCTGGTCCATCTTCCCTGAGCGAGTCTCTCCTAGCGCTCTCTAGGTTAGGGTTTTGGTTGCTTTGTGCTGTGTTTATTTATCGCATTCATTATTTATTGTTTGCATTCACTGTCTATTGTTTGCATTTATGTTTGCATTAATGTTTGCATTTATTCATCTGTTCACCTGGCTGGCTGTCTGTTTTCTCTATGTGGGGGGGGAGTCAGTTGAGGTAAAAGGTCCAATACCCAGACCATGAGTGAAAATCTAGGATGATTAGGAATAGAGTGATTCATGGGAAGCGGGTGGTATGGCGCCACTTAGCGGAACATTGATATCACGAGCAGTTCAGACCCTGGTGGGGCATTATCGTTACATACTTTGGGTGTGTATATGATGATGTTCTGCGAAAGGTTATTTATGCTGCGTTTCTCTCGACCTTACCCTGGCCTAGACTACACCCGTGAGTGGGAAGGGAATGATCATTATTACAGGTACCGTTGGTGACTCGGTTCTGTTGGTGACTTGGTTCTGTTGGTGACTTTGTTCAGACAGTGTGTTCAGTTGACCTTGGATCTTTTAAGTTGGATTTGGGTTCCGAGTTTTGACTGAAGCTTCGACCTAGTGATCAGAGATTGCACAACCAGCCGGTCCAGTCTGCATCATGTGCATCATAGCATATTTATTTTTCAAAAGAAACGCAATGAAAAAAAATCAAAAAAAAAAAAAAAAAAAAAAAGGAAAAAAAAACTAATCTCTGCATGCATATCATTTCTCAGGTACATTCCAGAGCTTGTCTACTGATAGAGATGGCAACAGTCTCAGAGCCGAAGCGGAAGACCTGTTCCTACAGTTTCCATCGTAAGCCGTTGACTCCACTAGTTGAGTTGGGTAGCCTCGTGATAGATGACCGACTGAAAAGTTTTGTTGGGCGGTACGGAGATATCTTGACAGTATTGAAGACAGTAGTAGATCCAGTGCCTCTGCAGACACTACTTCAGTTTTATGACCCAGAGCTTCATTGTTTCACTTTCCAGGATTATCAGTTAGCACCTACTCTCGAGGAGTATTCTATCCTATTAGGCATCCCTATTCAGCATCAGACTCCCTTCTTGGACGTTCCAAAGGAGGTCGACTTCAGATGGATTGCCAGAGCTCTCCGGTTGAGTGTTGAGGAGGTCGGTAAGAATTGGAAACCCTGTGGGGAAGTTGTAGGTCTGCCATTGAAGTTCCTGTTGAGAGTAGCCAGAGTCGAAGCAGAAAAGGGGAATTGGGAAGTTTTTCACGCACAGTTAGCTGCCATGATCTATGGTATCATCCTATTTCCCAGTATGCCAAATTTCATTGACTTCACTGCTATCAGCATTTTCATCAGAGGGAATCCAATCCCTACTCTTCTAGCAGATACTTACTATGCCATTCACAGCAGGCACGGTAAGGGTGGAGCCATCAGGTGTTGCCTACCTCTTCTGTTCAAATGGTTCATGTCTCTTCTGCCAGCCAGCGGACCATTTGTGGATACCCAGAGCACTCTTAAGTGGACTCAGAGGGTTATGTCGCTCACCTCTTATGACATCAGATGGCAATCTTACCGGATGAATGTGAAGAACGTCATTATGAGCTGTGGAGGATTCCGTAATGTGCCACTCATAGGGACTAGGGGTTGCATCAATTATAACCCAGTTCTTTCTCTTCGCCAGTTAGGTTTTGTTATGAGTAGAAGACCACGTGAAGCTGAGATAGCCGAGAGTGTGTACTTTGAGAAGAAGGATGACCTTGTTAGGTTGGAGCAGATTGGGAGAGCTTGGAAGTCTATTGGTGTCAGAGACGGATCCGTCTTAGGGAAGAAATTTGCCATAGCCATGCCTGATTACACTGATTGGGTCAAGAAGAGAGTGGAAACTTTGTTGCTACCCTATGATAGGATGGAGCCGTTGCAGGAGCAACCACCTTTGATCCTTGCTGATAGTGTGTCTGCTGAACACTATAAGCAAGCCCTAATGGAGAGTCGTCGTCTGAGAGAGAAGGAGCAAGACACCCACATGGAGCTGTACAAAGCCAAAGCTGATAAGCTGCACTTGGCCCATCAACTCAGGGAAGTGCAAGGAGAAGATGCTAGCAGACTGAGAAGCAAGAAGAGATCCTACGAGGAGGTGGAGAGTATGTTAGATGCAGAACACCGGGAGCGCTTGAGGCTGCAGAGGGTTGAGGCCAGTTATCAGAAGAAGATCAGAGACTTGGAGAAGCAACTTAGAGATAAAGACATCCAGTTGAAGAAGGAAGTAGACTTGAGACAGGCATCAGAGAACCATCTTGGAGGAGAAGTCTTAGAGCTTAGAAGACAGTTGAAGGAGAAGATTACCCCTCTACCAGAATGCTCAGAATGCTCACTGTTGATAGACCAGTGCCATTACCTGAAGACCCTCATTCCAGAAGACCGTCTGTCTTAATTCGTATCTCTGATTGTATTTTGTTGAGAATCACCTCCAGGCTTGTTGGATGGGATTCGTTTGCGTGTAGGCCATCTCTTGGATCTTTTGTTAAGAATCACCTCCAGGCTTGTTGGATGGGATTCTTTTTCTTTGTACGTTGTTTATTCAGATATTCTGTTGACATTGGTTGTATGCCTTTTTACCCTTATGTATGTATAAGGATGTCAGCATTTCCTTGTATCTGTTTTGTTCTCTTGTTGCTGCAGGTTGCCATCTTTTCAGGATGGGTCAGGCTCTTTGAATGCCTGAGAAATGAGCATATCATGTGCATCATACGCATCATTAGCATCATACTCATATCATTTTGCATAACAGGTGTTCTTGATCGTGACTTCTCACTCTTGGTTCCTGTTCAGGCAGGATAGCTGATCAACGTCCGCACCGCTACTCAACAAGACTGAATCAACAGAGAAGTATGGATCAATTTCAAGCTGAGTTGGCTGAGATGAAGGCTAGCATGGCCCAGTTTATGAATATGATGCAAGGGGTTGCGCAAGGTCAAGAAGAACTCCGAGCTATGGTTCAGAGACAAGAGGCTGCAAATCCACCGATCAACCATGCTCCGCCAGAGGGAGGCCCGGTCAATGATAACAATGTCGCTGCTGCTGTACCCGTCAACAACTATGCTGTAGGTGATGAGTTGGGGGGTATTCGAATCAACGGTCAACCTATTGTTCCAGATGCCGCTAATGCCAGAGTAGTCCGTGCTCCGGCCCGTAATCCTGTTCCGATTGTCGACAGACAAGAGGATATGTTCTCTCTGCTCAGTGAAGACGAAGACGTTCTGGGAAGGGTTAATGAGAGAGACCGCAAAGTTGAGGCTCTTGCTGAAAAGATCCGTGCTATGGAAAGTCAGAATTCTCTTGGTTTTGATGTTACCAATATGGGATTGGTTGAAGGTCTGAGAATCCCTCACAAGTTCAAAGCACCATCCTTCGACAAATACAACGGTACTTCTTGCCCTCGCACCCATGTGCAGGCTTATTATCGAAAGATCTCTGCGTATACCGATGATGAAAAGATGTGGATGTATTTCTTCCAAGATAGTCTATCTGGGGCTTCTCTGGACTGGTACATGGAATTGAAGAGAGATTCGATCCGATGCTGGAGGGATCTGGGTGAGGCCTTTTTGAGGCAGTACAAACACAACATGGACATGGCACCGAGCCGGACTCAGCTGCAGAGTCTATGTCAGAAATCCAATGAAAGCTTCAAGGAGTACGCTCAGAGGTGGCGTGAACTGGCTGCTAGAGTTCAACCCCCTATGCTGGAGAGGGAGTTGACAGATATGTTTATTAGTACTCTTCAAGGTGTGTTTATGGACCGGATGGGGAGTTGCCCGTTCGGTAGTTTTTCTGATGTTGTCATTTGTGGAGAGAGGACTGAGGGTCTAATCAAAGCTGGTAGGATCCATGATGCTGGTTCCTCGTCTTCATTAAAGAAACCCTTCTCTGGGGCACCTCGCCGTAGAGAAGGAGAGACCAATGCTGTACAGCACAGAGGGGGCGTGTACAGAACAAATGCTAACAGAGATCAATATCGTCCAGTAGCTGCAGTGACTATTCCGGCACCTCAACCTCGTCAACAACAACAACAAAGAGTTCAACAACCGCAACAACAACAACAACAGCAACGTCCTTATCAGCCCAGACAAAAATTGCAGGCTGATAGAAGATTTGATCCTCTGCCCATGTCTTACACAGAGTTATTACCCGAACTACTCAGGTTGGGGATGATTGAGTTGCGTACAATGGCTCCGCCTACAGTGCTGCCTCCCGGCTATGATGCTAATGTTAGATGTGACTTTCACTCTGGTGCACCAGGCCACCATACTGAGAAGTGTCGAGCTCTCCAGCACAAGGTCCAAGATTTGATTGATGCCAAGGCGATCAACTTCGCTCCAGTGCCTAATGTCGTAAACAACCCTATGCCTCAGCATGGTGGGCATAGAGTGAACAATATTGAAGGGAAAGAAGCTGAAGATCTGGTTGTTAATGTTGATGATGTTCAGACTTCTCTGCTAGTTGTGAAGTGCCGTCTGCTGAATGGGGGTGTCTACCCGGGCTGTGATGAGAATTGTTTGGGCTGTGCAGAATCTGAGAATGGTTGCGACCAGTTGAGGACCGGTATCCAGGGTATGATGGATGAAGGTTGTTTGCAATTCAGTAGGGCTGTAAAGGATCGTGGAACAGCGTCAACTATCACCATTTACTTTAAACCGTCTGAAGAACGTGGACAAAGGATTGTCAGTGCACCTGCAGCAAATGGTACCCCAGTTACCATTCCTGCGCCTGTAACCATCAATGTTCCAACTACTATCGTTGCGTCTGAAAGAAGGGCTGTTGAAAATAGTAGAGCCGTGCCGTGGAAGTATGATAATGCTCACCGCAATTACAGAAGGGCTGAAAGTCAGACGAGACCAGTGAATCAAACTCCAGTGACGATTGGTGTACCAAATAGAGTTCCTGCAACTATTGGTCCGGCTGTGGATAATGTAGGGGGTCCAGGAGGTTTTACCAGAAGCGGTCGTCTGTTCGCACCGCAGCCTTTAAGGGACAATAATGCTGAAGCTCTCGCCAAAGCAAAGGGTAAGCAAGCTGTGGTTGAGGAAGAACCTGTTCAGAAGGAGGCACCCGAGGGGTCATTTGAGAAGGACGTGGAGGAGTTTATGAAGATAATCAAGAAGAGTGACTACAAGATTGTAGACCAGTTGAATCAAACTCCGTCCAAGATTTCTATACTTTCACTGTTGATGTGCTCTGAAGCACACCGTAATGCCTTGCTGAAGATGTTGAATCTGGCTTACGTGCCTCAGGAGATTTCTGTCAATCAACTGGAGGGTGTGATGGCCAATGTGAGCACCAGGCATGGTGTAGGTTTCACCAACCTGGACTTACCACCTGAAGGGCGAAACCATAACAAAGCCTTGCACATTACCATGGAGTGCAAGGGGGCGGTGTTGTCTCACGTATTGGTAGACACCGGGTCGTCGCTGAATGTGTTGCCTAAGCAGATTCTGAGGAAGATTGATGCGGAAGGGTTTGTGCTTAATCCCAGTGACCTGATCGTTCGTGCTTTCGACGGATCCAAGCGTTCTGTGTGTGGGGAAGTTACCTTGCCTGTGAAGATAGGTCCTGAGGTATTCGATATCATCTTCTATGTTATGGACATCCAGCCCGCCTATAGTTGTTTGTTGGGGCGTCCATGGATTCATGCAGCAGGGGCAGTCTCGTCGACACTCCATCAAAAGCTCAAGTATGTCTGGAACGGTCAGATTGTAACTGTGTGCGGTGAAGAAGAGATTCTGGTGAGTCATCTATCCTCGTTCAAATATGTTGAGGTGGATGGCGAGATCCATGAAACCTTATGCCAGGCGTTTGAGACTGTGGCTCTTGAGAAAGTGGCGTACGCTGAGCAGAGGAAGCCAGGTGCTTCGATCACTTCTTACAAGCAGGCTAAGGAGGTTGTTGATTCTGGCAAAGCTGAAGGCTGGGGCAAGATGGTGGATTTGCCGGTTAAAGAAGACAAATTTGGTGTTGGTTATGAGCCTCTCCGAGCAGAGCAGAATGGTCAAGCGGGTCCGAGTACTTTTACCAGCGCTGGGCTGATGAATCATGGCGACGTCTCTGCAACCGGTAGTGAAGACTGTGACAGTGATTGTGATTTGGACAACTGGGTTCGCCCGTGTGCACCAGGGGGGTCTATCAACAACTGGACGGCTGAAGAAGTGGTTCAAGTTACTCTTCTGACAGAGTAATTTTCTGTTGTTTTGTCATTTTGCATGAAAATCCTACGTTCTGCCCAAGGCGTAGTGATTCATTTTTGTAGGGCCTCATCATGTTTTAATGATTATCATTAATGAAGGACATTTTTTGAACAAACTTTGTGATCCTTGTCTTTCTATTTTTTGTTTTCATTTTCTTTTCCAAAAACAATAAAAATGGCAATGTTTTTTGTTTTTGTGACTTTATTGAACTCTTTTCTAAAACAAAGCATCAAACATGCAGAAGCGATCTTATGGCATTCACTATGAACAGTTCTGTTATGGCTCAGTATGATTTCGATAATCCCATCTACCAAGCTGAAGAGGAGAGTGAGGAAGACTGTGAACTCCCTGCAGAATTGGCCAGACTACTGAAGCAAGAGGAAAGGGTCATCCAACCTCATCAGGAGGAGTTGGAAACTATTAATTTGGGTACTGAGGACGCCAAAAAGGAAATAAGATTGGGGCTGCTTTAGAAGACTCTGTCAAGAGGAGGCTGATTGAGATGCTGAGAGAATATGTGGAGATATTTGCCTGGTCATATCAAGATATGCCTGGATTGGATACAGATATTGTGATGCATCGATTACCTCTTAGAGAAGGATGTCCTTCGGTCAAGCAGAAGCTTCGTAGAACGAGTCCTGATATGGCAGCTAAGATCAAGGAAGAGGTTCAGAAGTAGTGGGATGCTGGTTTTTTGGCTGTTACAAGTTATCCCCATGGATGGCCAACATCGTTCCTGTGCCGAAGAAGGATGGCAAAGTCAGAATGTGTGTCGATTACCGGGATTTGAACAGAGCGAGTCCGAAAGATGATTTCCCATTACCTCACATTGATGTATTGGTTGATAATACGGCTCAATCCTCGGTATTCTCTTTCATGGATGGTTTCTCCGGATACAATCAGATCAAGATGGCGCCAGAGGACATGGAAAAGACGACATTCATTACACCTTGGGGCACGTTCTGCTATAAGGTGATGCCATTTGGGCTGAAGAATGCCGGTGCTACCTATCAGAGGGCAATGACAACTCTTTTTCATGACATGATGCACAAAGAAATTGAAGTGTACGTGGATGATATGATTGCAAAGTCGCAGACAGAAGAGGAGCACTTGGTTAATTTGCAGAAGCTGTTCGACCGGTTGAGAAAGTTCAGACTAAGGTTGAATCCGAACAAGTGTACGTTTGGAGTGAGATCCGGGAAGCTCTTAGGCTTCATTGTCAGTGAGAAAGGGATTGAGGTTGATCCAGCTAAAGTCAAAGCTATTCAAGAGATGCCTGAACCGAAAACGGAGAAGCAAGTCCGTGGGTTTTTAGGGAGGTTGAACTACATTGCAAGGTTCATATCTCACCTAACTGCTACATGTGAACCAATCTTCAAACTGCTTAGAAAGAATCAAGCGATCAAGTGGAATGATGATTGTCAGAAAGCTTTTGACAAAATCAAGGAGTATTTACAGAAACCTCCAATCCTTATACCTCCAGTTCCTGGGAGACCCCTGATAATGTACCTGTCAGTGACGGAGAACTCGATGGGGTGTGTATTGGGACAGCATGACGAGTCTGGTCGAAAAGAGCATGCCATATACTACCTTAGCAAAAAGTTTACCGACTGTGAAACAAGATATTCACTGCTCGAGAAAACTTGCTGTGCTTTGGCCTGGGCTGCTCGCCGACTGAGACAGTATATGTTGAACCATACTACCTTATTGATTTCTAAGATGGATCCAGTAAAATACATCTTTGAGAAGCCAGCTCTCACCGGACGTGTTGCCCGTTGGCAGATGATCTTAACAGAGTATGACATTCAGTACACGTCACAGAAGGCCATCAAAGGTAGTATTCTGTCAGACTACCTTGCCGAACAACCGATTGAAGATTATCAGCCTATGATGTTTGAATTCCCAGATGAAGACATCATGTATCTCAAGATGAAAGATTGCGAAGAGCCTCTCGTCGAGGAAGGACCGGACCCGGATGACAAATGGACACTGATGTTTGATGGGGCTGTGAATATGAATGGTAACGGTGTTGGGGCAGTGCTGATCAATCCTAAAGGTGCTCATATACCTTTTTCTGCCAGATTGACGTTTGACGTCACCAACAACGAAGCTGAGTATGAGGCTTGTATCATGGGGATAGAAGAAGCCATTGATCTAAGGATCAAGACCCTTGATATATTTGGAGATTCCGCTCTAGTGGTCAATCAAGTCAACGGAGATTGGAATACGAATCAGCCGCATTTGATTCCGTATAGAGATTATACCAGAAGAATACTGACGTTCTTCAAAAAGGTGAAGTTGTATCATGTCCCCCGGGATGAGAATCAAATGGCTGATGCTTTGGCTACTTTGTCATCTATGATCAAAGTTCATTGGTGGAATCACGTGCCACATGTTGCGGTGAATCGACTTGAGAGGCCTGCGTATGTGTTTGCAGCCGAGTCTGTTGTGGGTGATGAGAAGCCGTGGTGTTATGACATCAAGAATTTCCTCAAGACTCAAGAGTATCCTGAAGGTGCGTCGAAGAATGACAAGAAAACTCTGAGGAGGCTAGCCGGAAGCTTCTATTTGAATCAGGATGATGTGTTGTATAAGAGAAACTTTGACATGGTCTTACTCAGATGCGTGGACAGACCCGAGGCAGACATGTTAATGCAAGAAGTTCATGAAGGTTCCTTCGGTACCCATGCCGGCGGACATGCAATGGCTAAGAAATTGTTGAGAGCGGGTTATTACTGGATGACTATGGAATCCGATTGTTTCAAGTATGCTCGGAAGTGCCATAAGTGTCAAATCTATGCTGATAAGGTGCATGTACCACCAAGCCCTCTGAATATCATGAATTCGCCTTGGCCGTTTGCTATGTGGGGCATTGATATGATTGGGAAGATTGAGCCTACTGCTTCGAACGGACATCGCTTCATCTTGGTTGCGATTGACTACTTCACCAAATGGGTGGAAGCAGCTTCCTATGCTAACGTTACCAAACAAGTGGTTACCCGGTTCATCAAGAAAGAAATTATCTGTCGTTACGGAGTTCCTGAGAGAATCATCACTGACAATGGTTCGAATCTCAACAACAAGATGATGAAAGAGCTTTGTAAAGATTTCAAGATTGAACATCATAATTCTTCTCCTTACAGACCGAAGATGAATGGTGCTGTAGAAGCGGCAAACAAGAATATCAAGAAGATTGTGCAGAAGATGGTCGTTACGTACAAGGATTGGCATGAGATGCTGCCTTTCGCTTTGCATGGGTACCGTACCTCAGTACGTACGTCGACCGGGGCAACCCCTTACTCCCTTGTGTATGGTATGGAAGCTGTCCTACCTGTTGAAGTGGAGATTCCTTCTCTGAGAGTTTTATTGGATGTCAAGCTGGACGAAGCCGAGTGGATTCGAACAAGGTTTAACGAGTTAAGCCTTATCGAGGAGAGACGACTAGCAGCTGTATGTCATGGACAGTTGTATCAGAGAAGGATGAAGCGAGCCTTTGATCAGAAAGTGCGTCCTCAAAGCTATCAGATCGGTGATCTAGTTTTGAAGAGGATCCTTCCTCCCGGTACAGATAACAGGGGCAAGTGGACTCCTAATTATGAAGGTCCGTATGTTGTGAAGAAGGTCTTCTCCGGTGGAGCCTTGATGCTTACAACTATGGATGGTGAAGATTTTCCGTCTCCTGTCAACTCAGATGTAGTCAAAAAATACTTCGCATAAATTGACCCGCTGGACAAAAAAAGAGTCCAGGCAAAAAAAGGGCATCCCGGCGAACCAAAAAAAAAAAACATAAAAAAAGGTTCGGGCAAAAATTAGGGATAAAATGAAAAAATTTGTACACCCGGTAAGTCGAAAACCCGCAAGGGCGGCTTAGGCAAAAATGGGTATCCCGGTGGATTGAAAACCCGAAAGGGCGATCCAGGCAAAAGTTAGGGATTAAAGCGAAGACTACAGTCTGAGTTGTCTGTACTTCATCAAGCTTTGTCGTCTGCCATCTCGAAAGATGTGATCTGTCCAGTCATTCTTCTCAGAAAGCAAGGAGTTGGGAGGAAAACTGATGATCTGTGAGTTATAACAGAGTTGGGAAATAGTGGATGCCGTGTTCACATTGCCATTAGGATAGATTTTTCCTTTTGTGCGCAATTACCTCTTTCTAGGAATTGCTTCCCAATGTATTTGCCTCTTCAGGCACATTTTCAATCAATAAAAATCGTTATTCAGATAAACAGCTTCTTTGTTTTTATTTTTACTGTTTTGTTTGCAAAAATGTCCGAATTTTTGATGAGCATTGCATATATAAGAACATGAAGGCTACACAACAATGTGCAGAATGATGAAACGTTTGAAAATCATTTTGAATGTTGAGGACACTTGAGCGTATCTTGTCCATGTATCCCCTGGGGGCATTTTGTTGTGCTGTTTTTCAGGTTGGCATCTGTGAGGACGTTTCCTCAGTAGATATTCTCCCCAAGCAAGTTTGGAAGCTATCAGAGCTATGTTCCCTTGCGAAGACATCCGTGGATAGTGTTTTCTATTCCCCAACAGATCTGAGGATTGCCTATTCCCAGCAGGCCTGTATTTGCCGATTCCCTCCCCGAGTGAGGCAGGTTCATTGATTTTTGTCTCCAGTATTTATCCTACCTGTGGACTGAAGGATATCCCCAGTGGAGTTTACCTTTTCCCAGCAGCAGTGCTATTCTTCAACATGAGTGTGAAGTCGCTTTACCATTCCTCAAGCAGAGTTCCCCGCAGAGTATTTCCCCAAGAGGAGTCTCCCCACAGAGTCAGAGTATCTGATCATCTCGGCTCCCTAGCCGGGGTTCATTTGCATTTTGCATGTAGTAATCATTGCATCCTCAAACTGCGTAGCATTCCCATTCAAATATGGAGCATTACGCCATAGAAAAATTCAAACATATGCATTCAGGCGTTAACTTCACCAGACCGTATCCCCGGCAGAGGCGGATCATTTTTGTTCAACATCAGCACCAAGACTGCTACAGTTGCTCTGGACAACATTCAGATTTGTTTATTCCCCACAGAGGTTTATTTCCTCACCCGATGGTGACAGAGGTTTATTTCCTCACCCGATAGTGACAGAGGTTTATTTCCTCACCCGATGGTGACAGAAAGTTTGTTTCTCTTCAGTGAGACCCCCAGCAAGTGGTCAACCTTGCCTTGACATATCTAAGATGTCGTTCTTGTGATACCAGTAAGTGTCATGTCAGCACCCGCGTGTGTTTCTTCTTTTGGTGTCGGTAAACACCATTGTTTCGGTGTCTGTAAACATCGAGTATTTTTCCCAGTCATCGGTAAATGTCTGGTCATTTTTGATGTCGGTAAACATCATCTTTCGATGTCGGTAAACATCGAGTCTTTTCCCCAGTCATCGGTAAATGTCTGGTCATTTTTGATGTCGGTAAACATCATCTTTCGGTGTCTGTAAACATCGAGTATTTTTCCCAGTCATCGGTAAATGTCTGGTCATTTTTGATGTCGGTAAACATCATCTTTCGATGTCGGTAAACATCGAGTCTTTTCCCCAGTCATCGGTAAATGTCTGGTCATTTCATTGGATGTCGGTAAACATCATTCTTTTGATGTCGGTAAACATCGAGTCTCATCCCAGTCATCTGTAAGTGTCTGGTCATTACTTTGTTTCCTTGTTGATAAAATCAAAATCCCCAGAAGTCGTCGGTAAACGTCTTGTCTGGTATCACCACAAAGATTTTATCCCCCCAAGTGGAGATGCCATCAGTAAATGGCCCAGTTTTCTTCGATATCGGTAAATATCAAATTCCCAGTTGCAGTAGCCATCGGTAAATGGTCAAGTTGAAGTTGACATCGGTAAATGTCAAGTTTCTTTGAAGATGCCATCGGTAAATGGTCTTGCTAAGTTGACATCGGTAAATGTCAAGTTTCTCTGAAGATATCATCGGTAAATGGTCTTGCTTCTTTTCTACATCAAATTTTGTTCCCAGCAGCCATCGGTAAATGGTCTGGCTGAAGTTGATATCGGTAAATATCAAGGCCCCAGTTTTAACCATCGGTAAATGGTTTTGTTTTTCAGAAGTTTATTTTCCCCAGATGCCATCGGTAAATGGTCTCGCTGAAGTTGATATCGGTAAATATCAAGTTTCCAAGCTTTCTAACCATCGGTAAATGGTTTCGCTTTTCTGAAGCTGTCAATTGCAGTCGTCATCGGTAAATGACATGGTTCTTTGGTATCATATCCAGTACTGTGCAAATTCTACGGTTCTTTGGTATTCAATCCCTGTTTACCCTGAAAGTCTGACAGCCGTCGCTCTCATCCATTCGGGTTCCCAGCTGATTGAATAGGGGCAGCTGTAGCACCTCAAATTTGCACCTATCATTATGCATACATTTTCATAATAGGTCATAGCATATCATGATCCATTGCATAGCATTTGCATTGTCCCTCAGTTGCCTCAAGAGCAAGCAATCAAGAATGAGGTCAAACCAATCTCCTGATCAGTCAATCAAGCAAGCAAGGGAATTTCTCATTGAATCAAGGCCTTGGGGTTTGTCCAACAAGTTCACATGGCTTGGAGGTCTATTTGAAGAATTTTGGTCAAGGGTTGAAGGCTCAGAGGTCAGCAGTTCATGCCCAGACAGTCAAAAACCCTAAAAAAGTCAACTGTCAGTCAAAGCAGTGGATGGTGGTCATTCTTGTGGAACTTGGGCACCATGGTCAATAATCAAGAGTTCATACAACTTGAGACATCACTTGAAGTCAAGTCCTCAAGGAATTAGGGCTTGGAAGCCATCAGTCAATGCATAATCAGGCAGAAACCCTAAAAGTCAACTGTTGGTCAACTGTCCATTTAATCAGTGATTGGATGATTGGATTTGGTTTGTGAGAGTTCATTCATGTCCAAATAGTCATCATATATCATGCCAAACACCATCATGGAAGAATTTGAAGCCAGATCATAAATTTCCCAAAGTAGAAATTGGGCCTGTAGTTGAAACCTGCCATAAATGGAAAGTCTTGATCCTCAAACTTACATTTTGATACAAGCCTCAAATGAATTTTTGCCCAACATGAAAGTTGAATATCTTGTTCTCCCATTTCCAAAAAGTCCTAGAACTCTCAATTCCCATGTGTGGTTGGCAAGTTATGATCGAATCGATTTCAGAAAATCTTGAACTTCAAAGGGCCATATCTCCCAAACCGTTTGGCCAAATTTGGTGGGGTTTTTTCCTACAAACCACATTTTTCATCCTCTTTCCAAAAATATAAATTTCATGACCCAAAACTTCACCAATCAAAATGGCATATTTTGACCTTTTTCATTTAAATGAAAGTTTGACCAAGAGTTGACTTTTTGATTTAAACATTTTTTTCAACATTTGGCCAATTGGGACAGCTCATAAATGTCATTTAGAAGGTGTTTGCAAAGTCAAAATATGCAGCACATGTGAATATTGCTTGGTTGCTTGAATTACAAGAAAGGTACAAATGCACCATACTTGTCCATGCCTTGCCTTGTACCTCAAGAGGACAGCAATTATGCAGCATTCTTGATCATTCTTCTGTCACTTTTGAGGCCTTGTAGTGCAGCCATACTCCAATAGTACCTATGGCCATGTTTGCTTACTTGAATTTTGGAAAATGAGTACAAACCAACCATACCTCCATGCCTTAATTTGTACTGTCCAATAGCAGTTTGGACAACACCTTTTTTCTGTCAAGAGAAAAGGTCATGGGAACGAACAAGAGAACAAAAGGTTTTTTGGACCTGGCCTTGCATTTTCTAAAGTGGTCCAAACACAAGAGAACAAAGCCAAGTAACCATGCCATATACCATGACAGCAGACCTTTCACTTTCTTTCTGTCATGAGTAATGCCAACAGCAGGAGAAAAACCATCTTGATGCATCATTTTGCTTTGCATTTTTCAAAGTTTTCACAGCCACACGACCAAAACCTCTCTTCTCTCAAAAATTGCATTTCTGCACTAAAGGATTTTCTGCATAAAAACTCCAAAAACCCTTGAACATCTTTGGTTCCCTCATGATCCAACCAACCTTTGGAAACTTTTTGGATCTTTAATCATCAGCTAGAGCTTCATTTTCTCACTCTGTTTTCACCAAGCTCAGCTATGGCAGTTGTGAACTCGAGCTGAATTTGAGCTGTTTGAGTCAAGCTACTTCATCATCCATCACTACAGAGCTTAAAGGCCAACTGTTTGAGCTTAAATCAACCAATACACCACTGCTTCACATTTTCTTCAAAAACAAGTAAGTGAATCGACATCCTTTATTTGCTGTGCCATGATGTATTTCTGATAGATCCTTTTGAGCTGGTTTTAATGAACTAAAGCACGATTGATTTGGTTGTGTTTTGGCCAAGAAATCTTGATTTTTTCATTTTTGTGTACAAGTGCATTCTCCATCGATTTGCTCACATGGTTGTGATTTCATGGAAACCCTTGCTATATGATGCTTGTGTTTAGTTTGATGATGCTATTGGTGCAATTAATTTTGAGTTCTGAGCATTTTGATTTTCCTGCTTACATGAAAATGATGATCATGCTGTTACCTTAAAACCCTAATTCTGTCCAGAGGTTTCTCACTGTTAATGTTTGTTTGGTGGATGGTTGATGTTGCTTGATGGTCACTATGCCATGACATTGTGTGTTTGTGTTTGAAACTTGTTGGATGTTGATGAATCATAAACATGAAATTGGTGCTGCTTACCCTGCTAAGTGATTTTTGTTTTCTTTGATGTTGATTAAGCATGAGATGAGTTTATGCAGGCTGCTGTTTAAACCCTAGTCTTCCAGAAGCCTACATGAATTTAGTGGCTTACTATTGTTTTAGTTGTGTGAGAGCCAATACTATGTTATGCCCTGCTGTTGTTATTGGTATTTGCATGATCATTTGTTACTGCTATGCTGAAAATGATGTGTACCCCTGCTGTTTGGCTGCCTTAAGCTGCCAAGGAAATCTCATGAATATGATGTATGCTGTTGTTCATGATTGGTGGTTTGAATGATGATTAGTGATGAATACATGTTACCATGCTGCTAAACCATGCTGCTAAACCCTGCCATGATAAATCCTGTGATTTTTTTTCCAGAAAACTAGATCATGTATGTTGGCTGATGTTTGTCTGTTGGTGTTAGAAGTTTGTTTTGATGTTGGTAACTACACAATGAACATGCCCTGCTATTAAACAATGAACCATGCCTAGAAAATCCATGTGAATCATGTTTGAATGCTGTTTGATTGGTTGTTTATTTGTTGGAATTTCAATTGATTACTTGATGCTGTCAATGCCCTGCTGTTTGAAAAACCTTTAAACTTGCTTGTAAAATCCACATGATTGATGTT
The DNA here is from genome assembly GCF_024323335.1 of Lathyrus oleraceus. Taxonomy (NCBI): domain Eukaryota; kingdom Viridiplantae; phylum Streptophyta; class Magnoliopsida; order Fabales; family Fabaceae; genus Lathyrus; species Lathyrus oleraceus. The sequence continues at coordinate 309,581,864 of NC_066585.1, read as the reverse complement.
TGGTTGTGTTGGTCGTGGTTGCTTGACTCATGTATTGTTACATGTTGCTGTTCATTTGTTGTTGTTTCTGGTTGATTGATCAAGCTGAATGATGAGCCATTGCTGTTGTTTGTTTTGTTTTGGATCGATACCATGAACTTGATGCATTGCCCTGCTGTTTTGAGTTTGTTTGTTGGACTTCATTTTGATCAATTGCATGAAGTTACATGAGTTTGAATGCTGAATGCCAATGCTGCTGTCCAAACCTGATGTTATATCCAGATAAACTCCCATGATCATGTTGTTTTGCTGTTAATGTTTATGGCCATGCTCGATTGTTTGATGCTGGATGTTTTTGCTCATGTCAATGGATTATGCTGTTTGAAAATGAATGTTGTTATGCTATCAACCATGCTGCAAATTGATGATGAATACATGAGCATGCCCTGCTATTAAACCATGAACATTGTCCAGAAAATCTATGTGAATGATGAATGTTGCTGTTGTTTGGGTGCTGTTTGAATGATGATGATGTTTGCTGCTGTTGTTTTTAAAAACCAAAGCAACATCAAAGGGCAGGTTGGGTCATTTCTTCTGTCATAAAAAAAACCAATTGCAGCCACAAACCACTTGGCCATTGCTCTCCCACACCAATACATAAAACAGAACTTTCAGTCCCCCATTTTTTCTGTCATAAGAAACCACAACAGCAACTGCTAACAGGAGATTTCAAAACTTCATTTTTTTTTCCTGTCATGAACAAATAACAACCAAACTTCTCATTTTTTTGCATTTTAAATTTTCTGTAAAACACCTTAAGGTTGCCAAGCTTGGCACTGTTATGTCACCATCATTTTCATCATGTTAAACCAACCAAACCAGAAGAACTTCTAGCAGCAGCCTTGTCTATCATTACAAAACTTGGCCAACCTAACCAAAACAACACACTGCAGACTTGACTCATCCACTCGGCTTTGGCATCCTTGCAAAAAAACCTGTCATAACTTGCCTTGCCATCACAATCCTCTCACCTATTTTTGAAACTAACAGTCAAAGACCAAACACTTGTCCTCTCAATTTTCTCCCAAGTCTCACTTTACCATTTCATTTTTTGAAATCCCACCACAAAGCAACCTAGCAGCAAACTGGACTCCTCTTTTCCTGTCAAGACCAAGCATTAATTAGCAAAAAAAAATTGGTTAACACACTGCACTGCATTCAGGCTGCCTTTGGCATTTCAAAATTTGCTGTCAAAAACCACTAGGAACCAAACCCTGCATTGGCATAGCTTCCACCCTCATTTTCCTGTCACAAACAGCCAACCAACTTCCCATTCTCCATAACCTCACTTGCAAAAAAAACCAAGCCTTGCCATTTGCATCATTTTCTGTCATACACACACACATAGAACAAACAACCATACCACAAAAACACTTTGGCATTTTCTCTTCTAGGGTCTGTCACAATACTGCAGCAGGGAGAGGACTTTGGCAATTGCTCAAAACAAAAACACTGCTGCAGCAAACCACACTCACTCCAACTCACCTGCTACATTGCATTTTCTGACCAAGTTTCAACACAACTCAAACTTTGCCAAACAAAAGGCAATTTTGGAACAGCAAATGAGAAGCCCCCTCTTCCTGTCATGAGAAACTAACAGGCCAAACACTTGCCTTCTCATCCTTTTCAAACCTCCACCACCTTGCTTTGCATTCTCCCTTTCCTTTTCCAAGCCTCCAAATGACATAAATCCTGCTATTTGGCATATCACTCCTCCTGTTCAAAACAAGTAGACCTAAACCTAACTTGCCTTGCACAATGCTCCTCACTACCTGTCATGAGTAACAGCCAAGCCAACAGGACCAACACACACACCCTTAGCCATCCCTCAAGGAAAAACCTGCTAACTGCCTTTGCCCTCACCTGGTATTCCTGTCCAAGACCATTAACAGACCAAGCACACTTCATTCATTCAAACAAAAAACCTCACTTGCATTTTCTGTCCAAGTTTTCCAAACAGCTCGAACCTGGCCTTGCCACAACCACATAACAGCATTCACTATCATTTGCACTTTGCTCAAAACAGGTCCAAAACACACAACTTCATTCACCTCCATTCCCAATCTTGGCATTTTGCAAATTTTGTCAAAAGAACATACAAGACCAAACCTTGACCTGTAGCAACAACTTCTAACAGTAGAGGTTCATCATGACCTAACTTAACCAACAAGTTTCATCACTCCAAACCATTATCTTCATCAGTACTGAGCTACATCATCAAAACCATAGCTGTTTCTTCCATTTCTTCAAAAACAAGTAAGAGATCGAATCTTCTATTTCTCAAAACCATGCAATGTTTAACATAGGGCCTAGCATGCTGATTGCAATGAAGTTTGTCTTGTGTGATTTGGTTGAATAGAATGTTAGAAATCTGAAAAATAAGATTGATGATCCTTTGTATTTTTGTTCGAATCTCTCTCCATGCTGTGTTATACTGAAAAATAATGATGGATTTGCATTCACCATGCTTGAATGAACCTTTTGGTATGCCATTTAGTCATTTCTGGAATCTTTTGTTCATAGGCCAAAGTTTGATGTTCATGTTTTTTTTTTTGCTCGATTCATGCACATGTTGATGTTTCGTGGAAAATTAATGTTGGATTGTTGTTCACCTTGCCTTGCTAGTCATGTCCATGTATTCATCTGGGATTTCTGGAAAAATTTTATCAAACACGATTTTGATGATGTTGATGTTCATGTTGCCAAGCCTAAACCCTAATTCCCTTTTTAAAAAAAAAAACCAGAAAGCTCAATGATGATTGGCTGTTGTTGTTTTCGTCACTATTCCATTGAACATGAGCCAATAGGAACATTTCCCTTGCCCCTCCAAAACTCAGTCGTTTTGATAAGTGGCATGCTTATTTACAGCCTTGCCATTCGGTCAACCTTGGTTTGACCACTAGTTCATGCTATTTTGTTCATATTGCATCCATAATTTCATCCAACTTCCACAATTCATTTTTAACTCATTTTAACTCCAAAAATTGTGAGATTTTTTGCATTAAACTCATGAATGTGTCTAGTTTTTTATGGTGAATTTTATTTAATTTTTCAGTGGCTGGATTTTAAATGATAATTATTTTCTTCACATGTGTGCATAAGTGATACATTGTGCCATTTCAATTGTGAAATACTCATGTCATATCCAATGAGCCTGAAATTTTTTGTGGTAAAACTAGACACATTGACCTTCATTTCCATATAAGGTTTGTGCATTTATCATTTGTGGATTGAGAGTTATGATTTTCTGAAGTTATGTGTTACATTTGGTTCTATACCATGATCATGCATTTTCCCAATTTTTGTTCACATGCTTCCTCTTCTTCAAATCACTTGAAATTTTGCATGGATGTTCTTTCACATGTCTAGTTTGTGTATGAATTTTCTTGGAATTAATCTTGCTGTTTTCCATTTGATTGTGAATTTTCTTCCATGCTTGGTCATTTGTTGACTTTTTGCGCTATACATTGCCAAATCTTTTGGGAAATTCTCATAACATATCACATGATCATGCAATTTCATATGTGATAACTAGACATCCTCATCTTTACCATGGTTTTGGTCCCATTCATTTATCATACACCATTCTTGACTTATGATTTTTCTAAGTTGATGCATGTTTGTTTGACTTCCTTGAGCATGTACAAATGTGCCTTGACTTTCTGATTTTCATTGACTGCCTTCCACTTGTCCAAATGGGATGAAATTTGACATGCTTACCATGCTATGTGTTAGGTTTGATCATGATTTATTTGGTGATTTTTGGAAAATGTTTAGATTGCTTTTGAGATAAGTCTTGCTGTTGACTTCTGTGAGCTTCTGTTTGCCATGTTTTGACCTAATCTGTTCATGAAATGATGATAGTGTTTGATATGAATGTGAACCCAATTGGTTTTGTTTCTTGAATGTTTAAACATGATTTTGGATACTTACCCCTTTGCTGTCTTGACTTTCTCATTCACTTTTGACCCTAGGCTTGCCCTAGTGGTCCTGTTACTCACCTTTGAGTCTGTGATTTCAGGTTGACCATCAAGTGACCAATGAGACCAATTAATTTGACTGAGCTTGTTTAAATACCATGACTAACTTGTTTGTTTTGTAGGTGGCTTGGCTCACATGCCATAAGCCTTGTGCCTTGCACATCCACGTGCCTCCAATTGACTGTTGGTTTCTGTTTCTGTTTGTTTTGTTTGAAGTTGCATACTAACATCTGCTTGACTGTTTCAGGTGCTTTAGTTGCTTAGTTCCTTGTGAACTTTTTGCTTTGCTTTGCTTGTATAAGCAATTTGCATTGAGGTATGCCTCCTTTACTTCATGTAGTCTGGAAGACCTGGTCTGTTACTTGGCCAGGCAACTGTCTGAAGTCCTCCTTAAGAGGCAATGTTTGTGGATGTTTACTTTTGTCCTTGCATAGAGTCAAAGTCCTCCTAAGTGAAGAGGCAATTGGTGGAAGGTAGGGATATGCAATCTATCCCCCACTATTCAGTGTGTCATCTGCTTTGCTCACACCACTGTGTTGATGCATTGCAGATACAAACCCAAGATCTTGTACAACTGTACAGTTGAGTCAGTCTTAAATGTGTAGAAGGGTTCCCACTTTCTGAACCCACACATTCTTGTCTTGAGCTCTCCCAGGCCAGGGATAAGAGCTGTGAGGTCTCATCCTCACTTCATCCTTTCATCTGCTTCACCTTAGTCTCTCAATGGCAAGGTTAAGAGCACATTCACCCCATTCCAGAGGTTTGTTTGTTGAGGTTGATATGACCCCTTGACTAAAACCTAACCCTTGTTTGAGCCACTTGTTTGTGTATAGTGTGTGCTATCTGTGCTTGTAGGATTGTTTGACTTGCTTCCTGTGCAAGTTAGGATTAGTTTAGACTTGCTTCCTGTGCAAGTTAGGTTTTGCTTGGCTTGCTTCCTGTGCAAGTTAAGTGTGTGTGGCTTGCTTCCTGTGTGAGCCATACTTAGGATAGGTTGGCCCTTGTGCCATTTAGCTAGAAACCTTAACTTAGGGACGATTTTGCATGACAACATCTAGGCTCGAGTCGTAGTCTCCCTAGTGTTGTGTCTCCCTCTGTTATCTGGTTAGGCTAGTCCTTTTTCCCTGCGTAGGGGAACTACATCGCCCTGATCTTCATACCAGATGAAGTATGTAGGCAGGAGATTGAGCTGATCTCTCCGGGCGCCTTTTCTTTTCTTTTGTGTTTGTTTGACAGTTATAGGCTGAGTCCCCGACTCCCTATTAACCCGTTGTGTTGTTGTGTGCTGGGAAGCTGATGTAAGTCCATCGAGTGGCATTTGGGTTCCAGTGTGCGTGCTTTTGGTTCGGATGCTGATGTAAGCCCAGTGATTGGCATTCAGGCTCCATGTTTGCCTTTGCCTGTGTTTGTTTGTGTGCGTGTCAGCCGAGCTACGAATGCTCTGATTCTTCTCTCGTCCGAGAAGATACGTATGCATAGGATGCGATATCCTAGCGAGCATGAGTCGTCTCCCCAGTCCGAACTACTTGGACTCTGATGTCTATGCCTGATAGACTAAGTAGGCCCAGGATGCGACATCCTGCCGAGTTCAGTTTCAGTCAGTCTCTTGCGTTTCTTTCAGCCAGTGTGTGTGAGTATTTGAGCAGTGTTTAGCAACCAATTTCCTTTCTAGTGTGCGTGGATCCCGTAGAGTACTACGGATGCGTAGGGGTGCTAATACCTTCCCTTCGCATAACCGACTCCCGAACCCATTCTCTTTGGTCGCGAGACCATGTTCTTTTCCAGGTTTACTCTGAGCGTTTCCTTTCCCTCTTTTGGGATAAATAACGCACGGTGGCGGCTCTGTTGTTTCTTCTTTTCCCGCCGGTTTTTCGCGCGATGCGACAAGGGCGACATGAAAAATTGCCACTTTAGCCCTCGATTTCTGAATAACCGAGGAGTAAAGTGGCAATGGTCATGGGTTCGATCCCTAGTAAGATCCTTTAAGGAATTTTTAAATGACAAAGAAACCTATCCCCTAGATTTTGAAATATAATCGACATGTAAAATAAGCTTGAGTTTATTATATCTAATATGGATTGCTTGTATCATTTAGCTCTAGCTGAACATACAACTTTTCAAATTGGTTTACAAAATAATTATATGAATAATTATGTTTTTCGGGAATTTTGCAACTCATTATTCATCTCACGTTCTTTAATTGTTAAAATCTCTCCAATACTTATAGTTTTTGTTCAACTTTCCTCCATACTTGTTCATTCAACAAGTATGGAGGAAAGTTGAATGAAAAATAGAAGCATTGGAGAAATTTTGACGATTAAAGAACGTGAGATAAATGATGAGTTGCAAAATTCTCAAAAAACATTCATTATTGTATGATGTTTTTCAAATACAATTTAACAGATTATATGTTCAAAGAGAGATTAGTGAAATAAAAAATTGACATTAGATATAATAAATTCAACTATATTTTCTGTCACTATAATGTGCTTTTGACATGTTTAGAAGAACAAGATGAGAGTTGCACAAAGAATCACAAAAAACACAATCTTAGTCTCAATCTCAATAATAACAAGTAAACGCTAAACATATAGATTAAAAAACTTTGCTAAGTATACCAACTAGACAATAACAACAATAACATCAACAAATGAAAAATAACAAAAAATAAAAACATTAACATTATCTCAATCTAAACAACAACTAACATTAAACAACAACTAAAAAAAATCTCTCAACAAAAATACAACAAAATCAACAATAAATCTATAACATCAATCTCAATAAATCTATAACATCAATCTCAATAAATCTATAACATATTTATTTCAACCAAAATAACAACATATAATATCAATCTCAGTTTAGACAATATTAACAAGATTAAACCTCTAACGGATCTAAAATAAAATAACATGATTAAAACCTCTAAGGTTTTGGGGCTCAACAACAACAAACAAACAACAACAACAACAAACAAACAAACAAACAACAACAACATTAATGTAACATGAATAGTGATGATAGACATACCGGTTTTGTGAAGAAGAAGTAAAGAGGAAGAGGAAGAAGAAGAGCCCTAAACACATATCATCTTCGTATTTCCTTGATTTTTTAGGAGTTGGAGGATGATATGTCTTTAGGGATCTCGTTGTTTAGAGCTCTTCGTTAGGTTCTGTGGAAGTTGTTTTATTATATATTTTTTAGGTAAGTGAAATTGAACACTACAAGATATATATATATATATATATATATATATATATATATATATATATATATATATATATATATATATATATATATATATATATATATATATATATATCAAAGTAAACAATTTCACCTCAGTTTTTAAATAAATCCGAGGTGAAAAATGGCTTTTTACCCATCGATTTTATAAAAGAATTGAGGTAATATATTACTTGCAAAAAAATAGTGAATGGTAAAAAATTGAAAAGTAACATGTATTGTTTCCTTTTTCAATTTTTTACCATTCACCACTTTCTTTGTGTGTTGCAATATTCAGACAAAGACTTGTATTTTGAAACAACAATATTACTTGCAATTTACAGTATGTTTAGAAATAAATTTCTCAATAATGTCAACCGAGAAAAGAAATAAATTATAACGTGTCTTATTTGATTGACAACATATGAAGGTTATTCCCAAATATAACAATGACCTTGCAAGAGGTGAAAACAACAATGATGTGAACGAGTTTGGAGCGTCTATAGACAAGTTAGACTTAGGATTTACAAGTGCTTTTATAGTAAAACCTAACTATCTAAACTCCTTGGTTATTTAAGAAACCGAAGGAAAAATCATTAAATTTACAAATAAATAATAAAATAAAAAGGTACGACTTTTAAAGAAATAAAAATATAAACTGCATTTGTTGGGATTCGAAGTATGTCCTGGATTAGTTTTCCCCTCAGTTATTTGAGAAACTGAGGGAATAAATGGTATTTTAAAAAAACATGGCGCGTCCTGAAATTATACCTCGATTTTTGGCGATGTGAAAGCTTTGTCATGAAATATATTACTTGTAGTAGTGATAGTTACACTACTAATCACACCACATCATCTCAATAAGTCAGATATGCATATCTTGAATCCTCCAAAAGAGTCACTTGTTAGTACTGTGACAATCCTGGACACATAACAAATGTATACCATAAGGTACATGGATACCCACCTAAAAACAATTTTGGCCTATCGGCTTATCATGCTCGAGCAAACTCTACAACTCAACCAAATTGGATCCTAGATTCGGGATCTACACACCATTTCACCAATCAACTTCATAACCTTCATAATCGAAGTTTGTACACGGGAACAAACCAAATCATTATCGGTGATAGATCCACAATTCTAATAACTCACACATGTAGGGTTATTATTCCTACAAAAATATATAGCTTGCATCTACCTAAAGCTCTTCATGTTCCTCAAATTTCACAAAAGTTAATATTTGTTTCACCTCTATTACAAAATAACCCCATCTTAGTTGAATTTTTTTCCTAATCACTTCTTGATAAATGATCTGAAAAAAGGGAACCACTTTTCAAAGGATTGCATAAAAATGGCCTCTACCACATGCCATCTCTCACCACCTCTCCCATTGCGTTCACCACCATTAACTTATCATCCCCACCATGGCATCATATCTTTGGTCACTCATGTGAAAGAAAAATACGACATCTCTCATCCATTGATAAAATAAAGACAAGTAAGCCTCTACCATGCATCTCACATAGTAGTTCCAAGAGCCATAAGTTACCATTTACTTTTTCAAGTATAACTAGCAAGAGGCCACTTGGAATTATTTATTCTTATGTATGAGGGCCTTCTCATATTAAGTCTTTAGATGGATATTTATATTATCTTATTTTTTTTGATCATTTCACCAAATACATTTGGTTGTATCCACTTAAAACTAAATCAATTGTCTCAATTATCTTTCCTCAATTCAAAGCGGTTGTTGAAAAGTTTTTTTAACTTACCTATTCTAGTGTTATACTCGGATAATGACAGAGAATTTATCAAATCAAAAACATTTTTATCTTCCAATGGAATATCACATTACATCACCCCGCCACCTACACATGAACTCAATGCTACTGCAAACCGAAGGCATAAACATATATATAATAATACGTGCACTTTTGCATCATGCTGAACTACCTAATACATTATGGTCATTTAATTTCTGTACTACAACATACTTAATAAATATATTAACCACCCAAAGTCTTAATATAGACACACCATATAAAGTACTACACCATACCCAACACAACCCTAACCATCGTCATTCTTTTGGATGTTTTTGCATCCATTAGTTGCATCCCTACACTAGTAACAAACTACCAACAAGATCAACCCCATGTATATTCATAGGTTACTCACCCTCACAATATGCCTACCAATTCCTTGACCCCATTACCAACCGGATTTATACATCTAGACATGTCACCTTTCATGGCAACCATTTCCCATATAAGCACCTAACTAAACCAACACCACCTCCTATAAATCCTCCCAACATCAACCACGCTTCTCTATCCTAAATAATTCCTATCAAAGCCACCACCAATACCAATACAAATCAAAATACTTCTCAACCACAACCATCCAAAATCATACGAGAAGCACCCTTGAGTTCAAACACTTCACCAGGTAATGAAATTCAAACTCAACCTCCTCGTCATGGTCAAAACTGTGTAACTAACCAAAGTGAGGCCTCCACTAGTGAGTATCTTGTGAAAACTAGATCCAAAAACAATATATTCAAGCCAAAACAATTGTTCAATATCAGTAATTATATTTTACCTAAAAACCATGAACCATCAAATATGAGACAAGCCATGCAACTACCACACCGGAGACAAGCAATATCTGAAGAATTTGATGCTTTGATACATAATGGTACTTGGTCCTTAGTACCACCACCACGAGGCCATAACATATTTGATTACAAATGTTTGTTTCTCATTAAAATAAATCCACATGGATCTATCTCACGATACAAGGCAAGATTAGTTTCCAAAGGATTCACACGATGCTCGACTGTGGATTTTAAAGAAACATTTTCACCAGTAGTGAGGCCTTAAACAATTAAAATTATCCTTAATATTTCATAATGTAATGCTTGGCATATGCATCAACTTGATGTCAATAATGTGTTCCCTCAAGGTTCGCTCAAAGAAGAAGTGTCCATGGCTCAACCACCTGGTATTAAAGATCAGCAACACCGTAAATATGTTTGCAAACTTCACAAGGAAATCTATGGTTTGAGACAAACACCGAGAGCATGGCTTGATGCACTCAAATATTTCACTACTTCACATGGTTTTAATATGAGCCAAAATGATCCTTCATTGTTCATATATTCTTCAGGATCTATCTTACCATACTTCCTTGTGTATGTTGATGATTTACTACTCACAAGTAATGATGCCAAATTTCTTACAAGCTTTATTACGTCCCTATCAAATAGGTTCTCACTTAAGAATATGGGAATTCCTTACAATTTCTTAGGAGTTGAATTCATTCCCACGACTACAGGCATGTTTCTATCTTAACATAATTTATTTGTAATATTCTTGAAAAGTTTGAAATGGAAGGAGCTAAACTGTCTCTCACACCTATGTCCCAAACAGCCACCCCAAGCTTGTATGATGGAACCCTATAAACATACTCCACAAACTATAGGAGAATCCTTGGATAAGTTCAATACTTAAACCTTACAATTCCGAATCTTTCCTTTGCCATCAATAAACTCGCACAATTTATGCATAAGCCTACCACAACGCATCTTCAACAACTCAAGAGATTACTTCGTTACTTGAAATACACAATGAAATACAATAGTTTATTGCGAAAACTAACTTCTCTCGACTTACTTGCTTACACCGATGCAAATTGGGGTGGTAATGCAAATGATCAAACTTCAACACCAGCATACTTAATATTTTTTGGTGGAAATCCTATCTCTTGGAAATCCAAAAAGCAAAGGTCAATATCTAGATCATCATATGAGGAAGAATACCGTGCAGTCGCAATGGCTCCTCAAATTACTACAAGAACTACGGGTACCAATAAATCAGCCCCCAAGAATCCTATGTGATAATATGGGTGCAACATATTTATGCTCAAATCCCATCTTTCATGCTAGGGTGAAACATATCTATTAGGATTACCATTTTATTTGAGAATAAGTCCAAGCAAGAACTCTATATGTCTCTCTTGTATCAATAAAGGATCAACTAGCCGATATTCTCACCAAGCCCCTAGCAACACAACCATTTAAAGATTTAATATCCAAGATGCAAGTTATTGATGGAAAATTTCTCTTGAGGGGCGTATTGGAGAATTATGACACGTTAGATAATTACACAGTGTAATCATGCACTAGGTTAAACAAGATCCCTTATTAGGCTAATTTATAATAATAATAATTTTATTTGCACATATATGTACATTTAAGTCCTGTAATTACCTTTATTTACCTTTAATTACCTTACCTATTGTCAAGAATATTTTCCCTATTTATGTCATACATTCACGATTAATGAAAGCAAAAAAAATAATTGAATGTTTTGTACGTTTGCTTAAAAGACACGACATGCATGTCGTATTTAAAAAATTCCAAAATAAAATTAAGATCATAAACACTCACCACAAAATAACAATAATAGACACACCTTTATTATTATTATTATTATTATTATTATTATTATTATTATTATTATTATTATTAGGATTTAATTGAAATGCATTAACAATGTAAAAGAATTTTACACTATCAGTTAATCGTAGACGTTGGATATTGAAATAAGTTTGACTTTTATTTTAAAAATCTATAGAGGAATGCAAACGGGGAATGATGACGAATTGATGGGGTAAATTTTTTTACACTGACCGTGCATAGTAATTAATCCCTTATTATTATTATTATTATCATTATTATTATTAAATTATGTTAATTAAATAAATTAAATTAAATTTTGGTGATTGATCACACTACACAGAGTTAGATGGAGATTTCATTATATTATTATTATTATTATTATTATTATTATTATTATTATTATTATTATTATTAGGATTTAATTGAAATACATTGACAGTGTAAAAGGATTTTACACTATCAGTTAATCGTAGACGTTGGATACGTTGGATATTGAAATAAGTTTGACTTTTATTTTAAAAATTTATACAGTAATGCAAACGGATGATGGTGATGAGTCGACAGTGTAAATCTTTTTACACTGACTGTGTATAGTAATTAATCCATTATTATTATTATTATTATTATTATTATTATTATTATTATTATTATTATTATTATTATTATTATTAAATTATGTTAATTAAATAAATAAAATTAATTTTTGACGATCGATCACACTATACAGAATTAGATGGAGCTTTTGTTATCCAGTCACCGCATCGACGCAAAATTTTAAGGAACAATTCACTTTGAATCAATGCCATTTTTTCGCATAAACACTTGATTGATGCCTTTTGCAAATCGTAAAAGCACAAATCTTAAACCGTCACAAATCCTAATCTATAACTTATGACAACACAACTATTGCAGCGTCATAAACTCTAATGCAACACGTTTATACCATAAAAAACATAATTATCGATTATTCAATACGAACAATCCAAATAACATTGCTTCAATGTACAAATTTCAAATTCTGAAGTAGAATGAGCATTCACCATTCTAATGAATATTAATCATTATACTAATCGAATGGAAGAAACAAAACAATATATCAAATACAATGATGCCACGTCAAAATTATTTATATCATATATAAATTAATCAATCATATTTATATCACTTATAAATGATCGAAGTATCACTACTTTATTATACAAAAGTTAGATTCTAAAATATAGTCAACATCGAACATTCAAATTATACAAAACATGATGTCAATATTTAGTTTTTGTATTTTTATTTAATTCATTATGTATGTTTTAATCGAATTAAGATAGAAAGTCTAGAAAACAAACAATTATCTAATACATGATTTCGTAAGTAACTTTGATATTTCTAAAAGAAATTCTTGATATAAAATGCAATAGAATACAAAAAAAAATCTTAATTGATTTTAACGAATATATATGATCAGTAATAGAATGTTTACCTCTACGTGGACATGATCGGTTATAAAATAGTAAATGAACATGCCTTGATAATATATTGCACAAATCGAGGGTGCATTCTAAAAAGAAATTTGAACTTTAATTTTATCTGCTATGAGCGGCAGGTGAATACTCTTTGATTTATCTTTTAAAATGAGGACACTAATATAATTAAAATAGAGACAACCTTAAAAGGATGTTAATAATATTACGAAATATTAAGGAAGGAATAGAATAATTAACTAACATTTACATATTCATATTCTAATTATTGGACATGAATGAATCATTGTCCAGTATCTAAAGAGCAATTATCTTTTCCATTTCTTAAAAGAAATGGAAGTAATTTTGATGCATTTATATCTTTTATTTATTTGAAAGCTATAAATATATCCATTTCTTTTAAGAAATATAGAGTATCCTACTCATATCTAAGAGCAGCTTGTTTTTAAAATGCTTAAAAATCATAAATATTCTATAATTTATTTGTAATTTTTATTTAAAAATATTATTACATGTTCAAAAAAAGAACAAGAAATAACAACTCTCTTTGTAATCTTTTATTAAGTTGATTTTTAGAAACAATTTAATTGAATTCTTACTCCACACTAAACAATTTAGAAGTTTAAATAATTTTATTTAAAAAAAGAATAAAAATATTTTTATAATAAAAGTTACAACTAATTTAAGAAGTTTTGTTTTTAAAATAATTGAATTAATTTCATCAATAATTTTTAAATATATTATTTTTAAATAGAATATATATTTGGTCTCTACAAAGTTATCAAAATTTATTTTTCCTTTCCATAAAAAATATCACACTTTTCTCTTTACAAAATTATTTTATAAGGAATTTTAATCACCGTCATTAAATCAAAACATATTATATTGAAATAAATATATACTTTTGAATGATTTATTGGAGAATTATTTAAAACTTTATAAAAAAGGCCCTCCACAAAAAAAAGAGTTGAAAATTTTTATTTTTAAATCTTTTCTTTATCTTTTTAATTTTTTTTATTTAGAGTGTTTTCCATAAAAGATTAATTAATTAGAGACAAATTATATATATATATATATATATATATATATATATATATATATATTATATATATATATATATATATATATATATATATATATATATATATATATATATATATATATATATATATATATATATATATATATATATATATATATATATATATATATATATATATATATATATATATATATATATATATATATATATATATATATATATATATATATATAATATATATATATATATATATATATATAGATATATATATATATATATATATATATATATATAATATATATATATATAATATATATATATATATATATATTATATGATAAACTTGTATAAACCATAAATTTGTCTAAATTTTATATAAACAAAAAAAGTCTATAATCTTAGAAAAATTTAAAAATAATTAATATTTTTTATTTATTATGATTTTTGTTTATTAAAAATAGTAAACTTTCTCAATACACTCTCCTTTATAATAAAGGTGTATATTTTGAGAGCTTAGTGAATTGAAAAGGCTAACAAATCGTAACAACTAAAACTTTTGATGTATTTCACCGTATCATTTAAAATTCCTGAATTTTTAAAATAATATTTAATACCATATTAAAAACTAATAAATATATTACACGGAGAGTAATATTCTAAAAAATATCTTTTTAAACATTATAAAACATTAATTTTTTAAATCACATACCTCCGAAAAAAATCCAATATATTAAATTAATTTCATTATAATAATAGTCAAGATTCCATATTTCACCAATATATATATCAATATAATAATTCAAATTAACCAGAAAATCCGATAAAAGTATTAAAAATAATAATAATTAGTAATAAATATTAGTTGATTATTTTATCCTTTTTTATCTCAAAATTCAAACTTGGGAAATAGTCATCGACTCCTTATACACAGAAACAACGCTCATTAGCCTCAATTAATTCCATTCTACTTATTATTTATATTTATTATTATTAATTATAAAAATAAATAAGCATATATATTATTATTATAAATATACATATTTTTGACTGTTATAATTATTATTTAAAAAAAAGAAGATACAAAGTGAAGAGTTATTTTCACCTTTTCTGAAGAAGAATTCAGAAAATCAGAAATTCTTGTACACATTAACAGTTTCTTCTTAAAAAAAAATAAAAGAGAGTTTTTTTTTTAATTATTTATTTATTTTCACTTTTTCTTCTTCTGAAGCGTTAAACAATAACGTATATTGAAACACAACCATTTTCATTTTCTCCACAACCCATAAACAAAGTTAATATTTATTTCTCATTCATGGGGGATCAAACCCTAAACCTACCGGTTACTCTATCACTAAGTTCAACCCAAAACGGATCAGAAACCACCAACAATCCCGTAGAAGTTGTCGGGGTTGATGCTGGTTCCGATACCGGAGAAAAGTCCGAACCTAAAGTTCTAAGTTCGGACTCCGTTCGGGTGAAAAGGGCTAGAGGCAGGCCTAGAAAGTGCGAGGTTGATGGAAACAAGTCTTCTCTGATGTCTGCGTCTGTGTCGGTGTCTGAAACATCCGAGTCTACTATTCAGCCTTTTGGAAGTGAAGTGAAACGTGGAAGAGGACGTCCTCGTGGTTCTGGAAAACTTCAGATTTTGGCTTCTATGGGTATGAGTTTCTTTCTCTTTTCATTGGTTTTACTTTTACTTGTTTGGGTTTTGCATGAGTTTTTGTTTTTGTTGAGAATTGAGAAGGCGCGTTTTAACGTTTGTGATTCATAGAAATGATTGTGTCATATCGTTTTTAAGGAATATAGATCAAACATTTTTTAATCTAAAACAATCCATAACATGCATTTTTAATTTTTATTTGAAATTGCATAATTTTATTTACTAATTAATTTATAATTCGTGTTTAATTTCATAAAAAAAAATTGTATTTTTGTGTTATTGTCTCTCCAATTTTGGATTGGTTTTGTTTGGAATTAATTATTTTTGAGACAACACTGTGCAAGTGATTGTTAAATATTTTTTTATATTTCAGAATATGATTAAAATTAGATTTAGTTAAAGGATTGGTAAAATTAGTATGATACTTTTCATCCTATATTAAAAAGTAAGATATGATTCAAGGTTTTGGAGTTTTTTCAAACAGTCTTTTGTTAGAGAAGAAATCTTTGATTTTTATGATTTATTTTATATTAATTAATAATGTGAAATATCTACTGTTTTAATTTTATTACTAATATTCTTTTGACTATCTTGTCATTTAAATTCGGTTTCTTTGGGCGGTGAGTTTTAGGATGTTCAGAAGTCGTTACTATTTTTTGTTGAATATAAAAAGATTAAATAGAAATCTTAAATATAAAGATAATATTTTACGATCTAAAGATTTTCATAAGTAATTATATTGAGTGTTATTGAATTTATAATTTATCAATTTTATTCATTATTAATTTCTTTTTGACCATCTTTAAGTCAAGTCGGTGAATGCTAACTTTTTTTATTTAATTTTGATTTCTTTAATCGGTAGAATTTTAAATTTACAAATAAAAAATGATTTTTATTTTCTTTATTGTAATAAAAATATATATTATTAGTATTATGATGCTCTAAATTTTTTTTTCTATAAATTCAAATTTTAGAATCATAATAATATAATAAATAAAATTAATATCAAGATATAAATCTTAAATAAAGAGATAACATTATAAAGTCAAAAGATTTTTGGAAAAGTAAGTTTTCAAGCTTGATTAGGTTTACAATATTACTTAATTACAATAAAAATATAAAATTCATATTAAGCTTTTTATTTAGAAATTTAAATAAGAAAAGTCAATAAAATTGTAAATTAATATTACACATTCATTCAATCAAAAAAATTTAAATTTATAAATAATATCACTATTTTAAAAATAAAAAAATAATTTGACGGAATAATTGTGTGTTATTGATTGATAATATAAAGTTATTTTAAATTTATAAATGCATATTTTTCTTCTCAAAATCAATATGATAAATAGAAGATAAAAAATAGAAGATAAAAAAATAAAAATAAAAATCTATTATTGTAATTTTAAATAACATATTGTATTTCCTTGCAATGTCTATTATCTATACAAGTGGCATATATATTTATATAGTAATCTAATTCACATTATTAAATGATATTTTTACATACATATATTTTTTAAATTCTTTTTTCTCATCAAAAAAATGAAATTTATATTTGTTATAGGTGGATGTGTTGCTGAAACTGCTGGAGGAAGCATGACACCTTATGTGCTGACTGTGAACCCCGGAGAGGTAATAATGAGACATGTAAAAATATTGTTTAAATTTCATAGTTTAAAAAAAATATTATTATAAACTGAAAATTTTGGTTTGGTGATTTTCAGGATGTGGTTGGAAAAATATTTACATTTTTTCAGAAAGGTCCTAGAGGAGCTGTTTGCATACTTTCTGCTGCTGGTTCTGTATCAACTGTCATCCTTCGTCAACCCGGTGTTTCCGGTGGTTCTTTAAGATATGAGGTAGGAAAATGGTTATGACAAAATGTCAATACCATATGTTGATACTGATACTGTTATTTATCATTTTTATGATGAAAAAAAAATTCTTGTTAATTCATACTTTGACGATCTCAATCAATCGTAACATCTGGATCCACCAAAATCGCGAAAATCTTTATGTAACTGCATGTGAATTGAAGTAACCAAATGTTCAACTGAACTAATGTATCTATCAGCACCCTTATATAAAATATGTTTTTCATTAGTTAGTTCTTCTTTAAATGTGTCCTTTTCGATGCGAAATTACAGGGTCACTTTCAGATTTTATCGTTGAGTGGATCATGCACTTTCACTAGTGGTGCTGCTGGTGGTGCCGAGAGGAAAATTGGCATGTTGAGTGTTTCATTGGCTAAGCCTGATGGAGTGGTTTTTGGAGGTGGTGTTGAGAGTTCATTGATAGCTGCTACTCCTATTCAAGTAAGATTTTTTCTCAACGTCAGACACCAGACACGACACTCAACGTTTGTATCAGACACAAACACCGACACTGAAACACCTAATATATTTTTAATTTGAAGTCTAAACATTTTGAGAATTATTTCTTCGCATTTATTTACTATATATTCTACCTATTTCTGATCATTCTCGCACACTAATTTCATGTCTCTATTTTTTTTTTCATTAGCTTATTCTGGCAACATTCAAGCAAAACATAAGCAACCAAATAAAGAGAAAGTACTCATCTCCAACTTCAACAACAGCTCCAAACATGGTGACTAATCAAGATTCGTCGAGCGATAATAACTTGAAAGTTCCGAGGTTAACCGTAGAAGGAGAACCCAGCTGCCTAAGAGCAACAGCAACAAAAAATACTAATGGTGTAGCAGAAAGAGATGATAATGTGAAAGGTGAAAGAACAACTAACGGTGTTTCAGAGTCAGAAAATATCACTAATGTTCAATCTGATTCTGTTGGGGATGGTGTTATTGACCTTGAAAGCCAGACACTGGAGCATGTTGATGCCAACAGTGTACCTTAATTATGAAGCAGAGTTTGTTGTTGAAAATGAAAGTTGTTGTGTAATTTTGTTAGGTGGCAGGGAGGGTACTTAGTATGTATGAAAGTGGCAGACTCATTAATTGGATTTCTTTTTATTTCCAATTTTGGAAAGTTATGATGCTTTTGTGGATTTATCTATGTGTTTTTTTTGTGTTATACATTCCTTGCAATTGCTTGCACTTACCTATTAACGGTTTCTGAGATCAAAATTCTCAAAAGCCATGCTCCACTAAAATGCTCAGAAGGATACATACATAAGAACCACAACTCCTAGAATGTTGGGCCTAGACACAAAGATTCACCACCTTAGACACTTGATGGAGAGGAAGGTCCTACGTCTAAACGTTATCATTATATAATAAGGTACGACGCAAAAAGATCTAGGAGATGGGTTTCTAGCAACCTAGGAACCACGAATAGACACCATACAACGTAATTGATGTAATGGAAATACATAAAATACGAGTTTAAAGATCTTTGAAAGCAATAAGAAGCCCCGAAGTTGCACACCTCTGCTAGACGACCTTTGGTGCGGCAGGCCCGTCGGAGTCAGGGAGAGAAGCCTCGTCACTGGGTGCACCAAGAGGAAGGGGAGGAAGCCTCGTCACTTTAACAAACAAGACCAATGAAGAATTGATACCAAGATGATTTTGATTTTTAAATAATGTAAGAATATGATCACAATTTGGGCCCATGTGAGCACCCGACCTCTTTCAACACTAGGATAAAGCTCCAAAAGACATATGATTCTCATGAGTTCATTGTATTTGTTAAATTTGTAATTCTTTGTGTCAAAGTCGAAATAGTGTATTTGTATTCGACGGGTGTCGAAATTAGTTTGTGTTGAACATAGTCTGTATATGCTATATTTGACAAAAAGTCAAATATAGTTTGTCAAAGCTTGTAGTTATCGAAGGAGTCGACAGAGTCGAAATAATTAATTTATCTTAGTTTTAATTGAGTTAGTTATTTTTGTGATTACTTGGAGTGCAAGTACTCTATTCTATAAATAGAGAGGGGCTTTACTAAGTGAGAATCACTTTTGTAATAGCTTTGTGTAGTTTTTGAAATTACAGTTGCGGTTGTTTCACCTTCTTCCTCTAGAATTTCTCTTTTTTTTTCTTCTTTCAATTCTCTATGTAGTGTAGAAATATCTTGCAACTAAGGAGTGGTTGTTTCACCTGAGTAAAGAATGAAGAACAAGAGATGTGATCAATCAGAAAGATTGATTCGGTTGACTTTAAGATTGAAGTTTTTCCAACATCTGATATCTAAAACATTGGTTGTGTCATCTTTGGGACGCATTGAATCATGATGAGTAATTCGAACGAGCATTTTTCGACGAATCTTCCAATCTTGAACGGTAAGAATTATGAAAATTGGTGTAAGCAGATGAATGTTGTTTTCTGTTATCAAGATCTTTGGGATCTTGTGAAAAATGAAGTAACACCAATTGGAGAAAATGCTACAGATGAATAAAAGGACGCACACAAAGATTTGAAGAAGAAAAATTACAAGACTCTCCTTTTAATCCATCAATGTGCTTATCTAGACAACTTTGAGAAAGTTGGTGATGTAGATTCAGCAAAGGAAGCATGAGACATCCTGAAAAAATCATTTGGAGGCGTTGAGAAAGTGAAGGAGATTAGGTTTCAAATTCACAAAAGAATGTATGAACTGCTTCAGATGAAAGACAATGAAAATGTGACTGATTTCTTTACTAGAGTAATAAGACTGGTAAATCAAATCAAGACGTGTAGAGAAGTGTTGACATCAAAATCTATAGTGTCAAAGATTTTGATGTTATTGGCTTCAAAGTTTGATCATGTGTTAGTAGCCATAAAAGAATCGAAGGATTTGTCAAGTATGACAAAAGAAGAGCTTCAAGGGACTCTTGAATCTCACGAACAAAGAATGACTGAAAGAACTGCAAGCAAGTCGAAGAATGATGTGACTTTGCAAGCTCAATCGACTAAGAAAGACAAAAGAAGATGGAATAGTAACAAAGACAGAGGAAGTTACAACAATTCGGCTGGCAGAGGAAACTATCAAGAAGGCAGTTCATCAAATCAGAGACAATCTTCTAACTAAGACAATCAAATAGGTGGTGATAGGGTAGATGAAGAGATAATAGAAGAAAACCTGATAAAAGTCATTATCAATGCTAAAATTGTCAAAAGTATGGTCATTATGCAAGTCAATGTCGAGGAGGCAAGAAAAATCAAGAAAGTGATGCAAAGCTTGTAGAAGACAAAGTGATGCTAATGGTTACAACAAAAGAAGAATAAAGATTCAAAGATTAATATTATCTCGACTCGGGTTGTTCGTCACACATGACTGAAATAAAATATTGGTTTATCAACATTAGTCTCTTGTCGAAGAATAAGGTAATATTTGTAAACGATAATATCCTATTTGCTGAAGATATTAGGGATGTTCTGATCAGGAGAAAGGATGGTAAAGGATAAAGATTTTCCAATGTGTTGTACATACCTGACATGAAGAGTAATATGCTAAGTATAAGTCAGTTAATCGAAAGGAGTTACAAAGTATTTATCGAAGATAGAATGATGAAAGTGATCAACTCAAGAAACAAGTCAATCTTGAAGGCTCTAATGTCTCAGAATATGACCTTAAGGATTGAACTTGATGTGTTGGAACACAAGTGCTTGGCGACTACAGCTAGCAAAGATGAATGATTATGGCATTATAGACTTAGTCACTTGAATTTTAACGACATTAGTAATCTGAAGAGGAAGAACATGGGTTCAGGCCTACCAGAAATCCATATTCCGTAAGAAGTATGTGAAGAATGTGTTCAAGCAAAACAACATAAGAATAACTTCAGCAAGTCAAAATCCACTCTCGAGGTAATCTACTCAGACGTGTGTCGTCCTCTCCAGGTAGATTCACTTGGAGGTAACAAGTACTTTGTTATATTTATTGATGATTATAGCATAAAGTTACGGACCGAATTAAACAAGAAGAAAATTGTTGTGATCTATGTTTTCACCAAGTTCAAAGAAATGGTCGAAAGACAGAGTGGTTATAAGATTAAGGTTCTGAGGACAGATGGAGGTGGAGTGTACGTGTCAAAAGATTTCGACATAATATGTACAAGAGAAGTAATTTTGCATAAGGTGGTGCCACCTGTAAGACCCCATTTCGACATAATATGATTCTCATGAGTTCATTATTTACTAACCAAAATACCAAAAATATGTCTATGTATATCTTTGTTTCTTTTGTAGGTAGGTGTGTGTCCACCTGTGCCTCATCAAGCTCACAACTAGGATTTGAGACCCTCAATGCAAGGAGATCAACTAAGAGATGATTCAAATTGGTTCTAGACATAATATATGAGTCCCCATGATCTTCATTTATCATTTTGATCAATAATTCATCAAGAGTTTGAAGCTTGTTTGCCTTGGAAACCCTAATTCATCTAGGTATCTTGTGTTACTTCCTCAGGAAGTTTATTCATCATTTGATCATATATTTCAAGGGATACTTTGTTATACATCATATTATGCATATATGATCCTCCATGAGTCCCAAAGATCAAGATAACTTCAAGTTTGCAAGATGGTTCAAAGAGGTTGACTGGAGAAAGTCAACTGGTCAAAACTGAGGTTCACTAGACCCTATCTCCTACACTTTTTGTTATATGAAAATGATTCCAAGAGAAAAGTTACTCCTTATTACATTACAAACAACTTTCATGTTAAGGTGAAAATCTAGTTTTGCTTCTAAAGTCATTTTTTATGATGAAATATTATAGGTCATTTTGTATGTGCCATAATTAGGAGGTCAACTTCCAAGGACCATAACTTGCTCAATGTTTATGAGATGAAGGCCATCAAAGTTTCATGATCAAATTCAAGATGTCTTATCCAACTTTTATTGTTTGAGAAACTTCAAATTCAACTTTCAAGGGTATGTGTCAAGAGGAAACATTATAGGTCATTTTGGGCCATTACCATTGAACAAGCAATTTTCTTCAACTTCTAAAATGCATAACTCCTTCATGCCAAATCCAAATGAGGTCAAATTTGTGACTAAATTGAATATATTTTAAATAACTATAACTTTTATGAAGGAACTTTTTCCATTTGAAGCCCATAGCAAAGGTTATTCAAGGTGGAAGAAGTGAACATTTGACTTGGTACTTAGAAAAATTTCAATTATGTTTGATTTTCCAAACTTCCACCTCAAAATGCATCATGATCCAAGCTTCAAATGGAAACGTGTTCAACATGAAATTTGTTCCCCTTGATCTCACCTTTCCAAAAAGTCCAAAATTACTTCATTTGACCAAGGTTTGAATGAAGTATATGACTCAAAAAGAAAACTTAATTGTATTCGTGTCCTACAACGGGCATATCGTTTTATGACAATGGTCCAATCGATATGTGATTTAGGCGTCTGACTCTAGATTCTATTTTCTTTCCTTTTACTTCTATTTTATTTAGTTTTTCTTTATTTTTAAAATTAGTTTTCATTTTATTTTTATTTTGTATTCATGTTGATGAGTAGTACTCACAATACCAAATTTGAATGATTTCCATTCTCCCATCAAATAAAAATATTTGCATTATGAGATTTATTATGTTCTTAAAATTTTACTTTTATTCTAATTTGCTAATGATAAATACGAGTTGATTATGAAATAAATTAGATATCGACATGCAAACATTTAAGATTCATGGAAGTTTAAAAAGACTAATAGAGGGATAAAAACTGAAGATGGAATTTTAGCTCAAAATTATTTCAAATTTCAGATACATCCACAAGTTTTTGAGCCAAGTAATCATTGTTTACCAATTTTTATCTCCTTCTAAGTGTATCTTTATTATAATGAAAATTTCTATAACTTGACTTAATTATCTACATTTAATTGTCCTATATTATAAAGGCTAGAACCCATTAGTATTATCCTATTTTTTAATTATAAACTTATCCTTTGCTAACCTCTTTCATCTTTAAAATCTTTTTTTTTGAAACCTATATAAATGCTATTGTTTTTAACAATATATCTTATAATCATTGAATTCTGTTAGAGATAGATAGTTATAAGATCTAGAGAAAAAACATGTGTAAATTTAAGTTTATGGTTGCTATGAGATAGAAACTTTTAAAGTTTGGGGTAGTAATTCTAAGAGTATATGTTATAGAAAGAGATTGTGAAAAAGAAACAAATGAAATAGGTTCCCAGAGAAAAATGAAAAGGAAAAATATAAAGGAAAAAAGAATGAAAAAAAAAGAAAGATAGTTTAGGAAAGAGTTAAAAGTGGAAAAGAAAATAATCAAAGTATAGGAATGACGACAAATATTACCTAATTTCAATAATTTATCCCACTTAGTCTAAATTTACCCTACCAGAATCTATCTAAGTCAAGTTATAACCTTAAGAACCTCAAAAAATATGTGTGTAATAATGATTTGATAGACTCTTTAAATTTATTTTAAATCTATGGTTAAATTATTTATACATATTGATTGAGTGAATATTTGTATCCACTGAATGAATTGACGAGAAGAGAGAAAATGTTGAAAGATAAATAAAAAAACCTTTTGAATTATACACTCCAAAGTATGAGAATAAAGATGATTGAACATGAATATGGAAGTACTTTTGGAAGTAATGTCAACTTATAAATTACCATAAAACAAGAAAAGTTTAGAGTTGTGATGATAGTCCATCTTACTATGTTTTAGTATCTTAATTTAGCTTACAGCGGCACGATTCGTCATCTAAAGGTCATAAAGGTGCGCCATGGGCACAATAACACAATTTTAACTTTCTTCCAAGACATGATTTAATAAGTTGCAAAGTGCGACACATGAATGGAATAACGAGACACAATTTCTCGGGTTTCTAATGTTAATTATAAAAATAGAAATGCATTTATGGATTAGGGGTCCAATTTTATATTTGTAAAGGTGATTTTCTAAAATTGAGGAAGGTAAAAATGAAGGTCATTAGTAGAAATTTATTCTTCATCATTGAAATACTTACTATTTGCCTTCCAATTGTTAAAACCATGAAACCCTTAAGGATGATTAGCTAATCCCCTTAAATTAGGTTCCATATATAGGATTTTACCCTAAACATATGATTCTATGTAATATTCATTGTTTCTCATGTCTACAAAATTGGGATAATTGATCTAGAGGCAATAAGGCACATCAATAATTTATCTATCTTATTTATAGGACTATGAGATTTTAATGATAGTTCACATTGGGACATGAATAATCTCGACCACTAGTATAGTTTTAGGCACTAATAAAACTTTTTTACTAGCAATTGAATGTTGAGAATGTATCAAGTCTGAGTAGTGTGGGTAATAATCCCATATTGGTTGGAAATATGGAGACTTGAGCATTTATAAGTGAGAGAATCCACCCACCTATCACCTTAAGATTTTAGGTGAATATGTGGTGTGTCTCTCACAAAGGTATTGCTCTAAAAAGAAGAAGTCCCACAATGTTCAATGCTCCCCAATGAAAAAAACTCCCCCAACAATGGTATCATGAGCCTTTGGTTCGACAAATGGACTGACTTACTTGTATCGAAAGTCAATGGTGCCAGGGTGGTGAATAAGACATGTTCCATTGAAGAGTGTCAACGGCGCCAGTGTGGTGATTAAGAAATGTTTCTTGTGGTACAAGAGTTTATGGACGTAAGAAGAGCTTTCACTTGAGGGGGAGCATTGTAGACTCACACTTGAGGGGAAGTGTTGAGAATGTATCAAGTGTGAATAGTGTGGGTAATAGTCCCACATTGGTTGGAAATATGGAGACTTAAGCATTTATAAGTGACAGAACCCACCCACATATCACCTTAAGGTTTTAGGTGAATATGTGGTGTGTCTCTCACAAAGGTGTTGCTCCAAAAAGAGGAAGTCCCACAATGTTCAATGCTCCCTAGTGAATAACCCTCCAACAATGATATCAAAGCCTTTGATTCGAGAAAGGGACCGACTTACTGGTATAGAAAGTCATCGGCGTCACAAGGATGGTGAATAAGAAACGTTCCATTGAAGAGTGTCAACGACGCCATGGTGGTGAATAAGAAATGTTCCATGCGGTACAAGAGTTTGTGGAAGTAAGAAGAGCTTTCACTTGTGTGGGAGCATTGTGGACTCACACCTGAGGGGGTGTGTTGAGAATGTATCAAGTGTAAGTAGTGTGGATAATAGTTCCACATTGGTTGGAAATATGGAGACTTGAGCATTTATAAGTGAGAGAACCCACTCACCTATCACCTTAAGGTTTTAGGTGAATATGTGATGTGTGTCTCACAAAGGTATTTCTCTAAAAAGAAGAAGTCCCACAATTTTCAATGCTCCATAGTAAAAAAAACTCCCCTAACATTGAAGATTCCTAGTACATGTGAGGTTGCTTTGACAAAGCGGGTATGCTTGTGATTGAAGACTCTCGGTACCAGGAGGTTACTTTGGAGAAGCGTGTTGGTTTGCAATTGAAGACTCCTAGTACCTGAAAGGTTGCAAGGATGTAATTTTGTGTCTTTTTTAACAATATATTATAATATATTAAATATGAAGTACGCACTATCATGTTGACACTTCAATATAATTTGTGCCACATCATCATTATTCATATGTGACATCTTCCAAATTTCATCTTCACTTCTCAAAAGATACAATCACATAACGTTAGAGGTCACAGGTTCAAATCCCGACAAATACAAAAAATATATTAATTTAACAATTACTTTTTAACTTCAATTTTATTTTCTATTATAAAATTAAAGACAAATAACAATGTTCTTGCATTTGTCACATATAAGGATATAGAATTTGTCAAAATTGACTTAAAGTTTACACAACTTTTTTCTTATATTGATGGTAGAAAGTATAATAAAAATTTAGGTAGTAATGTTTAAAATAAGAACTCTAATATTTCAACTAATAATTTAATAAGTCTCAATTATAATTCATAATAAATTATCAGTAATATAAAATTATCGATCATATTTATTAAAATTATCAGTAATATAATTCAATAAAAAACAAATAAAATGTAATTTATAACCGCGCATCGCGCGGGTCTTAATCTAGGGATATATTAAAATCAGAGTTGTTATAAGAATAGTCATATGAATTCTCAGATATATAGGGATATATGACTCGAAAAGAAAACTTAATTGTTTTTATTATATGACTTAATCTTTGTTAGCAATCTTGTAGAATTATTAGCATAACACTTAATCAATTGCGTCCCGCTCGCCCCTCCCCCTCCCTTTGTTCAGATAGTTAGTCACACATGTCCTATCACATTGTGGATACTATAATTCACTCACTATATTATGGGTTTTTGCTGACACAATTATTATGACGCTTGTTTCCCATCAAACACTTAGATCATTCGTTCCGGTGCTCAAGGAAAATATTAGATCATGTTTACATGAATTTTAGTAGAGCATAAACTCTTTAGATTGTTCCAAGTGACTTTTTACGCATGCAACCTACATTATAAATAATTGTTCTTCAAATCACTTTTGTGATAACAATCTCCATCATTTTGGTGATCCACATGATAAATAATTTTTCAACTTGAAACAAATTAACATTTGAGAATCAAAGCATTTAAAAACAATTTGTTAAACCGAATCATAAAATGTAAATAGAAAACCAAAAGGAAAAGAGGATACATAATAAGAAGTTCATTCATAATCAAAACAAGTTAGTAACAACAATTAACCGATCATAAAACATAAGAAAAATCATTAAATTCAACATAGAGAAAGAAAAACTTAAAGAGCTAAAAGTATAACTTAAGAATCTCGAATGGTGCATCCACAGCACTAGCGATAACCTCGCTTTTGGTCGTCAAGCTTGAGTTAGGTCGAAGCTTTCTCATGAATTTCGTTCACGAGATGATTAAAAAAACTCTCCCATCATCACTTCACTTGAAAACTCCTCGTACAAAAAATTACAATGGAACCATAGACTCTATCTAAAGGTAAATCGTGAATATACAAATTAAATGCAGTGGATAAAATGCACAAACAACATTCCACGTCAAAGATGAAAGAAAATTATGAAAAAGTATGTAATTAGTGAAGAAATCAAATACACAAACACTAAAATGAAAACAAAGCCATCATTAACAATAACGTAAAATAGATAATATTATAGAAAATCATGTGACATATAAATGAAACGTATAATATATAGAATAGGCAAAACTTCTTAGGATGGGCTAACATGATCATACATTAGCAAATAGTTTATAATTTTTGGCATCAAGGACTATCTGCCTAACAGCTGCAATTGCTGATATAGCTCCCAAAGTAGAGAAAACAACAGCAATTGTTACATTCAACCAGAAAATGGGACTTCTCTTAGATGGCTTAAATGTCAAGTTATAGAATATTACAGGTAAGACAAAGTCAAGTGGCATAAATCCAAAAGCTCCAATAAGTGAGTTTATGTCCCCAAAAAATGGAAGCATGGCTGCTATAATGGTTGCAATAGTAATCGCTAATGATCGAGAAATCACTCGAGGGATGACATTGCGGCTCGAGAACTCGGGACTTTTTGGATCTGCAAATGTTTGTTCCAGCACTTCATTTGTAGGTTGCAAGTACACCTGCATTAAAATCCAATAGTTCACTTCATTAAGGTTCATAGATATCACACACAGTGTTGGACACTGTCACGTTTCAGACACCAACAATGTAAGACACCAAATACGCCTCCCATAAAAAAAAGTGTCACAGGTTAGAACACACATTCGATCAAAGGTGTCATCTGTCAAATACAGAATACACTTTTTATTAAAAGAAGTGTTACATGCTAGATCCTAACAAATATTCGAGACTAACACATGGTAGACATTGAATACACCTTTTATAAAAAAAAGTGATACGTGTCGGATACTAACATATGTCATATACACACTAACATATGTCAAATACAAAATACACAATCTATTAAAAGAAATTTCACATATTATATCACATGTTAGACACTGAATACACCTTCTATCAAAATGAAGTGTTACGTGTCAGACAATAACGCATGTCAGACACTAAATACGTCTTTCATCCGAAGAAAGTATCTATACTAGAGAAACCATTAGTAGATGATGAGAAGGTTAGTGTATTAGTTACTTACCGCGCCAACCGCGGACAATTGTGCTATAGTAAAAACATTACTCATATAAACAAACCATTTGGGCAACAATGGCTTCCCATTATCCACAAAGTTGCTTAAGATAAGACCTTGAGATTCATTACCAAACGCCCAATAACCCGATATAGTAACCGAAAAGAAAGTGACAATAACTATAGCATAACAAACACTCAGTCCCTTGAACATCTTTCCTTTAACTGGTGGAGCTAACGTAGCCTGAATTTCAGGAATGATTCCATTTCCATATGTAGTAGCAATGATGCTAAGAGCATTGAAGATTCCGAATACTCGATTTTCAGTATCACCTTTCAAAGAATAACTCTTTTCTGGTCCTTTTGATGAGTTTCCTATAGTATTAACAATGGTGAAGTTTAGACCAAAACAATATATTTGAATCACCAAGGTTGCATGAAAATGAAAATTGATGAGTAAAAAATAAATACCAATGTATATAGAACCAGCAGCAGCACAAGCACTATAGAGTAAGCAGAGAACTAAAGAGACAAGATTAACGTGTCTCAATGAATGAAAAGATGGGATTTGAGCCAAAATCAACATGAAGCAACCAAATACGATGACAAACTCGTAAAGCTTCATTGATCCATTTGGATTTGACAACACATAAATTGCCTGTGGAAAATATACAACGCAACATTTATATCAACCGAAATCGCAAAAAGACCGAAGCAGTTATTTAAAATTACCTTCATGCACTGACCACCAAGAAGAATACAAGCAACTACAACCCCATAACAAACTGCAAACTGAATTGGCCCCACAAAATAACGACCCCAGTTAGGACCTGCCGAGGTTAGTTAGTTTCACATTAGTTATACATTTGGATTTTATTTTAGAAACAAAGAATATGACTAACACTATATACAACAACGTCGTGTATAATTTGGGACGAAGTCACGTATAATACCTAAAATGTCTCGAGCCATGTCTCGAAATCGAAGCTGACGATTACCCAACTTAGCTTGGTGCTCAAGAACAAGAGATAGTATATTGTAGGAATAGAAAGTGACTATAGCTGCAATTACTAAGAAAAATACTCCACCAGTCCATCCAAGGAAGGTGAAAGCATAAGGAAGACTTAGAAGTGGTGCTGCCACAATTGATGTTGTTAAATGGTAACCACAGTGTACCCATGAACCTATAACAAATTAGAGAATATAGTTAGAGAAAGATTATGACTATGTTTGTATATTAAAATAAATAAATAAAATTTTTAAAATAAGATGTTAATTTATATATAATAATTTATTTATATTTATATATATAAATAAATATAAATTTAGTCCGTATATTTAATTTATTTAACTCAACTAATACATATTATTTGAGCTATCACATGCAATTTTCAAAATAAACAGATGATTGAAGTATAATATTTTAAAAAATAAACATTTGAAGTAATATATAAATTTTTTTTTTAAATTTATTTAATTTTTTTAATTAATATAACAGAATAAAAATGAAGGATAAAATCATAAAATAAAAATCTTATGCTGTTTGAGTTAAGAGTGGTGATAGATGTACACTTTTTTTTTAATGTTAGACACATGGTTAATTATGTATAAAAATGTGTTTAATTTAACTCTAACTTGAAATTATGATTAATTAAATTATATAAATTAATTTTATTGTACAACGTCAACTGAATTAATCACATTTTTATTCGTAAAAATAATAAAAAAGAGTGTACATCAAACATTTTTCTTAAAATTAATTTATTGAAAAACCAAATTATTAGAAATAAATTATAATATGAAAAAGCTAATTATTAGAAATGAATATGAAAAAACCAAATGTATCCGCACTCATTTTCAAATTTCTCCTCATATTTTTCTATATATTCAAAGTTCAAAATTATTGACCGGTTGGTTAAGGTATTTTGAATATGACATAAACTCTAGGGTTCATCGTTACCTATGAGCCACACAATATATATATAATATATTATACAGTATAAACTCATTATATTTATATCATTGTTAACATGAAACTTTGCTTGCAACCAAACACCATTTGCAACAATTATTCAAAAAAGGTAGGTAACAAAAAGACAAAATAGTATCACTATTTTGATTCTTGAAAGTCACAAGGAAAAATAACAATAAAAAATGGAATGATTCAACTACAATCTAGGGTTCATGACTAATGAGTTTTTTAATTGGGACCCAAATAAAAAACTATATCATTATAAGTGAAATTAATCTATTTTAATTCCTAGAGTATAGATTTTCAAGAATATAGATTTGCACGTGTTATAGTAAGTCCACTGTAGTGAAAAATAGAGTCCAATTTTGCTTACAAAATTGATTGGTAAATTGTGGAATACTTTTCTATATAAAAATTTTAGCATTTTTTTAAAAGTCTGATTTAATTCATTATTATAAAATCGTTTGTAAGATTAAGGTCACTCTATATCTTTAAAATCTAATGATTAATATGTGGATTCAGATCTTTCCACTAATTATTTCATATCGCATGAAATTCTATCTATTTACTTTAAAAAGTGAAATTTTAAAAATGATTAAATAAACAAAAAAAGGTAGAATCTAAATTAGAAAATTTTGGTCAAAAGAGAGCGAAAGTTAACCCACATTAAACAAAATCAACAATTAATTTTAATTTTTCTAACTAAATTAATAATCAAATAAATTTTAACTCTTATAAATTATCCTTCTCTTTAATTTAGTTCTTATTTTTATTTCATTTATATAAATTTTTATTTTAAAAATATAATATCTTATTATATTCAATATTTAATATGAAAATATTTTACGTAAAATTTTAAATTTAAATTAGGTGATTAACATAGATTACATTCTCTTAAATAAAATATAACCTTATGTTAACCATAATATTTGTTATTGAAACCATGTAATATACTACATATTCTAAAGTAAGAAGAAGAAAAAAAAACACAGTGAAATAATGTTCCATACAAAGATAAATAAAGAATTTGAGAAGGCTAAATAAATTAGGAGCAATAATACCTTTTGATTTGAGGACAAAGAGAGCACCAGCATCAACATCTTTTTGATGTTGAATATATAAAGTATTTTGTTGTTCTGATTTTTCATGATCTTGTGTTGAGCTTGGAAGAAGAGTACCCATGTCTTCTCTAGCAAATTAATATTAACAATAGAGTGATATCAAAAGGTATAGTTAAGAACTATAATATATAATAATAAATTGATGTGTGAACATAGTGGAGACGTGGACCACTTTGCTTAAGTATACTATCGCAAGTCAAAGTTATCAATTGCACGGTTGAATAAAGTTTTCAATGAAAACAAATAGTAAGCCAAAAGAAAAATCATCTAAAAAGAACTAGCAAATCATTTTTTCTTCGTAGTTTCCCTCGGATGAAGTAATCAGATATTTGAAATGTGTAACATATTGACTTGCTATTTTAAGTAGCAAATATTGTATATTGTTAGAAGTTAGTTACAACCATGAGCTAATATATATATATATATATATATATATATATATATATATATATATATATATATATATATATATATATATATATATATATTCTGGTTTCATTCAATTTTTAATTATTATGAAGAACTTCAAGGTCTTTTGATCTCTACTATACATCAATCATTGTTCATCATGATTTTTGGTGTTGGTGTGAATATTGTTAATCCTTAAGTTATAGATCTTTCACAAATTCTTAAAGATATTTATTATGTTCGTGCATATGATTGTAATTCTAACAAATGTATTAAAAATGTGTTGCAAATAATAAAAATAATTCATCTCCATATAGATTATTGTATTTTAACAAAGCAGTCTAAATGTGTTTTGAAAAGTAAAATTGAGGGTGCGCAATTTGTTTGAGTTAATAGAAAAAATAAACAAGTAATAAAAAATATCATATTAACATGTGTTTGGTTTTTATTTGAATCCCTTAAGTATCATTGTCGGTGATCATGTTTATTTGTGTTTGATTAATCTCACATGACTACGACGAACTAACATAACCGTTATTCCCGATCCATTGGTGTATGACTCATTAACTTATATGACAACTCACTATTTCATTAGGCCATCTGAAGTTAATTTAGGCATAATTAGAAAGCTAATTCATAGGTCACGACTTAGAATTTTTTATTCCTAAATCAATTACTAAGACAAACAATTACTCTAAATCATACATATAAGGTTAGGGCCACTAATCTCTGTAATCTTAGGTTTAATCTATGCGCTCGTAAACACATAAATAACACTGCACAATAGAGTAACGGAATAAACATGCAATATGAATTTAAGTAAATAATAGATAAACAAATCATATATCAAGCAAATGAAACAATGGTTCGTCTTCCAAAACCTAATCAAAAGAAAATTAACAACTAATGGTAACAAAGTTCAAACAACAGAGATAAAAAAAATAATACATGAAATTCCGATAAGGAATTGGTATTTCAATGACGAAAAACCATCATTCCGGAGCTCCGATGTATTCTTCTGTGTCAAATCCACAGTCAAAATCTTACCATAATCACTTTATGTTGTACCACAATGAGGTGTTTTTTGGCTGTCGTGGCACGAAATTGGCCCCGAAAAATCATGTAGTTTTTGCATGTTTTCTTCCTTGTATTCATCATTTTTATTTTTTCTTCATTTCCTTGTAATTTCCTCATGAAACTTAGACGTTTTAACCTAAAATACATCAAAACATCAACTAAAGCTCAATAAAATATATGATAACAGGGAGTCATCACAACTTCAAACTTACATTGTTGTTTGTCCTCAAGGAACTGACTTGTCAATAGAAATTTCAATAGAAATAACATGTTATACCTTACCAATGACATCACCTATCTATTTTTCTTTATCATCACTTATGTTCTCTACTTTAATCTAAATAATTCTAAAAATTTCTTCTAACAGTCACTGTCATACCCCAAAATTTACCATCTCTTTTCTCAATAAAATGGTACTTGTTTGTTCCCTTGTTCATGTAGTTGATCATGCATCAATTCAAGACAAAATAATGGTCATTTTGGTCAAGAAATATGCAAGTGTGGTTCATTGAGTTAAGGGTGGTTAATGTGTTTATTCCAATTCCATTTGGTCCAATCTTCAAGCCACTCTGAAGATCATTCAAGCTTTAATCAATTTTTCTTCAAGGTATGCTCATTCCATCATTATTTTTGCTTGGTATGCAAGGAAACTTCAAGTTTTCACAAGTTGACAAAAGTTTGATTGAGCTAATTTGCAAGTATGGCTCACTTTTGGTCCAAACCCCATAATTTCTTCAATTTTCAACCAATTAACAAGCTTCCTTGAGCCCAATTCCTAATGAGTTCCTCTACAACTTTGCTTCAAGGCTCAAGCATCAATTCATCCCATAAGGACCTCAATTTTGGAAAGGGCTAAGTTTCTAAAATAGGCCAAAACCTTGCCATGACCCCCATTTGGCAGCCATGCCATTTTAGCTCAAATATCCTTTTGGTATTATTCCCTTTTCACTTTGCTAAACTTATGTCAAAGATCATTTGGCCCAAGTTTGGCTCAAAATTCACGAGGGAATCAAAGGTTATGGTGCCATGAACTTGGGGCCTTAAGATGTCCAAAATATGCTAAGACTTCCTGACCAAATGCCTGACCTATAAGACATGTCATGACCTCAACTTTCAACACTTACCATTTTCACCTCAGGCCTTCTTTAATTGGTTCTTTTAAATTGAATTCATGGAATTGAAATAAACAAAAGACACAAAGAAAATCATAAAATGCACGAGTGGAATCCATTTGGCCTAGCTTCAAACATGGCATGTTGAACTCTGTTTTGCCTGATGCCCATAATTTGCAATTACAAATCATTTTGCATCTTGGGACTACTTGCACGTATGCAACTTGTTTCTGATGCTAAAACACATGCAAACGAACACAAAATAACCAGATTTCATCATCAAATCATACATTTTATGCTTCATCTCACACGAGCATTATTTTCCAAAATGTCAACCCTAATTCACACGAATTCAGGTCTGTTTAGCATGTGTGAGATTCCTATTTCATTTCCTATAAATAGATGATTGTTTTCCTTGATTTGTAAGCTTGAATAGCCAGAAAAACCTTGCCTTAGTTGAACCTGGTATCACTCTAAAACCAGTTTACGGTTTCTTCAATTCAAGCTCTTTCAACCTAAAATCTTTTCCCATAAAGCTTCATCGGCAATCTCTGAAGCTAACTACATCATCACTTTGTCTTGAAAGCTCTTGCATCTTGCTCCTTATTTCTTCCATTTTTCACCTTTGAAGCTTCAACTGGAATGGTAGCTACGAGTTAAATCCTTGAGCAAACAAGTTACCAGTCTCTTCGTATTGTTCCACTGATCAAAATCCCTCTCATACCATTAATTTATCTTTCATATTAGTCATTTAATTTTACTTTGAACACTTAGGATTCATCGTGTTCTTAAGCAAAACTCTACCTGCTCAGAGCCAATCAATGACTCTGATGCAAGGAGACATGAACTATGATGTAATGCGAAGATAATTCCATGCTTGGGTGTTGCTAAAAACATGAGTTCATAATTTGCAGAAATCAAATCCAAGGTTGAAGATGAAGTTGGTTATGCGCGCATGTTGGTGCCAAATTCAAACTTTGACCAATCACTGCTAGCCAACACATTTTTTCAAATTCTGTTGACCGTTTATTTCTATTTTCTATTTTCTATTTATTTATTTTCAAATACTCAGAGCCAATCTTTTCTATTTTTATTTTATTTTCTTTTTATTCCTTTTATTTCCAAATTAATTTCTCTCTCATTTTAAAATATTTTTTATCCAAATTTTGTACACAAAGTCTCTAAAAGTATTTTGTATCACATACATTTTTCTCACATTTTTTAATCATTTTTGAACTTATTAATATTTTTATTTCATTTTATTTTTAATTTCTTTTTACAATTTACTTTTCAATCATTTTAGAACCTTTTTGCATCCAACTTTTGAGATCTATTCATGTGCAATATTTGGGACTTTGTTAACTTTCTTGGCCATTTATTTATTGATTTGATTATAGTTTGAAAATTTCTCATTAAGTTCCTTTTTTTAATCATTTAAAAAAACCTTTTTAATTCAAAATTTGTCTTTCTTTTGACTTTGTTTGACTTTGGTTACTTGGTTGATCAAATCTTTAATATTTCAAATCATTATTAGATGGGCCCTTAGTTGATTCAATCTTCTCTAATTCAATTTGTTGATAGATGAACATTTGACCATATTTCGAACACTTTGAGTTATTGATAGATCATCCCTTTGTGTAACATATGTTTGGGTCTTTTGAATTGTTGATAGATGATCCCAATGTGATAACTTGATTTACTTTCTAGCATCTAACACCTAATATCTAAACATGTAACACTTTACATTCTTGCAACTTACCTTATGTCATTTACTTAATACAATTTATTCTTATTCCTCATTCCTCATCTTACTTCATACATTGTTCATGTTGTATTAATCTTCTTGTGCTTATTATCTTGTGTTTGATTTATCTTGACAATCTCAATGAATTAAAACATGATAAAATCATTAAAACCTATGCTTGACTTGGAGTGATGATGCACACTGTTTGACTTTAGACCTATGCCATCTACATTTGCTTGACCTTGGACTCATTGATCTCTTGATCCCTTGCACCTTGCTTACCTGTTGAACTTTTGGACTTATGCTTTGTGATCTTGTCATTTGTTCATTGTTTTATGCCTATGCTTATCACACTCATATGTTTAGGTAATCACACATTAGTACACGCATGACTTTCTCTTGGGTTACCCGACAATGAGACCGGGCTCAGTACACTTGCACCCACATGAATTTCTCTTGGGCTACCTAACAATGATACCCTAGGATAATCTTAGTATGATCATGCATTGTTTGTGTTCCATACATCTCATTCACTTTGATTTAGCTTTATCAAATTCCATTTGATCAACTATATCCTTTTACTTTACAAACTCCCTTTGTCTTTGTCAAGTGACCATAAGTATCTTGGTCACATGATGGGACTTGTCTTTGTTCCTTTGGATCTCATCTTCTCAATAAGTACAAGAACTCAAGCACCAGACAAGGTGTCAATCATATCCCTTATCCCCACATAGAATTCCTAGGGACCTATTTCAACAACTTGTTAGATATTGACAAGGGTTGCATTCGATGAGCCTTAAGTAATAGGGAATGATGAGAGGGAATATTTGCTACCCTTGTCTAGAGTACCTTTGTGCACAGGGTGTAGACCCTAGTTACTCAGAGTATTCACCTTTATTCATAGACTTTTGTGCAATTCAAGTCATTTCACTATCAAGTCTGCAGCTAGCTCTATGGATCATTCTCATCTCTCTTTTGGTTTAAACATCATTTTCATTTCTTGGTTTAAACACCACTTTCCTTTCTTGGTTTAAACACCACAATTTGGGTTGACACCTTTATGGTTATATACCTCATTTCTTTTTTATCGCACCATAATTATGGTTGACACCTTCATGGTTATATACCTTTGTATTATTTTTTGGTTGACACCTTCAATGATTATACACCCCTCTCTTGGTTTTGACATCATTCCCTTACCATGTCAGTCCCAGTGCTTTGGTAAGATCCTTGTCATGTCAGTCCCAGTGCTTTTACAAGTTCATGTTTTTCCCTTACCATGTCAGTCCTAGTGCTTTGGTAAGATCCTTGTCATGTCAATCCTAGTGCTTTGACAATTTCCTATTTTTCCCCTTACCATGTCAATCCTAGTGCTTTGGTAAGATCCTTATCATGTTAGTCCTAGTGCTTTGACAAGTTCCTGCTTTCTTTCCTTGCCATGTCAGACCCAGTTCTTTGGTAAGCCTTTCCTTTTGTTTAAACACCACCCCCAATATCTCTCTCTTTCAGTCTTAGTTCTCCGAACTACGAAGCTCTGACTTCCTTATTGCACTATAAGGATACATAGACTCGAGGATGCGAATCCTTGGAGAGCACTTTTCTTTCTTTCCCCCTTTTCTCTCTATGGTTTAAGGAACTACAAGGCTCTAACTTTCTCATTGCACTATGAGAATACGTAGGCATGAGGGCCTTAATCCTCCTCGAGCACTCTTTCTAACCCATTTTATGTTTTGCAGGTACAAGAAGATGGCAACACCCATCCAAGCAAGAGCATTCAAAATGGTTCCCATGAAGTACCATGGATGTGAGGGGTGTTAATACCTTACCCTTGCATAACTGAATTCCTTACCCGTTTCTCTATCCCCTTTGCTTTCTTGTTTGTTGGGTGTTTATTTTCATGCTTTACTTGCCCTGTCATTATGTTTATTTATTGCTTTAAATATTCATGTGCATTTTATTCTGGATATTGTTGTTTTACTCTCTGTGGGGTTGGGTTGTTATTATATGAGAGAATCTCTATACCCGAGCTTTAGCACAAATATAGATATTATCGTGACTATAGTCGTGGAAACCTACTTGGAGTTAGTCCTTGTTCATGGTTGACATGAGACGTCACACCTAGAGTAGATCCTTTTGGGAGCATCATTTTCTGACGAGTCATTCGTCTTAGGCAATGGTGTCTCAATTTGGATCCATGACGCTAGGGATCTTTTTAGGGACCTCCCTTCGAAGACTAGTACGTACCCGTAAGTGGGATATTGGGTTTTACAGGAAACCATGATCCTACATACCTTTGTTCTCATGTAACATTAGACTTTTAAACCTATGCAGAGAAGTATTTGCAGTTTATCTAGAATATGTGGAACTTATGAATCCATGATGCTTGCATTATCATAACATCATATTAAAATTAATTTTTAGCATGTGCATTTTTAGGAAATCATCGTTTTTTCACTTAAGGTAGTTCATACATTAATGGAGAAGTCTGACCGAAGAAACACATATCAGTATAAACTCATAGAGTCTAAGTTCGATAAGCTGAAGAAGCTTGGTTCCCTCTTGATTGGTGAGCAGAGAGATGTCTTCAAGAAGGCCTATGGAAATCTGTTGGGCGTTTTGTTGACCAAGGTAGATCCGGGGTTGATCCACACTTTTGCTCAGTTCTATGACCCTACGCTGCACTGCTTCACCTTTCAGGATTTTCTTTTGGCTCATACTTTATAGGAGTTTGCTCATATCATCTGTATTCCAGACAAAGACCAGGTTCCCTATATGGGTACTGATGGTTTTCTAGAGGTTGCTATGATTTCTCTAGCTTTTCATCTCAAGAAAGATGTGATCGAGTCTAATCTTCGTGTTAAGGGTAACATCATAGGTTTCCCTTCGAAGTTCCTTTTCGAGAATGCCACCTTATTTGCTAATAGTGGAAGTTGGAATTCCTTCCATGATTTATTCGCTCTCCTTAGTTATGGTTTGGTATTCTTTCCAAACATTGAAGGATCCATTGACAAAGCCGATGTTACTACTTTCGTATCCAGAAACCCAATGCCCACTCTCTTAGCAGATGTATTATTTTCTTTCCATTAGAGAAACCAGAAAAGAGATGGGACAATTAATTGTTGTGTTCCTTTTCGTTACAAGTGGATTCTGAGTCACTTGCTAAAAAATGACCTTTTGTTGACAATATTAGAGCATTAAAATGGTCTCAGAGGTTGATGCCTTTGGATGCTAATGATATTGTTTGGTATTATCGTGACTATGATGGGGTAGAGCCTATTTACAGCTGTGG
This sequence comes from Lathyrus oleraceus, assembly GCF_024323335.1. Classification (NCBI taxonomy): domain Eukaryota; kingdom Viridiplantae; phylum Streptophyta; class Magnoliopsida; order Fabales; family Fabaceae; genus Lathyrus; species Lathyrus oleraceus. The sequence continues at coordinate 309,542,214 of NC_066585.1, read as the reverse complement.
GGACTTCTAGATTGTTCCTCTCATTAGTGTAAGAGGTGGTGTGATCAATTACAATCTCGTTCTTTCACTTCGTCACTTGGGTTATCTGTTAAAAGAGAAGCTTGAAGATAAGCTTTTAAAAGAGTTTATCGTAGCTGAAGGGGCCAGGGATTCTGATATGATGAAGAGGATACACCGTGTTTGGGGCAAGATTCATCGTATTAGGAAGAAAGAATTGGGCAAACAAAATTGCATTGTATTGAAGCGATACAAAATTAGGTAGAATCAAGGTCCAAGATTGTCAAGCTCGCGTATCCATGGGAACCCTCCATGAGTGTTAAGCCAACCAAGTCACCCATTGCGTCTGTCCCTGAGGAAGATGCACTTAAGAAAACTATTAAGATCTTAGAAAAAGAGAATGTGGATATTCGATCTAAACTTGGTAAACTCGCAAGGGAAAAGGAAATTTTAAAGCACATCTATGATCAGAAAAGTGAAAAAGCGCTCCAAGCAGAGGAAGAAGTTCAGGTGGAGAAGAACAAGAAGAGGAAGATAGGGGAAACTTTGAAGAGGACTTAGCCACTAAGAAGAAAAAGCTTGCAAACACACAGTATTAAGCATTCAAGATGGAGATTAATTGCCAAGACCAACTTAAGGGACTCTAAGATCAGTTCGAAGATGGCAAGAAGGTAATGAAAGAAGAAAATATTCACTCTAAGCGGTTGGAGGTTTCTTTGTCTCAGCACCAGATTGAACTTGATAGGAGGTTTGAAGAAATCAGAGGGTTGAAAGACCAAGTGCACAAGAACCTAGAAAAAATCGATCAACCGAAGCAAGAGGATACTCATTGGGAGAGATACAACCGTCACCTTCAAGTTCTCTTAGATCATAAATAGGCATTGATGTAGACCTTTTGAGTAGACCTAATCATATTCTCTAGTACGCTTCGTCCAAGTGCCGTCTCTTTGATTTTGTTAGTAGATTTTTATTTGATAGAACTAAGGTCGATCTTCTTGTGCTCATTGATAAAAATCTCAAGTTTTAATTTGTACCTTTGAGTTCTTCAAAAGATTGAATAAATAGAGAAGTTGTATGGTTTATTTCCCGTAATTGCATGGCTACTATCCGCGTAACAATTGATGATTTCCCTAAAAACATAATAATCAAATACTTTTGCATAACATATCATTCATTCATATGCATTTTCCATCCAAAAACAAAACGCTTACACCCATCTTCTTCCTCTTCAGAAAGACGACAACTCGACATTGGTATAACACAAAAGCCAACAAACGAAGAATCATGTATGAATATGAATAAGAGAATGCTGCAACCAGGGAGGCCTTAGCTCAGCTTCAAGGTTAGATCGGTACCATCCTGGAACATATCCAAGCTCATAAGGACAATGTTATCGTTGTCAATCCGACCGAGACTACTTTTTATGGTGGATCCCATTGACATTGTTGTTCAACCAATTATTTTGAGCCAACCTCTCTTTCCAACTGGCCCACTAGGTTTTCTGTTTCCTACCCGTGGGGAATCCTTTCGTATCGTACCAGCCCTTCGCTGCTTCCTCTTCTAATGGGAGTTTTTTTGCATTCCCATGGGAGATGCCAAACCATTTCTCTACTCAACGGGTTGAAACTGAAGAGACTCGTCGGCCATCTATGAATGTTTAAAATGTTGAGGAATAAGAGCCCGAGTATAGGGGCCCTCCTATCATTTTCTAGATTCCTGCTCAACCAGTTCATCTGAATCCATATGTGTCTGCTGATATGGTTCAACCATTTCCGAACAAAGTTGCACTCTAGTATGCGCATTCTAGGGCACCACTTGCTCCCATGTGAAACTTGGGGAGCAGTTTTCTCAAGAGGGCACTGCAACTGCTCAGACTCTAAATCCTCCCTTATTGTATCAGATGTATCCGCTGTTCATGCCATAACCACCCCCTTCTCAGAATATTGTTATTCCTCCTCCATGGGTTTCCACTCAAAGGGTCCTTGACTTCAATCAACCAGGCCTGCGGAGCATCAACTTTTAGAGGAGATGATCCGTAATATTGAATGTTTCTCTGCCCATGGTTTGAATTCTAGAGAGTTGTGCTTAGTGTCGAATGTTATGCTCCCGCAAAAGTTTAAGGTACCTGACTTGCCCAAATACAAAGGTTTGAGTTATCCTCGCAGTCACATCACCATGTACTGCAGGAAGATGGCTTCTTATATTGACAAAAATGAGTTACTAATCCATTGCTTCCAAGATAGCCTATCTGGGGCATCATTAAATTGGTATATGAATTTGGAACCAGTGAAGATAGAGACATGGAAAGATTTGTTTGGGTCATTATTAAATCAGTACAAGTATAATCTAGATATGACTCTGTAAGACCCCAATTTTGACCCTAAGATCCCTCATGCTTTTATCATCATATGCATTGGCATTGGGATCATACCTTGGCATTCTCCTTACTCCACACTCATTGGGTTTACATTGGAAGAGATCACCAAGCACCATTTGATTGTATCATATTTTGTATTTTATCACTTTTACTAACCAAAATACCCAAAAACATGTCATTTGTATTGTCTAACTCTTGTGTAGGTAGTTGTAGCGGGGTATTCGTTACCTTTAGATTTATTGACTAAATCAAAAGTAAATCATACAATTCGAGTCGCCACCGCACTTCTATTTATCCAAAGGAAAGGTTAGAAAGCGAACAAAAACCGAGAAGTTTTATCAAATCAAAAACTAATAAAAATGTCAAAGATTTGGGTAAGGGGATTGGTTATGGAATGGGAAGGTTTTAAGCACCCAAAACATCCTTAGTACTCTAAGGGAGCCCTTTTTGCAAATTTTGTAATGTAGGTTGGTATTTGGGAAAATATTTGTGCAAACATGATTGGGGAGATGAGAAAAGAATATGCATATTATTTACAATTTCGTTGTTTGAATGGATAAACCCATTGCCTACGTACCATCACAAAGGTAGGATCAAAACCTCGTAGTTCGGGGTAAAAATCTCAAAATAAGTTGGTGAATTGATTGGTCAAAATCCTTAAGGTCTTTTGTTATCAAAGGGAGAAAACTCAACCTAAACCACAATCCACCATGTGAGGAGAGCTTCAACATGCTAGTGAGGGATCCACCCTATAATAAGTATGGAAGACTTATAGTCCAATCACTAAGGATAAGGTGAGGCTTACATCAACCACTATGATAACTCAAACCTAATAGCTAATGTTTGTGAAAGCTTTGGCAAAGGTGGCCATTGGAACCATAAAAAACAATTTGAGTGAGTTGGATTTACCAATTAGAAGTATTCATAAAATGAAGTCAAAGTTGACTTAAGGTTCAATTCAAAATAAGTATTATGAAAAGAGTTTGTAAAAATAAAAGGGCATAATGCTTAGGTTTCTAGTTTTGAAAACAATGTCAATGTTTGCACAAAATAAGTTTGGCTTGGGTTAGAGTGGAGAGAAGAAGAGAAGGGCTAGGTCCTAAACATGCAAAGATGAGAGATGAGAAATAAAACCTTTGGAGTTCCTTTCTTGAGATCATAAAGATGATCCAAGTTGCTCCTTTCCTTTGGACTTAGCAAGCAATAAGCAATTAACTCAAGCAATCAAGTAAATATTCAATCAAGCTCCTAGGATCTTCCAATAAGACTTTGTCTCTCTTAACTTGGATGCTCATGACAATGGTCCTTCTAAATAGCTCAAGTTTAGGATCCCTAGCACATAAGAACAAACAAACCAAAAAGTTCCATAATGCAATAATAGAAATGGACAAAGAGAGAGGTTAGATTAGGGGTCCTTTCAAGTCAACATCAATATGTAAGCATTCTAAAGGCATGAGGCCTAGTTGCTCTTCAACATATTTAGAATTCTAAAGGGATGAGGCCTAGTTGCTCTTGAAACTCCATTATGCATAGGTAAGATCCTAATTCTAAGTCCTTTCTCCCTTTTGTATTGGGTTCACACAAACAAAGACAAAACAAGCACAAGGCAATAGTATTTACACAATAATATGCTCAAGTGAGCAAAAGGAAAATGGCATAAACATAAACATGAGCTCAAATGAGCAAAGGGAAAAAGACAATATGAATAAATGAGCAAGAAATTAAATTGCATTAAAATAAATTGCAAGAATTAAATGCTTGAATTAAAAGTTAGTCATTAGTAGTTAGTGTTAGTGTGCCATAAGGCAATTTAGCGCTATGTTAAGCAATCGTAAATGGACTAATGTAGTAGTCACACCGATCTGAGGCCGGTCAATAAAACTATAGGAAAATAAACACAAGTTAGATATCATGACTAGTAAATTGCCATGCCAAAAGAAAAGAAGAATGACATTGTATGAATTTCAGGTTTTTTGCTTGACCCAGAAGCAACCTATCTTGGACACAAAGCAATTCACTTGATCTTTGATCAAGATGAATTTGATTTGGATCAAAGAAGGTTAAGCCTCTATTATATCAAGGCTAACCACAAATCATTAACTCATTGGTCAAAAGAAAAAGAAGATGAAGTAGATGAAAATGGAATGTACAAAATAAAAATTCAAATGACATAACCAAAACACATTGATCAAACATGAATGAAATCAATATCAATCAATGGTAAACAGAATTGAAATGAAGATTAGAAGTCAAGAAAGGTCAAACATATTTTTTGGTATTTTTTAGGAATTAAAATAATGCATAAAATAAAATGAACAAATAAAGGTCAAACTTCAAATCCAATTCAAATCAACTTGGATAAGTCCAATTGGATCATCATAAGTCTAACATGGTCAAACAAGGTTTGACAAATTTTCTCAACATTTTTTGAAAACAAAAACTAATTTTAAACAATTAAAAATGAAGAAAAATAACATAATTGGGCTAAAATCTCAAATCAATTAAGAAATTGATGAGAATATTTTTCATAGATTCATCATCATCCAAAGATGTTAAGAAAATTCTTTTGGCATTTTTGAATATCAAATGGTGTTTTAAATGAATTAAAAACAATCAGAAAAGAAATAATTCACAAAAAATATTAAATGGAATCACAAAAATAATTAAAAATCATTTTATGAAACTAGAATTTGATAGAATTTTTTTGCAATTGGTCCCATATTTTTGTGATTCCAAATAAAGAAGTTATGAATTTTTGAAAATAAATGGAATAAAAGAAAATAAAATAGAAATTCAGAAAATACGAAAAACCACGGCGCTTTGATCATCACTCATTAATTGATGTGGCTGATCCAAGGGACATGAAGCGCGCACGTATGGTGAGCATTAGTCAACAGCGTGGCATGCATCATTAAATAAAGTCATAACATTCCAAGGCCAGGATTACATATGGAGATCATCATCCAATGGCTAAGACTTAGACGCGTGGGGACGGTGGTGGAAACGACCGTCTTCTCCGGTGAGAAGCCAGAATCCGGCCACCAGTTGCAGGTTTTACAACCTCAACTATAACGCGCGATCGATATACCAAATGAAAGCTGGGGTGATGTACATCACCCTTGTAACCTTAGTTTTTGTTCAATCTTTGTACGTAACAACCATCTTCTGGATAATCTTCTTGATGTTCTTGTTAGCAACTTCAACAGCCCCTTTCATCTTGGGTCTATAAGGAGAAGAATTATGATGTGCAATCTTGAACTCTCTACACAACTCTTTCATCATCTTTCTGTTCAAGTTAGATCCATTATCAGTAATGATCTTGTCTGGCACACCATATCGGCATATGAGTTTATTCTTGATAAACTTCATAACCACCTGCCTGGTCACATTTGCATATGATGCCGCTTCAACCCACTTGGTGAAGTAATCAATTGCTACGAGAATAAATATATGATCGTTCGACGCCTTTGGCTCTATCATGCCGATCATGTCAATTCCCCACATAGAGAAAGGCCATGGTGATGAAATAAACTTCAGAAGTGTCGGGGGAATATGAATCTTATCCGCATAAATCTGACACTTATGGCATTTCTTCACATACTTGCAGCAGTTAGACTCCATTGTCAGCCAGTAGTAGCCTGCTCTCAACATCTTCTTTGCCATGGCATGTCCATTGAAATGAGTACCAAATGAACCCTCATGGACTTCAGTCATCAACAGGTCTGCTTCGTGTCTATCCACACATCTGAGCAAAACCATGTCAAAATATCTCTTATAAAGCACATCACAAATGAGGTAGAAACTGCCAGATAATCTCCTCAAATTCTTCTTATCTTTAACAGATGCCTCAGGCGGGTAAAACTGACTCTGAAGAAAACACTTGATATCATAATACCATGGCTTATCATCTTTCACCTCTTCTACTGCAAATACATGAGCTGGTCTATCCAAACGCATCACCGTGATATTGGGGACTTCATTCCAGAATTTCACCACAATCATCGAAGCAAGTGTAGCAAGAGCATCTGCCATCCGATTCTCATCTCGAGGAATATGATGGAAGTCAACCTCAGTAAATAAAGTTGAAATCCTCCTCGCATAATCTCTATATGGGATGAGGCCAGGCTGATTCGTCTCCCATTCACCCTTAATCTGATTAACAACAAGGGCCGAATCACCATACACATCAAGATGCTTGATCCTAAGAAATACACTCTTCCAAACCCATAATACAGGCCTCATACTCCGCCATATTATTCGTGCATTTGAAAGTTAGCCTTGTTGTAAAAGGAAAATGTGTGCCCTGAGGAGTAATAATCACTGCCCCAATATCATTTCCATACTGATTTAATCAAACACCATACCCCATCGGGAACTAGGTTCTGGCCCTTCATCGAGCGTAGGCTCATCGCAATCTTTCATTTTCAAATACAGAATCTCCTCATCGGGGAAGTCATACTGAACAGACTGATAATCCTCAATTGGTTGATATGCCAAGTGGTCAGCCAAGATACTACCTTTAATAGCTTTCTGAGCTCGATACTCAATGTCATACTCAGACAACAACATCTGCCAACGGGCAATCCTCCTAGTTAAAGCAGGCTTCTCAAAGATATACTTAATTGGATCCATTTTGGATATCAACCAAGTCGTATGATTCAACATATACTGGCGTAAGCGCTTAGCAGCCCAATACACAACCCATAGAGTCTTCAAGAACCATCAAGTACATAATCAAGGGTCTCCCTTCCACAGGCGGAGACAGAATCGGAGGCTCGGGTGTAGTGGGGTATTCGTTACCATTGGAGATATTGACTAAATCCAAGGTAAACCATACAAGTCGAGTCGCCACCGCACTTCTATTTATCCAAAGGAATGGTTAGAAAGCGAACAAAAACCTAATAGTTTCAACAAAACTAATAAAAGAAATAGAGATCTGGGTAAGGGGGTTGGTAATGCAATGAGAAGATGTTAGACACCCAAAACATCCTAGGTACTCCTAGGGAGCCCTTTTCGTACTTGTTGTAAGGTAGTTTGTCTTGTGAAAATTTTATTTGTGCAAACATGATTGAAGAGATGAGAAGAAAATGTACAAGTTATTTACATTTTGTGTTTGGATGGATAAACCCATTGCCTACGTACCATCTTATAAAAAAGATTAGGATCAAAACCTCGTAGTTCAGGGTAAAAATATCAAAACAAATTGGTGAATTGATTGGTCCAAAAGCCTTAAGGTCTTTTGTTATCAAAGGGAGAAAACTCAACCAAACCACAAATCCACCATGTGAGGATAGCTTCAACATTCTAGTGAGGGGTTAACCCTATAATAAGCATGGAAGACTCATTGTCCATCACTAAGGATATAGGTGAGTATTACATCTACCACAAGGATAACTCAAACCTAATAGCTAAAGGTTATAGAAAATTTTGATTAAGAAAGTGGCCATTGGAACCACAAAAGGGAAATTTGAATGGGTTATATTTACCAATAAGAAGTATATACAAAAGTAGTCAAAGTTGACTTAAAGATTCAATTCAAAATGAGTGTTATGAAAAGAAAGTTTGAAAATCAAAAGCATAAGGCTTAGGTTTCTAATGTTGAAAACAAAGGTTAAATGTTTGCACAAAAAGGGTTTTGGCTTGGGTTAGAGTGGAGAGATGAAGAAGAAGGGCTAAGTCCTAAGGAAGACAAAAATATGAGGGATAAGAAATGAAACCACACTAGGATTTCCTCTCTTGAGATCATATTGATGATCCAAGTAGCTCCCATCCTTTGGAATAAGCAAGCACAAAGTATAAGCAATCAAACAAGTCTCATAAGAGATCCTCAATGTATCTTGTATCTTCCACTTGGATGAACATGGTAATGATCCTCCAATTAAGCTCAAATGGAAACTCCTAGTTTAAGAGCACACACATCAAAAGTTCCATGGGGTAAAACACTCTCCTAACCAGAGACCAGGGAAACAACGAACTAATAGGGAGATTAAGACTCGAGCCTAATAGTTGTCATGCAATCAACATCCCTAAGTTGAGGTCTCTAACAAGAACTTAACTCACAAGTAAACAAACATCACACACTATATCCATACAAGAGGCTCAAACAATGGGTGGGCTTTAGTCAAGAGGGGTCATGTCAACCTCGACAAACAAGCCAAACTGTAAAGGGTAATCTGTAGCTCTTAACCACTAACATTGAACGTTAGGGTGAAGTTGATCAAATCGGTAATGAGGATGAGAACTCATGCTCTTAACCCTGGCCAGGGTGAGCTCATGACAAAGAAAGCGTGGGGATCCAGAAAGTGGGATCCTTTTCCACTTGACAGACTCTGGACAAAGATCTGAGGCACATGTTCAGTAGCATCAGCACGTAGTGCGAGCATAAAGAACGACACACTGAATAACGGGGGATTGGCTACTAATCCCTTTTATCCGTCAATTGCCTCTTCTCTTGGAGGTCTTATCAAATATAACACATGCCTCTTCTGGGAGGTCTTTGAGCACAATTTTAAACAAACACAAACAGAGCCTCTGAAGGAGGACTTGCCAGCAAAATGCCTGCCAAAAAGGTGACAGGACTTCAGACTACATGAAGTAAGAAGCTAACTACCTGAGTGGTGTGTCAACCATAATCCAAAGCTTAAGCAAGAGCTAAAGAAAGCAAGCAACTAAGGTACCTGTACAAAGACTAAACAGTCAGTACTTCAGTCATAAAACCAGAAAACAAGCAGTGAAACCCTCTAATAGTTACATAACTCAGTGCATAAGTTCCCTTGCACTCAAATGAGCTCATGAGCTCACCACATCGATTAAAACCCTACAAAATAACAATAGGTCAGTACTCAATGTATTTGCATCTCACAAAGTGAGAACAAACCCAATTACCAATGCTAAGTATCCAATCCTGAAACAAAATAACAAAGTTAGCTTATGTACATCCAATCAACACAACAAAGCATAAACAACCAATAGCATGAGATGAATCAAATCACAAGCCCCAAACAGAACCATATGAACCCCTAAACACCAATCACCATGGCCAAAGATCCACCATACTCGAAATATCATTCAAATGCTTCAAAAAGCCTAAAAAATATGCACAAAATGAGCTTCCAACTTAGAAAATTCATACCAAATCAGAAATGCATGCAATGACTTTGAGATTTTTTGTATAAGTTTCTCGTGCCATGAATGTTCAACATGCAAAAACTCAAGTCCAGAATGATAAAAATGCTATGTGAACAAAAATGCACCAATTCAATGTCAAAAATGTGACACAAATTGTCACACTTTTCTCTATGTGTCAAAAATGATGATAACATGTGAGAAAAAAATCCAAACTAGTGACCAATAATTCATGTCATGTATGAATGTCATGTATGCAAAAGAGTGGATCGAATGACTCAAAAATGAGGATTTCACAATACATTGAATGCACTAGGTCAATTTGGCTCAACATCAATTCAAAAATTCCCATCTAAAAATCCAGACATCAACAATTCATGAATTTCGAACCATAAAAAAGTAGACACCAATACAAAACTATGAAAAAAAATTGGGACTCAATTGGACAATTTTTGCATTTTTTATGAATTTTACAAAGTGACTAAAATAATTGAATATGCAATGGAAAATGGAGGGAAATGCAATATTCAAATAAAATCAGAAAAAACAGGAGGCACACGATCTGGTGCGTGCAGGAGATCAACGCTCCTCATTCAAACACTCGAAACACTGTGTTTCATTAATTGACTCAGCATGCACAGTCAGCGTTCCAAGCACGCGTGGCTCCAGTCAAAGGAATCTCGTCCAATCGTTCTTCCACGCATGAGCCACATGGATCCAACGAGGCAAAGCCTTAGCCAACACACAGACGCCGGAGCTACAGCCCCGATCTTCTTCTCCGGCAAGCCCTACGGTGGCGCCTCCACAAAATTTTCCAGAATTTCACAAGGCCTATACCATTCTACTCGGTTTTCCACGCTGGTTCCAAATCTCCACTTAGTTTCTCCTAATTCCTCCTAGGTTTTTCAAATCAAAGAGAGAAAGTTTCTAGATCCAAACTTCCATTCAACACTACATCCTTAATACTCACTCATTCTCAATTCTAAGCATATGTACATGATCTACACAGCACGATCTACAAGTCTATGACCTTAAAACAGCAAAAGGAGAGATCGAAAATTGAGTCACCTTGAAGTGGAGACATCTGAAATCGCGCTCTCATGAGCTCATCTGCTCCAGATCAACTCCACTGCACTTCCTTTGAAGCTTTAAGCAAGAATCAATGGCTGAAACCTCTTGGATGGTCCTCAATTTCCAAATCCGATCCACATGATGAAGCACTTGAACTGCACGATTTCTTGATGAATTGCACCAAACAATGGATGATTCTTGATCGGTGAAGCATGAGGATCAAGAATATGCAATGATCTTTGAGGTTTGTGTGGAGAAAATCCAAATTCGAAGAGAGAGAATTTTGAGAGAGTTCTTGAGTTCTAGATCTGAAAATGGTTGTTATGGCAGTTATGATTAGGGTTTTCCTATTTATATTCCTTGTTAATGACACTGATAATCACATTAGCCTTGTACTAATCATGATTAGTGAGTTATGAAGCCAATTGCAAAAAATGAAAATTAAGCTCCCATGGCCATAATGCACGTGTGATCTCCCATGCTAGGGCTTTAATTCACTCAAGAACAACCAAGGGTCAGGATTTGAGGATTATTTTGCTTACATCTCAAGCCAAAAATGAATGGTGAAGATTTACTTCAAAATGAACATGTGTGAAATAATGAACATTTGACCATGATTCCTCTGCACAATTGAGCCAAATGATGTTACTTTGAGATGCCTTGAACATGAGAAGCACTTTGCAAAAAGAATGAACCAATTTGAAGCATTACATCAAAAGTTATGCCATTTTGAATTTCCATGCACACTTTGTGATCAAATGACCATAACTTCTCAACTATTCATCATATGGACATGAATTAGGACTTTTTGGAAAGAGGAGACAAAAATCTACAACTTTCATTTTCACCAAAAATCCATTTGAAATTCTTTGACATTGACAAGTCAAGTTGAAAGTGGACCAAAACTTGCCAAATTTGGAAACTTTGAATTATAGGTCATTTTCTATTTTTAGTAACTTTTGCCATGACCTTTGAATCTTCAAGATGGATGTTTATAATGATGAATAGACCCCATTTGGACATGATTGAGGTGTCTCAACTCATTTCCCCACCTTATAACCCTCAGTTGATTGCACAGTTGACTTTTGTTCCTCAGATGACCTTGAAATGTCTTGATTAACTTGAGCCTCTACCACTTGGTGAAATTGCTTCAAAATGAAACCCTAGCTCATGTAAGCTCCTTATAATAATCATGTGATCCTCATCCCAAGAAAATACCTCATCTCTTGCACAAAGGATCTTCTTGAAGCTCTTGACCTGGTGATTGCTTAAGCTACAAACAAAAGATGTTAGTGACATATTTTTGTGCTTTTGGTTAGTAAATAAAACAAGAAAAGCAATGATATACAATTCAAGCATGCTTGGTGATCTCAAACCACTCACAAGAGATCCCTACCCAAAGGGAAAGGGAGCCAAGACTCTCAATGATCCTTGAGGCTATGCAATGCAATGTTATGATGCCATGAGGGATCTTAGGGACAAAAATTGGGGTCTTACAGATGCCCCTATTTAAGGTCATTCTAGCCGGAGAAGTGAAGGTTAAAATCTTCGTCTCGACGAGGTAGAATGGGCTTAAATAATAATAAAGAGACAAATTTTGGTCCCTAAGAGACATCATAATGCAAATGTATGTATGCAAAACAAACAAACTCTGTGGGGATATGTGTCCACAAAGAAGAAAAGACATCCGGAGAAAATGACAATCCATAGGAGTAATACACTCACTATGGATAGAGACTCTGGGGACTCTCATAGGGATGAGAAGAAGAATAAAAAAAATGCATGAGCAGGTCACGACTTGAAACTTGGGGAACAGAATCCCAAAGGGAGTAAACCCAATGGAAGGACATCGAGCTGACTCAAAGGTGCATGTGTTGGGGAATATGCCAACACAGCAAAAGGCGATCCACAACAGATACCTCGCTGGGGATGTCTAAAAAGACTCTCCTGGGGAAGCAGCGGGATGAGGTGTTACCGGTTACTGGGTAACAATCTCAATGAGACATGTGATCTGATCACCGGTATAAGGGTGAGAGAACAACAAGCTCGGGAAGAATGAATATCTAAGACCGGTATAAGGGTGAGAGATATCAATCAACCAAATCATCTGAGGAAGACCTAAAAGGTATATCTCAACTTAGGAAAATCTGACTCCACAGGGGACCAAAGTCATAATAGGGAGCAGAAGGAAGGAACACCAGGGATACCGGTTACTGGGCATATAATAGGTGACCAACCAAAGCATGAATTAGGGAATATTCCCAAAACACTCATCATCCAAAAAGAGGGCAGAACGCAAACTCGATTATGGGATGGACATTCGATTCCAAAACAGGGATACGAATCTTACTCGACTGGGGAAGAACAAAAGGCTTCGACCAAAGAGTGCATGAGATATATTATCTATTACCGTCGGAACATAGATAATATACTCGCATGGAAGATTATCCACAACCGGTTACTGGGTTAATAAAGGATAAATAGACCGACAGAGAAAGGCATCGGGATACCAAAACCAGGTATATAATGATGACCAAACAAGGGGAGCAACAAACATCACCGGCAAACGGTAAATGAAAGAGGACCCGCTGGGGATAAAATTGCTTAATCAGAGCAATTATCCAAAAGAAGGAGGGAATATCAATACCGAATATTGGATAATGATAACCGTCAAAGAGGGGATTACATCTACCGGGTACTGGGAAGAAAACCACGGAAGAGTAACCGTCATCAACTAGGATGAACAATAATGGTTAACTCTGCAAAGGTGGGGGGGGGGGAATAGGGTTTATAAATACTGGTATAAGGGTAGAAAACCACAAACTCCGTTGAGGATAAGGTGAATAATTATTGATTACTGAGCAATTATTCATTTACCACAGGGAAACACCAGACACAGTCACAAGAGGCCAATTTAGGATCAAACCAAAAAGGCAAACTGAATTTAGACTCATCCTAATGAGGATATAACTCAATAGGGGAACCCATCCCAATATATGTGTTGGGAGGAAGCAGAAAGAACCGTCGTCCACGAGGATATAACTCAGTGGGGAATATGGCAGGAAAGATAAACACTTTCTGCTTAAAGGGGCTGGCTCTATATTGAGGGATCAGACACCGACATCTGCTTGGGAAATGTATTACTAACTAGCAGAGGATAACAAAAAATAGATATATGGCAAAAAATGCAATATGAATATCCAAATGTTTGAAGGTTATACGCACATATGTGTGATTTATGTATGATGAATACTGACAAACAGACATTCTAACACAAACAGCTCCAAAGGAAAAGGCACACAGCCGTCCGGTACTACATCTCAAGGGAGGAAGCCCAAAATTCCAATGGAGAGTATCCAATCTGCCGGGGAATCAGAGATACCAGGAAATCACAAAATCTCTGGGGGATGAATCATCAGTCTATCCGGCTGGGGAAAAAAGTTCATTGCACAGGCAGAAACTGCCACAAAAGCAACTCTACTGGGGAATCCATCTGAGGGATATAAGAGGAATCTGGTGATCCGACACCAAGTACCAAACTCACCAAGGAGATCACACCTGCTGAGGAGAAAAGATCGCTCTTCCGCTGAAGGGGAGAGTGGTGAACATCTCAACAAGCATACCACTCGGGGATGAACCATAAAAGGGGCTCCGGAGGAAGAAGATAGAATCATGCCAGGGATATGAACAAATGTCTTACCCTGTTGGGGATCATACCACCCTTGGGAGAGCACTGAGGATCTCTTAAGTATCCTTTTGTCATTGTGAATGTTCACTTTGTTTAAAAAACAAGTTATGAAAAATTCATTTATTTAAAACAATGATATTTTCTCAATTAAAAAATGCAAAACATTTGTTGAAATAGAAGTAAATAAGAGTGCAAATAATTGGATAAGAGGCTCAAAATCGTTTGATGGAATGGTAGCCTGCAAATGACAAGACCCCATAGATTTTTTACAAGTTTGAAATTGGTGATATATATTGGAAAAGGGCTACATTGAACATAATGACCATTTCTCCACCAATTCTGAATTCGATGTATTCGAAGCTATGGTTGACGACGAATGAACAAGAATCTCAGATGGATGACAATTGTAGAACACAGTCTTGCCAGGATGCAGTTACTTGCAAAATCCCTAATTTTTGCCTAGATTGCCCCAGGATGAGGTACTCAATCTAGCGGGATGCATATATTCATTTTTTATGTCTCTAACTTTTGCCTGGATCGCCCTTTCGGGTTTTCAATCCACCGAGACACTCATTTTTGCCTAAGCCGCCCTTTCGGGTTTTCAACTTAGCGAGTTATTCTGTTTTTATTTTTAGGCAAAGTATTTCTTGACTGCATTTGAATTCATAGGACGAGTGAAATCCTCCCCATCCATAGTTGTAAGTATCAAAGCACCGCCTGAAAAAGCTCTCTTAACAACATATGGACCTTCATAGTTTGGAGTCCACTTGCCCCTGGAATCGGGCACGAAAAACAAGACCTTCTTGAGCACAAGGTCACCCTCTTGGAACATGCGAGGCTTGAACTTCTTATCAAAAACCTTCTTCATTCTCTGCTGATACAACTGACCATGACACATGGCAGTCAATCTCTTCTCTTCAATCAAATTCAGCTGGTCATAGCGACTCTGAACCCATTCAGCATCAGTCAACTTGGCCTCCATCAAGACTCTCATTGATGGGATCTCCACCTCTACTGGGAGTACGGCCTCCATGCCATAAACAAGAGAGAAAGGGGTTGCCCCAGTTGAAGTGCGGACAGATGTACGATATCCATGCAAAGCAAATGGCAACATCTCATGCCAATCTTTGTACGTAACAACCATCTTTTGGATAATTTTCTTGATATTCTTATTAGCAGCTTCAACAGCCCCATTCATCTTGGGTCTATAAGGAGAAGAATTATGGTGTGCAATCTTGAACTCACTACACAACTCTTTCATCATCTTGTTATTCAAGTTAGATCCATTATCAGTAATGATCTTATCTGGAACACCATAACGGCATATGAGCTGATTCTTGATAAACTTCACGACCACCTGCCTGGTCACATTTGCATATGATGCCGCTTCAACCCACTTAGTGAAGTAATCAATTGCTACGAGAATAAACCTGTGTCCATTGGATGCTTTCGGCTCAATCATGCCAATCATGTCAATTCCCCACATAGAGAAAGGCCATGATGATGAAATTACATTCAGAAGTGTCGGGGGAATATGAATCTTATCCGCATAAATCTGACACTTATGGCATTTCTTTATATATTTGCAGCAGTCAGACTCCATTATCAGCCAACAGTAGCCTGCTCTCAACATCTTTCTAGCCATGGCATGTCCATTGGAATGGGTACCAAATGAACCTTCATGGACCTCAGTCATCAACAGGTCTGCTTCGTGTCTATCCACGCATCTGAGCAGAACCATGTCAAAATTTATCTTATAAAGCACATCGCTATTGAGGTAGAAACTGCCTGACAATCTTCTCAAAGTCTTCCTATCTTTCACAGATGCCCCAGGCGGATAAACCTGGTTCTGGAGGAAACACTTGATGTCATAATACCATGGTTTATCATCCTTCACTTCTTCAACTGCAAATACATGAGCTGGTCTATCCAAGCGCATCACGGTGATATTGGGAACTTCATTCCACAGTTTAACCACAATCATCGAAGCAAGCGTAGCAAGAGCGTCTGCCATCCGATTCTCATCTCGAGGAATATGGTGAAAGTCAACCTCAGTAAAGAACGTTGAAATCCTCCTCGCATAATCCCTATATGGAATAAGACCAGGCTGATTCGTCTCCCATTCACCCTTGATCTTGATTGACAACGAGGGCCGAATCACCATAAACATCAAGATGCTTGATCCTTAGATCAATGCATTCTTCCAATCCCATAATACAGGCCTCGTACTTAGCCATATTGTTCGTGCATTTGAAAGTTAGCCTTGCTGTAAAAGGAATATGTGTGCCCTGAGGAGTAATAATTACTGCCCCAATACCATTTCCATACTGATTTACAGCGCCATCAAACATCATACTCTAACGGGAACCAGGCTCTGGCCCTTCGTCGAGTGTAGGCTCATCACAATCTTTCATCTTCAAATACAGAATCTCCTCATCTGGGAAATCATATTGAACTGACTGATAATCCTCAATCGGCTGATGTGCCAAGTGGTCAGCCAAGATACTACCTTTAATAGCCTTCTGAGCTCGATACTCAATATCATACTCAGATAACAACATCTGCCAACGGGCAATCCTCCCGGTTAAAGCAGGCTTCTCAAATATATACTTGATTGGATCCATTTTGGATATCAACCAAGTTGTATGATTTATCATATACTGGCGTAAATGCTTAGCAGCCCAAGCCAAAGCATAACATGTCTTCTCAAGCATTGAGTATCGAGACTCACAATCAGTGAACTTCTTACTTAAGTAATAAATAGCATACTCTTTCTTCCCTGATCCGTCTTGCTGACCAAGTACACAACCCATCGAGTCTTCAAGAACTGTCAGATACATGATCAAAGGTCTTCCTTCTACAGGCGGAGACAAGATTGGAGGTTCAGACAGATACTCTTTGATACTATCGAAAGCTTTCTCGCAATCTTCGGTCCAACCATGGGACTGATCTTTCCAGAGGAGCTTGAATATCGGCGCACATGTGGCAGTCATGTGGGATATGAATATGGAAATATAATTCAAGCGGCCAAGAAAACCTCGGACTTGCTTCTCAGTTTTGGGCGCAGGCATCTCTTCTATTGCTTTGACCTTTGCAGGATCAACCTCAATACCTCTTTCGCTGACAATAAAGCCCAATAACTTGCCAGAACGGACTCCAAATGTACACTTGTTGGGATTCAGACGAAGCTTGTACTTCCTCAAACGCTGAAAAAGCTTCAACAAGTGCTCTACATGTTCCACTTCCGTTCTCGACTTAGCAATCATATCATCAACATATACCTCAATCTCCTTGTGCATAATATCATGGAACAAGGTGGTCATATCTCGTTGACACGTGGCTCCGACGTTCTTCAAACCGAAGGGCATCACTCGATAACAGAATGTTCCCTAAGGTGTGATGAATGTTGTCTTCTCCATATCCTCGGGTTCCATCTTAATCTTATATCAGGAAAATTCGTCCATAAATGAGAAGACTTTGAATTTAGCTGTATTGTCTACCAACATATCAATATGTGGTAGAGGGAAATCATCTTTCGGACTAACTTTATTCAAATCTCTATAATCCACACACATCCGGACTTTTCTGTCTTTCTTAGGCACGGGCACAATATTGGCCACCCATTGAGGATATGTAGAAGTCACCAGAAACCCCGCATCAATTTGCTTCTGAACTTCCTCTTTGATCTTCACTGCCATATCAGGATGAGTTCTTTTGAGCTTCTGCTTCACAGGCACGCACTCAGGCTTCAAGGGTAGGAAATGTTGCACAATATCTGTATCTAGACCCGGCATGTCTTCATACGACCAAGCAAAGACATCGACATATTCTCGTAGCAATTCAATCAACCCCTTCTTAACAGATTCTTCCAGGAGTGCCCCAATCTTCACTTCTCGCACACAATCCTCAGACCCCAAGTTGACTGTTTCCAGATTCTCAAGATGCGGCTGAATGATCTTCTCTTCATGCTCAAGTAGACGGGTAATCTCGTCAGGAATCTCTTCAACATCATCTTCCTCTGCCTCAAATACAGGGAACTCAAAATTGGGAGATGGCGTTGGGTCATTATGTTCAATGGATCTAGAAATCAACCTACATAACGATTTTGGATATGAAAAGCTTTTAGGAATCAAACAAGGCAAATCATTATGCAGATGAAAAGATTGATTTTGTTCTATTTTTAGGGTTTTATGTGATCACCAATTTCATGCAAAAACGAAAAGGGAAAATAATTGGAAAAACAAACATTTAACATGAATTTATTGAATGAAAATATCATTGTATTTATGTTGCCAACAATTTCATCACTTCTCCTTTTGGCATGAGAGAAGGGTTTTTTAAACAAAGTGATCATTACGTTGACTTGTGGATAACTGTAGGAATATCCACAACGACCCAATTGTTGCAGACCCCTCCAGGAATAATGAAATTGCACGAATCCTCTGCATCCTCTTCTAAGATAGCAGCAGCTTCTTCGTCCTGACCTGCGTGGATGAAACCTCCACTCTTGAATAATCCTTTCTCATTGAAAACCCCAGAAGAAAAGCCTATGCCAGCCCGAGACTTGTTGTCTTCCAGCTCAATCATTTTTCCTAGACCAGCAATTGCACCACACTCAATGGCCCATTTCGCATCTCTATAGGAAGTAAATGAAGGAATTCTCTTCTCAACAGGCTCAACTATAGATAAAGCTTGGAAAGGAGTTCCAACTTCATCTTCAACATCTATGTACGAGAAGGAAGACAAGTGGCTAACCAGGGGAGCCTTTTCTCCCCCTACCACTACCAGTTTCTTATTCTTCACAAATTTCAGCTTCTGGTGTAGGGTGGATGTCACGGTGCCCGCCTCATGAATCCATGGTCTGCCTAGGAGACAACTGTACGACGGGTGAATGTCCATAACCTGGAAGGTAATTTGGAAATCACTTGGTCCAATCTTGATAGGGAGATCAACTTCCCCAATCACAGTCTTTCGAGACCCATAGAAAGCTTTCACAACTACCCCACTCTGCCTCATGGGAGGCCCTTGATAAGACAGTTTTGCGAGAGTGGTTTTTGGCAATACATTCAGGGATGACCCAGTGTCCACCAGAACATTGGACATGGCGTCGTCTCTACAATTAATGGATATGTGTAAAGCCAAGTTGTGGTATCTTCCCTCCTCAGGGAGATCAGAGTCACAGAAACTCAAATTGTTACAAGCAGTTATGTTTGCAACAATGCTATCGAACTATTCTATTGTGACATCATGATTTACATATGCCACATCCAAAACTTTCTGCAGAGCCTCTCTATGTGGTTCTGAATTCAGGAGTAATGATAACACGGATATCTTGGATGGCGTTTGTAGAAGCTGGTCTACAACATTTTACTCACTCTTCTTGATGAGCCTCAGCATCTCATCACAGTCTTCTTTCACATTGCCACTAGGGCCAACAGAAGTAGGAGTTTTTAGTACAGAGGAGGGCTTAACAACAGGTGCCGGATTCGGGGTGCTTACAGCATTCCCAATCGGGCGTTCAACAAAATCAGCCTTAGCCTGGGGCTTCGGTGGTGCGGAAAACACACGACCGCTGCGGGTCAAACCACTTACGTCAGTAAGATTCACAACAGAGGAGGATGGCAAAGTCACCTCTTTCCCATCTTCTACAGCAACAATGTTGTAATGAAAGGGAATTGCCTTTTCAGAAGAATACGGTACTGGACCGGCATGCTTAATGATCAGGGTAGGAGAGACCTTCTGCTTGCTACCATCATACTTAACGATAACAGGCTCGGGCATCCGGAATACTGGGGAAATTACGTTGACCTCTGGCTCATCTTCGTCAACATTCCTATTCTGAAGGATCTCGATAACTCCTTCAGCCAGCATTTCCTGAAGATCTTTGCGCACCTGGTGACAACCCAATCGGTTAACAGAGCAGACTCAGCATCTATCATGATCGTGTTCATAGTGACTATACTCGCATAGCAAATGATGCATTTCAACCAACGATTGTGGAATATGACTGACATATTTGACTTTGTACTTGCCAGGGCAGCCCTGGACCATGTTGACAGATTTCCCATGCTCGGGCAATGGGTTCTTCTTCACATTAGGACCTACGTCCTCAAAACACAGGATGCCACACCTCACAAGGTCTTGAACCTTGGTCTTCAATGTCGCATCCACGAAAAACAACCGGCGGGCTGAAACAAAAACAACACAGAGCCGCCACCGTGCGTTATTTATCCCAAAGAGGGAAAGGAAACGCTCGAAGTAAACCTGGGAAAAGCATGGTCTCGCGACCAAAGAGAATGGGATCGGGAGTCGGTTATGCGAAGGGAAGGTATTAGCACCCCTACGCATCCGTCGTACTCGACGGGATCCACGCTCAAAAGATAGGAAAAGGTTGCTAAAACAAACATCACACACACACACTGAAGACAACACAGGTGGAGGAAGAGGGGAGAGGGCTCGCTAGGATATCGCATTCTATGCCTACGTATCGCGTCTGGAACGAGAATCAGAGCTACCGTAGTTCGGCTCACGCACGCCGAAACAAAACACAACACAAAAGGCAAACATGGAACCCGAACGCCAATTGCTGGACTTACATCAGCTTCCGAACCAAACAAACCCACACTGGAAACCAGATGCCACTTGATGGACTTATACCGGACTCCAAGCACACAACAATAGGATACAGACCGCCAATCGCTGGGCTTATGTCCATCTCCTAACACACACAAGAACAAACAAACAACAAGTTACTAAGGAGTCGGGAACTCGAGCCTAGCAACTGTCAAGCAAACACACACAAAAAGGAAAAAAAGTGCCCGGAGAGATCTCGTACGACCTCCTGCCTATGTACCTCATCTGGTATGAGGATCAGGGCAACGTAATTCCCCTGAACAGGGGAGAAAGACTAGCCTAACCAGATACAGAGGGAGACACAACTAGGGAGACTATGACTCGAGCCTAGATGTTATCATGCATATCATCCCTAAGTTAAGGTTGACTATCTATCTTGCTCAGGCAGCAAGCTAATCCTAAACAGGCAAAGCAAAGCATGCAAGCATAATCAAAACAAAGCAAACATTCACAATTAGCACACACTATATCCAGACAAAGTGGGCTCAAACAAAGGGTTAGGCTGCAAAAGCAAACCAACTGTATCAGGTGATGTTAGCTCTTAACCCTAACATTGAGAGTTAGGGTGAAGCAGATGAAATAGGAAGTGAGGGGTGTGCCTCACAGCTCTTATCCCTGGCCTGGGAGAGTTTTAGACAAAGAAGTGTGGGTTCAGAAAGTGGGAACCCTTCTACACTTATGACTCTGACTCAACTGTACAAGGATCTTGGGTTAATATCCACAACGCATCAACACCAGTTGTGTGAGCAAAGGGACAACTCAACAGAAGAGCAGGAGATGGATTGCACATCTCTTGTGTCTGCCAATTGCCTTATCAAAGGTCTTTACCTGCTTGGGGACAAAAATAAACAAGCACAAGCATTGCCTCTTAAGGAGGACTTCAGACAGGTGCCTGGCCAAGCAACAGCACAAGCAAGTTCAAAATGAACTAATAGCAACTAAGGTACCTGAAATCAATCCAACATAATCAGTATACCAGACAAACAAAAGTCAAACAGAAAATTACAAGTCCATAACACAAACAGATAACAAGCATCAATGCACATAGGTGCAAGCCACAAGGCCTAAGCATAAATCTCAATGCCTACAAAACAAACTCAAGGTTAGTCATGAACAAGCAATAAACCAATCCCAATTGAGTGCACATCATCAAGTATAAGCAATTGTGCTCTTTGACCTGAAACAAAGCTCAAACATTAGGCACTAACCACTAGGACATGGCCTAGGGTCAAAATGAGAGCAATAAACCAAAACAGAACATGAAACTTATCAAAAATCAAGATCAATCAAATAAGAATCAAATCCAAGTGGTCTCACATTCATATCATCAACCATTATCATTTCATGAGGCAAAGAGTACAAAGCATGCAATTTAGGACCTCATAGGACCAAACAGAAAGATCCAATTCAAATCAACTCACAAACATTTCAATAAATCCCCAAAAAATTCATGGTCAAACAGAATTCATTAAAGGATCATCACACCAAATTTCAGGCCATTTGGACAAAAGGAAGCAAGTCAATTAAAATCCCTAAGTCAAAGCAAATTTAAACAAGCTCATACAAGGCATCAAAACATGCATCAACTTCAAGCAAGCATAAAACAGAATTGGCATAAGATAAATGAACCAAATCAAAGCCAAGACCAATCAATAATTTCAAGTCCATCCAATACCTATCAAGAATTTCACAAAACATTTAAGAACATGATTCACAAAAGGTCCACATTTGATCAAACAGAAAGGAAATTCTCAAACAAATTGGAAATGCACTCAAAAATTCTACAAAAATTCACATGTGAACCTAACATCCGGAAGTATCAACATGCAAAATTTCAGCTCATTTCAAGTTCATATGGCATGGTAACAAAATCAGGAAGTTAGACATGAAATGGTGTGACACAAATTGTCACACCTAGATTCAAATGATCATATCTCACAATCCAGGAATGATAAAATAGCAAACTCAAAGCCAAAATGTCACTTAAGGTCTCTAGCTTGCACATGTAAAATTTCAGCTCCATCCAATTAAAAAGCATCATTTCATGATCAAAATACCAAGCAATGTGCAAGAAAGAACACATCTAAACAAACCCTAGGCCATGTTAAAAACCACACGTGCACAATTTTTCCAAAAATAATCAAAAAATAGTAGAGATTGCAAGGATCATTCCACAAAAAATTTCAGTCAATTTGGATTTGTGGTTTA
This sequence comes from Lathyrus oleraceus, assembly GCF_024323335.1. Classification (NCBI taxonomy): domain Eukaryota; kingdom Viridiplantae; phylum Streptophyta; class Magnoliopsida; order Fabales; family Fabaceae; genus Lathyrus; species Lathyrus oleraceus. The sequence continues at coordinate 309,519,115 of NC_066585.1, read as the reverse complement.
GGAGTTATGGAATTTTGAATGTTGAAGAAAAATAAAAAAAACAATGAAACAAGCATGGTGAACATGTGAAGCATATGGAAATAAATTCTAAAGCAAAAAGGAGAATTGCTTGGGCGAAGGATCGAAGGAGGTTCCATTTTAAAAAGTAGCGCGCGCTACTGTAGCTAACACTAATCAGCCAGGCAAAACGCGGACATATGGATCAAACAGCCAATTCTGGAAAATTCATCACATTCATCATGTGTTCTTCATACATTCATGCGTCAAGAACAAATGTCCACCAAAATCAACAAAACCTATATCACTGGAAAGGTCTCTCAACGTACATCAACAATATCACATCAATTAAGCCTAATTCCTCCTAAATCAAAAGTTTCGAAGGAAAACATAATCATGCACAAAACTTCTAATTCACATAACTCTCTCATTTCTCAACGAAAATCAGTGGTTCAAAGTGCAGATTACTCTACTCTCAAAGATCTACAAGAAGCATTAATTGATTTCATGAATTGTCAAACTCGAAAACTCACCTTCAATGATGTGCAGTTGTGAATTCGCGCGAACCAGGCCTTGTAAGTGCAAAACAGATGCTCCTTGATGCTTGAATTGATGAATGGAACAAGGTTTGGATGTTGATTGTGAAGGATCTAGCTCAAAACTCGAATTGCCATTGTTGAAGCTCTCTTTAACAGTCCACGAATTCAGCTTGAAAAGGATGAAATCTTGCTTCCAATAGCTTCAATAATGCATGTAGATGATGAATTGATGAAGATCTTGGCAAGGTTTGTGAAGAAAATTGCAAAAAAAGTGAAAGAAGAAGTTGAAGAATTTGGTGATTTTCAGATCTAGATCTTGATTCTGTTATGGTTAATCAGAAAACAGTTACGATTTAGCTTATATATGTGATGTTAATGATGTTAGTAATCATGTTTAGTGCTAATGCAATGGATTAAGCCAAAACCAAGTTTCATGCTAAATGGCAAATTGACCAATCCACCCTCTCATGTGCAAAACCAATGTAACAGTAGAATTTCTGTTTTGGAGCAAGTTTCAAATGATATTTGTGAGCTAATGCAAGTGGAATGGAGTGAAAACAATAAATATTTTGCAAAATCACCTTTTTCCCTCCACTTTTCAAATTAAGTCCACTTGAAAAATGCACTTTTTGTGTGAGCAAAATTCATGAAATGTAATGCTTGTTTTGAATAGAGGAGATCAAAATAAATTTGCTCAAAAAAGTCTCACTCCATTTGGCCTTGTGAATCAAAAGTTATGCACCTTTGAATTTCAACTTTTTTGGACAATGATTTGATCATAACTTGCCAACCACAAATGCGAAATTCATGTTCTTGGACTTTTTGGAAAGGTGAGAGCAATATCTACAACTTTCATGTTGGACAAAATTTCATTTTAAGCATTTTTGGACATGTAATTTTAAGGAGAAAACCTTTCCATTTTTGGCAAATTTGAATTACAAGTCACTTTCTATTTTGGGAAAGTTTCCATATGACTTTATTTTCTTCATTCTTGATGTTTGAAATGTCAAATGAAACTTGTTTGGACATGAATGAAGTAGTTCTAACCCTCTCCCTCCTCCAAATCCATCAGTTGACTTGTGGTTGACTTTTGTTGACTGACAGATTAATTGGCCATGCACTGATGATCTTGAGCCTCAAACTCCTGATGAAATGGCTCAATGATGAAACCCTAGCTTCCACAAGCTCATTAAAACCATAAAATGATCCCCACATCCATTGAAACCCCCATCTCCTTGCAAAACCCTGATTGGCACAATGCAGCTGATTAGGGTTGACCAGAGGTCAAAACCCTAATCCCAAGGCATCTGATCAAGCATAAGGAATCCCTTGGTGAGGACAAAACCATGATGATGATGATGTATCATTTCAACCAAGATGAAGCTCAACCTCCTTGAGGCACCAGGAAACTCTAATTTATATCACAAACCCTCAGATGGTTAGTGATCCATTCAATGAAACCCTAACTTGCACCTTTTAACCTCTTTATCTTCTGATCAAGACTTAGGAGGATGACTTGCTCAATGTAGCCACATGATGTGCAAATATGCAATGACTAATGCCCTAAGAAATGATATGCAAATATGCTAAGCTAGTCCCAAGAGAGGAGGGCAAATTTTGAGGTGTTACAGCTGCCCCTATTCAATCCACTGTGAACCTGTCGATATGACAAGCCTCGGCTTTCAGATGATCAGGGTGAAGAGTGATTGAATACCAAGAATAGACGAACAATTTGCACTCTGATGGGAAAATAATTAACAATGCTTGTCAGAATCGGCAAAGAAACAATCTTGAAGGAAAAATCCGTCTGGTACGGAGAAAGTTGGCCTGATCACCGAAACAGAAATATCGACTTGGATACCAAAATAAATGGTAACGCAGGGATAACCATGGCCTGAACACCACACATCCGCTGGGGATTATCATCTTTTTTTTTTTTGCTTTTTCTTGAACCTCGAAATTTTCCTTCGCGCAAATGATCTCGAATCACTGCATTTGAACCCCGACATCTTGTTTGCCAAAATAATGAACCCCATTCTCCATTTGAACCCCGGTCGCCTGACGATAGCTCGCGATCGCCATTGTGAACCCCATTCTCCAGAAGACACCTCGTGTCTCCTTTTCTCCATTTGAACCCCGCTCTCCAGAAAATGCCTCAACATTTCCCTTTCTCCATTTGAACCCCGCTCTCCAATCTCTTGTGATAATTCCGCTGGCAACGTCGGAAATAACACCAAACACCACTCTGAGGGCGACATATCAGAGGGTACGCCTTTACAAAAGGAAGGTAACATGTGCATCTCTTCCTCAGAAGACACCCATAACAACCTCTGTTGGCCTCGGCCAAAGTCTAAGGTGACACATGAACAGAAGACAATCCTGCGGACCTCATCCCGGATATAATCTTCAACTCCAATCTCCATTTGAACCCCGCTCTCCAGAAAATGCCTCAACATTTCCTTTTCTCCAATTGAACCCTGATCTCCAGAAAATGCCTCAACATTTCCCTTTCTCCATTTGAACCCCGATTGTCGCGCTGATCGCGTAACGTCCTTTGATTTTATTTCCATCTCCGTCCGACGGAAAAATTTCCTCCTGTATCGCACTACTGGGGAACCTTGCTGATCTGACGTCATGATGCTAAACTCGTCAGAGTAACACCTTCAACCAGACACTGACTGATGACTGGGAAGAAACTCGACGTTTACTGGACATCGAACAATGATGTGTACTTGACACCAAAGAAAACTCGACCAGACATTAACCAATGACTAGAAGGAACTCGACGTTTACTGGACATCGAACAATGATGTTTACTTGACACCCAAGAAGACTCGACCAGACATTAACCAATGACTAGGAGGAACTCGACGTTTACTGGACATCGAACAATGATGTTTACTTGACACCAAAGAAGACTCGACCAGACATTTACTGATGACTGGGAGGAAACTCGACGTTTACTGGACATCGAACAATGATGTTTACTAACACCAAAGAATACTCGACCAGACACTTACTGATGACTGGGAAGAAACTCGACGTTTACTGGACATCGAACAATGATGTTTACTGACACCAAAGAATACTCGACCAGACGGGGATCGACACGACACTTACTGGTATCGCAAGGATGACATCCATATGTCAAAACCAGGAAGACGCTTGTCGGGGACTAACTGGGAAATACTGTTGCTCCAAAATCACAAGGCTGAACTCCTCGGAGTGACACCTTCACCATCCAGCGAAACCAAATCTCAAGCGGTAACCACGGCTCGAGTCGCGCTGATCGCGATCTTCATTTCCATCTCTGTCTGACGAAAAAGTTTCCTCCAGTATCGCACTACTGGGGAACATTGCTGACCTGACGTCATGATGTTAAACTCCTCAGAGTAACATCTTCACTGACCGTTAAAAACCCATTCTTGGATGATAACCACGGCTTGGGGTTAACTTATGCTTGCAATGCTGATGTTGATCTTCCAACCAGCGAAACCACCTCTCAAACGGTAACCACGGCTTGAGTAACACCTTCACCCACTGGCGAAACATAAATCTCAAACGCCGACCTCGGCTTGAGACTAGTTGATGCTTGCAATGATGATGCATGATGATTTTTTTTAGCGTAATGCTCCATAATTATGGAAATGCTACACAATTTATTATGCAATATGCTATGATCTCCTAAATGATGCATGCATAAAAAAGCATCCCCCTCAAGGGACTCTTCTGGGGAGCTCGAGGCACTCTGCTGAGGAACCCGACAACACTCCGATTTCTGCCCTGCCGGGGAAATAGCACTGCTGCTGGGAAATAGGCAACCCTTGCTGAATAATCCCCTCTGCACCCGATCCGTTTGGGGACTTCACTGGGGAAGTAACCACCACGCACTCTGTGGGGAAACAACAGTTTTTTTGACTTGCTGGGGATATAAATCCCGACTCCGCTTGGGAAACCACCAACCACAGATACCTCCGCTGGGAAATAACAACCTTCAGGCCTGGCGACTGGGGAAGCATCAATCTAAAACCTGCTGGGGATAACCATCCTGACCCTGCTAGGGAATCCACAGACTTTGAATCTGCTGGGAAATTAGTCCTCACAACTCTGCTTGGAGAGATGAGGAAACCCTGATACTGAACACTCGTCGACTCGTCGAACCACGGCATTCCACATCTAAATCCACTGTCAGCTTTCCAATTTTGAGAACTCCCAGACTCGTCTGGACCTTTTCTGCTCCATCATCTTGTATCCTCAACGGCTCCGTACTCGACGGAGAGCGAACTCCTGGAATTTATACAGACTTTTCAATCTTCAGACTTTGAAGAGTCTTCTTGATTAATTCTCAAGGATCGTCGTACGTCTCGTCGTCTCTTCATCATTCTTCAATTCATTCGTCCCTGATTGGACTCCATGGGGATTTGTTTTGTCAAAAGCTTCCACATCACAACCTGCAAGTGAGTGAAAAATATCTAACAGCACCTGCAAAAGAGATCGTTAGATAAAACCGTGCCCCAGGCGTGTCAAGATTTCAACACTTGGGTCACTTAACCTTCCGAATAAGATTTCAAGCTTTCAATCTTATAAGCATGCATTGGAAGGGACCTGTATGTATTAAAATGAAAAATTCTTTATCACAAACAACCAGACGTTTTTGCAATCAAAGCGGTAATGAAAAACAAAAACAAAATTATTTGACTGAATATGCATTTCATTGACTGAAAAGGTGTGGCTCAAACTGAGCAATACAAAGGAAGCAATTCCTGAAAAGAGGTAATTGCGCACAAAAGGAAAAATCTATCCTAATGGCAATGTGAAACCCGTGATCTCATCGAGTTCCAACTCGGTTACACCCCATATGTCCTCAGACTCTCCGTGCTTTCTGCCTTCTGAACAAGACGCTTCTGATTGATCCCCACCGGGTATTATCCATGTGCCTTAACCAAAGCAAACGATCATGCCAGACGCAGTTGTTTGTTTCAATCCCTCTTTTGCCTGGACCGCCCTTTCGGGTTTTCAGTCCATCGGGATACCCTTTTTTGCCCAAGTCGCCCTTGTGGGGTTTTCGACTTGCCGGGTGTACAGTTCTTCTTCTTTATCCCTAATTTTTGCCCGAACCTTTCTTTCTGTTTTTTGGTTCGCCGGGATGCCCATTTTTGCCTGGACTATTTCATTCTTCTCGTCCAGCGGGTCTCTTTATACGAAGTATTTTTTAACTGCGTCTGCATTCACAGGGGATGGAAAATCTTCGCCATCCATGGTCGTTAGTAACAAGGCTCCGCCAGAGAAAACCTTCTTGACCACGAATGGACCTTCATAATTGGGTGTCCATTTGCCCCTTTGATCGTTTTGAGGAGGAAGGATCCTTTTCAACACCAAATCTCCCACGTGATACCCACAAGGTCGCACATTTTTGTCAAAAGCACGCTTCATCCGCTGCTGGTATAACTGCCCATGACAGATGGCTGCCAGCCTCTTTTCCTCAATCAGGCTTAACTCTTCATACCGAGTCCTTACCCATTCAGCCTCTTGCAACTTCACGTCCATCAGGACTCTCAATGACGGAATCTGGACCTCAACCGGTAGCACCGCTTCCATTCCATATACCAATGAGAAAGGCTTTTGCCCCAGTAGGCGCACCGAGATTTGATACCCAGGATACCAGCTTCATACTCAACCACACTGTCGGTGCATTCGATCGTTAGTCGGGCAACAAAAGGAATGTGGGGATCTCTTTGGCATAACCAACTCCATTTCCATTCATGTTAATGGCCCCATCAGACATCAGAATCTGTTCGAATTCAGGGTCAGGCCCCTCCTCCGGGATCGGTTTCTCACAATCTTTCGATTTGAGCACCTCGAGATGTCCTCATCAGGGAACTCAAACTTCCTTGGTTGATATTCCTCAATGGGTTGCTGAGCGAGGTAATCAGACAATACACTCCCCTTGATTGCTTTCTGAGAGGTATATTGAATATCGTATTCAATCAAAATCATTTGCCCTCTTGCAACCCGTCCGGTCAATGATGTCTTCTCAGATATGTACTTGATCAGATCCATCTTGAAAATCCACAAAGTGGTATGAACCAGCATACACTGTCTCAGTCGGCAAGCAGCCTATGCCAAAGTACATCAAGTTTTCTCGAACAGTGAATGTATTGTTTCACAGTCGGTAAACTTTTTGCTAAGGTAAATTGCATGCTCTCTTCGACAAGACTCGTCATGCTGACCCAGTACGTACCTCATAGACTTCTCGAAGGCCGTCAAGTACCAGATTAACAGTGGTTCCTTCCATGGGAGGCATCAGAATCATAGGTTCCTGCAACTTATTCTTTTATTTTTCAATGCCCCTTGGCAATCATTATTTCACCTGACCGTTTGATCTTTTTTCAACAGCTTGAATATAGGTTCACACGTGGCTGTTAGAGGAGATGTGAACCATGACATGTAGTTCAATCTACCTAATAGACCACAAACCTCTTTCTTTGTTCTCGGTTCAGGCATTTCTTTTTTCTTTCCCTTTTTTTTTAGCAGGATCAACCTCGATTCCTCTTTCGCTCACAATAAGACCCCAGTCACTTACCGGACCGCACTCTGATAGTGCACTTATTTGAATTCAACCTCAGTTTGAATTGTCTCAACTGGTCCACTCAGCTTGGCCAGATCCACCAGATGCCCCTCTTCTGTTTGGGACTTTGCTATCATGTCATCAACATAGCATTCAATTTCATGATGAATCATATCATGAAACAAAGTCACTCTGATACGTGGCATCGGCGTTCTGCTTCTATAGAGGACAATCTTCTCTTCATGGTAGCTTGTGCACAACGACATTGGTATCCGACCCTGGCATATCCTGACACGACCAGACGAAGGTATCCACATGCTCTTTCAACAGGGCTACCATTCTGCTCTCGACTTGCCTCTGAAGCGGCTCCCAATTTTCACTTCCTTTCTGACCTCGGCGGTGCCTGGAATAACAATCTCAATTCGCTCTTCATGCAGCTGAATCACCTTCTCCTCTTGTTTCAACAACCTGGCTAATTCCAGCAGATCACAATCTTCTTCGCCTTCTCCTTCGGCATGATAGATCGGATTGTCGAAGTCATAGGAGGTGTAACCAAATTGTTATCACTGAGATCCGAAGAATTATTCTTCGAAGTCGGAACGAGACAAATTAAGAATGGGAAAAATGAAAACAAACATTGCCATTTTTATTTGTTTTTAAACTGTAAAAATAAACGAAAAACAGGGAACACCGCTTTTAATTGAAAAACATCCATTTATCTATGATGCAAAATGTTGCAAAATGAAACACATGAGGTGGCCCTTACAATGAACCATTACGTGTCGGGCAACACATAAGGCTTTCATGCAAACAGTATTGAGAAACAGAAATATTACTCTTCAGGATGAGTGACAGTGCTGATCTTTTTAGCCTTCCAATTCCCTGGTACGCACGATTTTATCCACGACTCCAGCTCGCGGTCACTGTCAATCTCTTCACCCACTGTATAGGCGTGACCTGGATCCAGCACTCCAGCACTGACAAATGTGAACGGTGGACGACGTCCTCTGTTTTGTCTAGACGACTCTTGATCTGGCTGATAGCCAACCCCGAACATATCCGCCTTCACCATAATGTCTATGATCTTTCCCCAGCCTGGGATCCCTCCATTTCTCACCACTTCCACTGCCTGTTTGTAAGAAGAAATGGACGGCTTTTTCTCTTTCTCAGCAATAATGGCATTTTCCACCTTGACGATTCCAGCTGCCAGACTAGGCGCTTTACATCTTGCATCGTCCATTTCTACTTTCATCATTCTCTGGACCGATTCCCCCATCACTACACACCCCTTTGTGGCGACAGTCTCACAACAGTTATCAACACCAGGGAAAGCTTCACTCTTCCTCAGATGCTTCTGAACCACAGACATTGGAATCTTTAACTGATCCCCGTTCGTTTCATCCATTTTCCTCTGGTCTTTGGACATCACATTCACCACCATAGGGCCCTGCATCGGCATGGGGTTAGCATTAACATCCGACATCAGCGCAAAATTGATGGCTTTAGAATCCACCAAGTCCTGGACCACATGCTTAAAAGCTTTGCAATCCTCAATGTGATGTCCGGGTGCACCAGCATGGAACTCGCACCTGACATTCTCATCGTAACTGGCAACCCTTTTCTCCGGTTTCCCTGGAACCAATGCCCTTGGCTGCACCAACCCGAGATCCATCAACCTTTTAAACAGAGAGGCATAAGTCACGGGCGGCTTATTAAAATGACGATCTGTCGTCCTTCTTCTCACTTGGCACCCGGCTCTCTGTGTTCTCTGTGGAGGTGACTGCCGCTGCTGTAGTACAGATGAATTACCAGCAGGAATAGTCAATGCAGCAGCATACGGGTGATAACGATCTTTACCCCTTTTGGAATGCCCATCACTTGACTCAACCTCCTTCTTGTGCTGAATACTGCCAGAGGGTTTCGTTACTCCAGACGACAGAGCATCTCCCTGGATTTCCCCTATCCTCAGCCAACTTTCAATCCTCTCCACCTTCTCGGTGATTGCCTTCTGCCCCAAGGCGAGCCCTTGCACAACATTGAATAACTCCCTCATCATCCCTTTCAATTCGAGAATGTCGGCGTTGGGTGGATCCATCAGTCTGGGTTTGTTGAGTCTGGCAGGGTATCTGAGCGGAAAAGCTGTACGCACCGGTTAGATACCGACACCTACAAAACAGCAAACAGGTTAATATGCATGAATGCAACGTCTATCCATACGAGGAAGCTTCTGTCTTTTGAGCCTGGTTTCATCGAGACAGATAATATTTTGACAATAACATTCTGACATCAAGATGTCTCTCAACCAGAATCTCAATCGAGAATGTACCCTGAGTATGGATAGACGTGGGTTAGATGTCGATGAATGCAAAATATGGATGATGCTGATGCGTGAATGCAATGCACTGTGCCATCCTCCAAGTCATCTGATCATTTGCTGCACTGAGTTACGGCCTCTGAACCGATCACAACCATCTGAATGAATATGTAACCATCAATCCGACTTGGGGTTCCGAAATAAACGGAACTGAAAGATACATCACCATCATCACCAGACAATCTCTGAGCAGATAACCACAATCCTCTGAATCGGCCCGGGGAATCCTGAAATAAACGGATCCCCACTGACAAATAACACGGACAGCACTCCGGCGTCACAGAAAGAAATGTCCATAAATCCGACTTATAAATATGACTCTGATCAACGGAACCATTAGTCACCATCAAAGTCACCATCTGAACATGCATCTGTAAGAATCACCCTCCCCTCACAGGTAAATTCTAATCAGGTCATCCTAAGGCGGATAATAGTCTCGACAATCGGGCAGAGATACTCAATAGGTTTGCCCATTCGGGTGTGCCATTGTAGCTCCCTTAAGATCGTCTAAACCAAAGATCCGGGAAAGAACGGTCACCAGAGTCAATAGTTCAGATGAGGTCACTCAACCAAAGTGGATACTCCACAAAGGAAAAGTTCCCTCAAAAGAACCCCGTCCGGCTTGTGGTACATCACATTGCCAAGCACATGTTGACCTAACATGAAAGAGGAAACATGAGACCACACTAATCCTAGGTGTATACTCGGGCCCGGGCTTTAGCCCCACTCAGAACACCCACCCCAAAACAGAGGAACCACCTGTACAGAGGACATCAACATGATAGTATGATGCATGCAAATATTTATGCAAATATATACACAACAGAATAATAATAAATGCAATAAATAGAGCAACAAAAGCAACCTAAACTATCCTAGAACGCTAGGAGAGACTCGCTTAGGGAAGATGGACCAGCAAGAGGTCAACTTTTATATCCCCAGCAGAGTCGCCAGCTGTCGCATTACGCGAAAAACAACCGGCGGGCTAAAACAAAACAACACAGAGCCGCCACCGTGCGTTATTTATCCCAAAGAGGGAAAGGAAACGCTCGAAGTAAACCTGGGAAAAGCATGGTCTCGCGACCAAAGAGAATGGGATCGGGAGTCGGTTATGCGAAGGGAAGGTATTAGCACCTCTACGCATCCGTCGTACTCGACGGGATCCACGCTCAAAAGATAGGAAAAGGTTGCTAAAACAAACATCACACACACACACTGAAGACAACACAGGTGGAGGAAGAGGGGAGAGGGCTCGCTAGGATATCGCATCCTATGCCTACGTACTCGTCTGGAACGAGAATCAGAGCTACCATAGTTCGACTCACGCACGCCGAAACAAAACACAACACAAAAGGCAAACATGGAACCCGAACGCCAATTGCTGGACTTACATCAGCTTCCGAACCAAACAAACCCACACTGGAAACCAGATGCCACTTGATGGACTTATACCAGACTCCAAGCACACAACAATAGGATACGGACCGCCAATCGCTGGGCTTATGTCCATCTCCTAAAACACACAAGAACAAACAAACAACAAGTTACTAAGGAGTCAGGAACTCGAGCCTAGCAACTGTCAAGCAAACACACACAAAAAGGAAAAAAAGTGCCCGGAGAGATCTCGTACGACCTCCTGCCTACGTACCTCATCTGGTATGAGGATTAGGGCAACGTAGTTCCCCTGAACATGGGAGAAAGACTAGCCTAACCAGATACAGAGGGAGACACAACTAGGGAGACTATGACTCGAGCCTAGATGTTATCATGCATATCATCCCTAAGTTAAGGTTGACTATCTATCTTGCTCAGGCAGCAAGCTAATCCTAAACAGGAAAAGCAAAGCATGCAAGCATAATCAAAACAAAGCAAACATTCACAATTAGCACACATTATATCCAGACAAAGTGGGCTCAAACAAAGGGTTAGGCTGCAAAAGCAAACCAACTGTATCAGGTGATGTTAGCTCTTAACCCTAACATTGAGAGTTAGGGTGAAGCAGATGAAATAGGAAGTGAGGGGTGTGCCTCACAGCTCTTATCCCTGGCCTGGGAGAGCTTCAGACAAAGAAGTGTGGGTTCAGAAAGTGGGAACCCTTCTACACTTATGACTCTGGCTCAACTGTACAACTGTACAAGGATCTTGGGTTAATATCCACAACGCATCAACACCAGTTGTGTGAGCAAAGGGACGACTCAACAGAAGAGCAGGAGATGGATTGCACATCTCTTGTGTCTGCCAATTGCCTTATCAAAGGTCTTTACCTGCTTGGGGACAAAAATAAACAAGCACAAGCATTGCCTCTTAAGGAGGACTTCAGACAGGTGCCTGGCCAAGTAACAGGCCAGGTCTTCCAGACTACATGGAGAAGAGATCATTCTACCTCAATTGGTTAAGCAACCAAGCAACAGCACAAGCAAGTTCAAAATGAACTAATAGCAACTAAGGTACCTGAAATCAATCCAACATAATCAGTATACCAGACAAACAAAAGTCAAACAGAAAATTACAAGTCCACAACACAAACAGATAACAAGCATCAATGCACATAGGTGCAAGCCACAAGGCCTAAGCATAAATCTCAATGCCTACAAAACAAACTCAAGGTTAGTCATGAACAAGCAATAAACCAATCCCAATTGAGTGCACATCATCATGTATAAGCAATTGTGCTCTTTGACCTGAAACAAAGCTCAAATATTAGACACTAACCACTAGGACATGGCCTAGGGTCAAAATGAGAGCAATAAACCAAAACAGAACATGAAACTTATCAAAAATCAAGATCAATCAAATAAGAATCAAATCCAAGTGGTCTCACATTCATATCATCAACCATTATCATTTCATGAGGCAAAGAGTACAAAGCATGCAATTTAGGACCTCATAGGACCAAACAGAAAGATCCAATTCAAATCAACTCACAAACATTTCAATAAATCCCCAAAAAATTCATGGTCAAACAGAATTCATTAAAGGATCATCACACCAAATTTCAGGCCATTTGGACAAAAGGAAGCAAGTCAATTAAAATCCCTAAGTCAAAGCAAATTCAAACAAGCTCATACAAGGCATCAAAACATGCATCAACTTCAAGCAAGCATAAAACAGAATTGGCATAAGATAAATGAACCAAATCAAAGCCAAGACCAATCAAGAATTTCAAGTCCATCCAATACCTATCAAGAATTTCACAAAACATTTAAGAACATGACTCACAAAAGGTCCACATTTGGTCAAACAGAAAGGAAATTCTCAAACAGATTGGAAATGCACTCAAAAATTCTACAAAATTTCACATGTGAACCTAACATCCAGAAGTATCAACATGCAAAATTTCAGCTCATTTCAAGTTCATATGGCATGGTAACAAAATCAGGAAGTTAGACATGAAATGGTGTGACACAAATTGTCACACCTAGATTCAAATGATCATATCTCACAATCCAGGAATGATAAAATAGAAAACTCAAAGCCAAAATGTCACTTAAGGTCTCTAGTTTGCACATGTAAAATTTCAGCTCCATCCAATTAAGCATCATCATTTAATGATCAAAATACCAAGCAATGTGCAAGAAAGAACACATCTAAACAAACCCTAGGCCATGTTAAAAACCACACGTGCACAATTTTTGCAAAAATAATCAAAAAATAGTAGAGATTGCAAGGATCATTCCACAAAAAATTTCAGTCAATTTGGATTTGTGGTTTAGGAGTTATGGAATTTTGAATGTTGAAGAAAAATAAAGAAAACAATGAAACAAGCATGGTGAACATGTGAAGCATATGGAAATAAATTCTAAAGCAAAAAGGAGAATTGCTTGGCGAAGGATCGAAGGAGGTTCCATTTTAAAAAGTAGCGCACGCTACTGTAGCTAACACTAATCAGCCAGGCAGGACATATGGATCAAACAGCCAATTCTGGAAAATTCATCACATTCATCATGTGTTCTTCATACATTCATGCGTCAAGAACAAATGTCCACCAAAATCAACAAAACCTATATCAATGGAAAGGTCTCTCAACGTACATCAACAATATCACATCAATTAAGCCTAATTCCTCCTAAAAATCAAAAGTTTCGAAGGAAAACATAATCATGCACAAAACTTCTAATTCATATAACTCTCTCATTTCTAAACGAAAATCAGTGGTTCAAAGTGCAAATTACTCTACTCTCAAAGATCTACAAGAAGCATTAATTGATTTCATGAATTGTCAAACTCGAAAACTCACCTTCAATGATGTGCAGTTGTGAATTCGCGCGAACCAGGCCTTGTAAGTGCAAAACAGATGCTCCTTGATGCTTGAATTGATGAATGGAACAAGGTTTGGATGTTGATTGTGAAGGATCTAGCTCAAAACTCGAATTGCCATTGTTGAAGCTCTCTTTAACAGTCCACGAATTCAGCTTGAAAAGGATGAAATCTTGCTTCCAACAGCTTCAATAATGCATGTAGATGATGAATTGATGAAGATCTTGGCAAGGTTTGTGAAGAAAATTGCAAAAAAAGTGAAAGAAGAAGTTGAAGAATTTGGTGATTTTCAGATCTAGATCTTGATTCTGTTATGGTTAATCAGAAAACAGTTATGATTTAGCTTATATATGTGATGTTAATGATGTTAGTAATCATGTTTAGTGCTAATGCAATGGATTAAGCCAAAACCAAGTTTCATGCTAAATGGCAAATTGACCAATCCACCCTCTCATGTGCAAAACCAATGTAACAGTAGAATTTCTGTTTTGGAGCAAGTTTCAAATGATATTTGTGAGCTAATGCAAGTGGAATGGAGTGAAAACAATGAATATTTTGCAAAATCACCTTTTTCCCTCCACTTTTCAAATTAAGTCCACTTGAAAAATGCACTTTTTGTGTGAGCAAAATTCATGAAATGTAATGCTTGTTTTGAATAGAGGAGATCAAAATAAATTTGCTCAAAAAAGTCTCACTCCATTTGGCCTTGTGAATCAAAAGTTATGCACCTTTGAATTTCAACTTTTTTGGACAATGATTTGATCATAACTTGCCAACCACAAATGCGAAATTCATGTTCTTGGACTTTTTGGAAAGGTGAGAGCAAGATCTACAACTTTCATGTTGGACAAAATTTCATTTGAAGCATTTTTGGACATGTAATTTTAAGGAGAAAACCTTTCCATTTTTGGCAAATTTGAATTACAAGTCACTTTCTATTTTGGGAAAGTTTCCATATGACTTTATTTTCTTCATTCTTGATGTTTGAAATGTCAAATGAAACTTGTTTGGACATGAATGAAGTAGTTCTAACCCTCTCCCACCTCCAAATCCATCAGTTGACTTGTGGTTGACTTTTGTTGACTGACAGATTAATTGGCCATGCACTGATGAAACCCTAGCTTCCACAAGCTCATTAAAACCATAAAATGATCCCCACATCCATTGAAACCCCCATCTCCTTGCAAAACCCTGATTGGCACAATGCAGCTGATTAGGGTTGACCAGAGGTCAAAACCCTAATCCCAAGGCATATGATCAAGCATAAGGAATCCCTTGGTGAGGACAAAACCATGATGATGATGATGTATCATTTCAACCAAGATGAAGCTCAACCTCCTTGAGGCACCATGAAACCCTAATTTATATCACAAACCCTCAGATGGTTAGTGATCCATTCAATGAAACCCTAGCTTGCACCTTTTAACCTCTTTATCTTCTGATCAAGACTTAGGAGGATGACTTGCTCAATGTAGCCACATGATGTGTAAATATGCAATGACTAATGCCCTAAGAAATGATATGCAAATATGCTAAGCTAGTCCCAAGAGAGGAGGGCAAAGTTTGAGGTGTTACATTCAAAGGATAGCAATTCTCCACGTCGTGGCTGGGAGCACCAGAGTGGTATACACAATGCAATTCAGGCTTATACCACCACTGAGGGTTAGCAGGTATAACTGGTGGGTCTCTCGGAGTAATCAACTTCCTCTCTATCAAAGAGGGATATAGTTCTGCGTATGTCATCGGAATCGGATCAAAAGTGACCTTTTTCCTCTCGTAACTCGTGCTGGTTTGATTACTGTTTCGAGGCTGATAGGCCTGCTGTTGCGGACGGTGCTGTTGTTGTTGATATTGATGAGGTGATTGTTGATTATTGCTATGTTGCTGATATTGTTGATTGTCTCTGAAAACAGGTGCAATGTGAGCCACCTGGTGCTGGTTACCGGTAGAACGCACAGTCTTCCTCCTTACAGAGGGTCTTCTAGGTTTCACATGGGAGGTCACAGCATGTGCCTCTCCATCTTTCTTCTTTGCAAATGCCCCATAACATTTGGCAGAAGAGCCTTCTTCCTTGGTTAGACGTCCTTCTCTAACCCCTTCTTCTAGACGCATCCCCATGTTCACCATCTTTGTGAAGTCAGAAGGAGCGCTAGCAACCATCCGCTCATAATAGAATGAACTCAAGGTCTTCAGAAAAATCTTTGTCATTTCCTTCTCTTCTAGCGGAGGCACGATCTGTGCTGCCAACTCTCGCCACCTCTGGGCGTACTCTTTGAATGTTTCTTTGTCCTTCTGGGACATGGCTCTTAGCTGATCCCTATCGGGAGCCATATCCATATTATACTTGTACTGCTTGACGAAGGCCTCGCCAAGGTCGTTGAAGGATCGGATGTTCGTACTGTCCAGCCCCATATACCAGCGTAGAGCGGCACCGGACAGACTGTCCTGAAAGTAGTGGATGAGCAATTGGTCATTATTAGTCTGAGTTGACATCTTCCTGGCATACATGACCAGGTGGCTGAGAGGACAGGTGTTCCCCTTGTATTTTTCAAAGTCAGGGACCTTGAATTTCACAGGGATCTTCACATTAAGAACCAAACACAGTTCGGCAGCAGACTTGCCGAAGAGATCCTTTCCTCTAAGAGTCTTCAATTCCTTGCGAAGCTCAAGAAATTGGTCGTTCATAGCGTCCATCTTCTCATGGACATTTGGGCCCTCAGATGGCTCAGAATGATAGATGGTGTCGTCTACCCTAGGCATGGTATGCACGACAGGCGGAGGAACAACAAGGACCGGGCTAGATGCCGGCATAGAAGCAAAAGTTGGAGCAGGGCCCTCAGGTATGAAATTGGGAGGCATCCCCCACGAGAATCCGGTTGGCATAGTCGCTGGAGCAAAATGCGCACTGGCTGCAGGCACAGTTGAGGAGACAATCTCAGAGATGACTGTCCTCTGGGGCGGAGTTGAAGGCGTTGGAGAAGACTGACTCTGGGCAGCCAGGAATGATTCCATCAAAGCACTCAGTCTGGCCACTTCCTCTTTGAGTTCACGGTTCTCTTGCTCTAGATGATCCATCAGTCTTGAAGTGTTGGCTCTAGTGTAGTACCGGTGAGTCAGCTTGTCTTCAAAATAAGTGAAGAGCACAGAGTTAGACCACAAGACGAGAGGCCGAAAACAAAAACCTGCTTATGCATATGATGCATGCAATGCTTGTTCATATGATTTGTTTTTATTTCAAAGGAACTCTAGGGTGTTATTTGCAAATTTTGGAAATATTAACTGTTTATCACATATGGAAATATCTCATCAAATAATATCAGGGAAAAGAAATACAACATTTGTCAATCATATACAAGAGAAAAGGAAAATAATCATCCTATGGATCCCTAGGAACAATCATCTAAAGCTCGGGACACAGGAAGATAGGATGTGCGAAGTCTCTTCACCTCCTTCTCGTAAGCTGCCTCCATATCTGCCTTTTCCTTGGCGAGTCGGTCATACTTCCTCTTCCAAAAATTGGAAGACTGAGGAAGTAGAGAAGTCCATGCATCATTAGGATCATCAATAACCTGATGCTCGAGGAACTCTATCAACGCATCTTTCTCCTTAATCTGCTGAAGAAAATCTACCCTTTCACGGATCCAGGCACGTGATAGGTCTTCGTCTCTCAACTCCTCTACTCCTTGGTTAGGGAGGGTTGAAGGCCCAACCATAATCATAGGTGTAGGTCTCGGATACTCGTAAGGCATGAGATACTCAGACGCTCTCTTCCTCACCCAAGTAGTGTAAGGCTCCATAACAACACAATTCTTAGGACCCAACTCCTTCCTTCCTTTCTTATGAACCTTGCGCCAAGCGCGGACCATTCTGCCCTTCAAGCCTTGGGGATCTTTACCCTCCTAAAAGAACACACCCTCTAACAGAATGTTATTAGGTTTATCCTTTAGGGGGAACCCAAGATGACGACGTGCTAAAACAGGGTTGTAGTTAATCCCACCACATGCACCAAGAAGAGGTACATAGGAGAATTCACCACAAGAGTCAATAATCTGCACACCATCATACACACGGTTATACCAAGAGATATCATCATTAGTGAGAGACATAAGTCTCGTGGACCACCGTAGACATCTCTTGTTCTCCTTGAAGGCGACCGTCTGAGGTAAGTGAGAAATAAACCACTTATACAATAGAGGCAAACAACACACAATGGCACCACCACCCTTTGCATTCCTCATATGCAAATAGAAATAGGTATCACCCAACAGAGTCGAAACGGGATTAAGAGCGGAGAAGATCCTAATAGCGTTCACATCCACAAACTTGTCGATGTTGGGGAACAATACCAACCCATAGATGAGAAGTACGAATATGGCTTCAAAGGCATCCTCACTCATGGCCTTCCCATAAACAGTAGCTTGAGCAATGAGGAACTCAGAAGGGAGACCTTGAATTCCACCTTTGGTAGTCATATGAGCACCAATCAGAGGTTCATCTATGTGCAACATGTCAGCTATCTCTTGAGAAGTAGGAATATTCTCCAAGCCACTGAACGACAACTGGTCTAGAATAGGTATACCCACGAGATAAGCATACTCCTCAAGGGTAGGCAAAAGCTGGAAGTCCGGAATCGTGAAGCAACGGTACAAGGGATCATAAAACTGCACCAATACGCTCATCAACCCTTCATCCACCTGAGTAGTCAGAAGAGGAAGAAGCTTCCCAAAGCGAGCCTTGAAACCCAAGGGATCTAATACATAGGATGTCAAATTCCTTAACTCTTTCAAATTTGGCTGTCTGAAGCTGTACTTCTTTGTATTCCTTCTTTGTCTTTCCATGTCTGAAAACTTTGCAAATAAACCCCTTAAGTTCCTTGAAAATTTCTTTTATTATTGATGATATGGATGCAAATAAGTGCATGAATGCATGAATGCAACAATCACACTCAAGGATCAAGCAAAGCACACCAAACAAAGGTCATGGGATGGATCATATTATCCTTAATATCAATCATCCATTTTGGTGGATTATGGTTTACACCTTATCAACACCCAAGTTCCATTCATATTAAGGATGTATGAACGGATCAACCATGAATCAAGGGTTTGTTGCAAATCACGAGCATGGAGTCTCGGATAAGAACCACCCAAAGGGAATGTACTAGGGTTTAAACCTGCCAAACATGTTCTACAAGAGGTCCCCATAGTCATCATCCCATCTTTCGGATATTATCGGAGAAACGACTACTCGTATTCCAAAAATATTCTCAAAAGAGAGACTCTTATGAGTGTAGTATCGCGTAACAATCGTATCAAATCTTACACTTGAACGACTTTCGCACTACATCCCAAAAATAGGCCAAGATGGGCTTGGTAAACTAAGGTCCTTGGCTTCTAAGGTCTATATTGGAAAGAGTAATGTCTAACCACAACTTACTTGTGTGACATTATTGATCCCAACATGACCTCCACCAAGTGAATGGACTTGCAAGTCAACTTGCTAAGGAATAACTCCACACAAGTCAACAAGACTACGCCATTCTCCTATCCTAAGTGCACTCGAGTCCGGGTATAGAACTCATCTCACAAAGATCACCAAGCATACAAAGAATTAATATCAAGCAAATCAATCATTACATACAATACAGTAATCCCAAATTGCACAAAAATATGTCACAAAACAATACAATACAACAAGCATGAAAGTTGGCAAAACCCACTAGGCTTTATTCCCCAGCAGAGTCGCCACTTTTCTGTAGCGGGGTATTCGTTACCATTGGACATATTGACTAAATCCAAGGTAAACCATACAAGTCGAGTCGCCACCGCACTTCTATTTATCCAAAGGAATGGTTAGAAAGCGAACAAAAACCTAATAGTTTCAACAAAACTAATAAAAGAAACAGAGATCTGGGTAAGGGGGTTGGTTATGCAATGGGAAGGTGTTAGGCACCCAAAACATCCTAGGTACTCCTAGGGAGCCCTTTTCGTACTTGTTGTAAGGTAGTTTGTCTTGTGAAAATTTTATTTGTGCAAACATGATTGAAGAGATGAGAAGAGAATGTACAAGTTATTTACATTTTGTGTTTGGATGGATAAACCCATTGCCTACGTACCATCTTATTAAAAGATTAGGATCAAAACCTCGTAGTTCGGTGTAAAAATCTCAAAACAAATTAGTGAATTGATTGGCCCAAAAGCCTTAAGGTCTTTTGTTATCAAAGGGAGAAAACTCAATCAAACCACAAATCCACCATTTGAGGATAGCTTCAACATGCTAGTGAGGGGTTAACCCTATAATAAGCATGGAAGACTCATTGTCCATCACAAAGGATATAGGTGAGTATTACATCTACCACAAGGATAACTCAAACCTAATAGCTAAAGGTTATGGAAAATTTTGATTAAGAAAGTGGCCATTGGAACCACAAAAGGGAAATTTGAATGGGTTAATTTACCAATTAGAAGTATATACAAAAGTAGTCAAAGTTGACTTAAAGATTCAATTCAAAATGAGTGTTATGAAAAGAAAGTTTGAAAATCAAAAGCATAAGGCTTAGGTTTCTAATGTTGAAAACAAAGGTTAAATGTTTACACAAAAAGGGTTTTGGCTTGGGTTAGAGTGGAGAGATGAAGAAGAAGGGCTAAGTCCTAAGGAAAACAAAAAGATGAGGGATAAGAAATGAAACCACCCTAGGAGTTCCTCTCTTGAGATCATATTGATGATCCAAGTAGCTCCCATCCTTTGGAATAAGCAAGCACAAAGTATAAGCAATCAAACAAGTCTCATAAGAGATCCTCAATGTATCTTGTATCTTCCACTTGGATGAACATGGTAATGATCCTCCAATTAAGCTCAAATGGAAACTCCTATTTTAAGAGCACACACATCAAAAGTTCCATGGGGTAACACTCTCCTAACCAGAGACCAGGGAAACAACGAACTAATAGGGAGATTAAGCCTCGAGCCTAATAGTTGTCATGCAATCAACATCCCTAAGTTGAGGTCTCTAACAAGAACTTAACTCACAAGTAAACAAACATCACACACTATATCCATACAATAGGCTCAAACAATGGGTGGGCTTTAGTCAAGAGGGGTCATGTCAACCTCGACAAACAAGCCAAACTGTAAAGGGTAATCTGTAGCTCTTAACCACTAACATTGAACGTTAGGGTGAAGCTGATCAAATCGGTAATGAGGATGAGACCTCATGCTCTTAACCCTGGCCAGGGTGAGCTCATGATAAAGAAAGCGTGGGGATCCAGAAAGTGGGATCCTTTTCCACTTGACAGACTCTGGACAAAGATCTGGGGCACATGTTCAGAAGCATCAGCACGTAGTGCGAGCATAAAGAACGACACACTGAATAACGGGGGATTGGCTACTAATCCCTTTTATCCTTCAATTTCCTCTTCTCTTGGAGGTCTTATCAAATATAACACATGCCTCTTCTTGGAGGTCTTTGAGCATAATTTTAAACAAACACAAACAGAGCCTCTGAAGGAGGACTTGCCAGCAAAATGCCTGCCAAAAAGGTGACAGGACTTCAGACTACATGAAGTAAGAAGCTAACTACTTGAGTGGTGTGTCAACCATAATCCAAAGCTTAATCAAGAGCTAAAGCAAGCAAGCAACTAAGGTACCTATACAAAGACTAAATAGTCAGTACTTCATTCATAAAACCAGAAAATAAGCAGTGAAACCCTCTAACAGTTACACAATTCAGTGCATAAGTGCCCTTGCACTCAAATGAGCTCATGAGCTCACCACATCGATTAAAACCCTACAAAACAACAATAGGTCAGTACTCAATGTATTTGCATCTCACAAAGTAAGAACAAACCCAATTACCAAAGCTAAGTATCCAATCCTGAAACAAAACAACAAAGTTAGCTTATGTACATCCAATCAACACAACAAAGCATAAACAACCAATGGCATGAGATGAATCAAATCACAAGCCCCAAACAGAACCATATGAACCCCTAAACACCAATCACCATGGCCAAAGATCCACCATACTCCAAATATCATTCAAATGCTTCAAAAAGCCTAAAAAATATGCACAAAATGAGCTTCCAACTTAGAAAATTCATACCAAATCAGAAATGCATGCAATGACTTTGAGATTTTTTGTATAAGTTTCTCATGCCATGAATGTTCAACATGCAAAAAATCAAGTCCAGAATGATGCAAATGCTATGTGAACAAAAATGCACCAATTCAATGTCAAAAATGTGACACAAATTGTCACACTTTTCTCTATGTGTCAAAAACGATGATAACATGTGAGAAAAAATCCAAACCAGTGACCAAAAATTCATGTCTTGTATGAATGTCATGTATGCAAAAGAGTTGATCGAATGGCTTAAAAATGAGGATTTCACAATACATTGAATGCACTAGGTCAATTTGGCACAACATCAATTCAAAAATCCCCATCTAAAAATCCAGACATCAACAATTCATGAATTTAGAACCATAAAAAAGTAGACACCAATACAAAATATGAAAAAAAATTGGGACTCAATTGGACAATTTTTGCATTTTTTATGAATTTTACAAAATGACTAAAATAATTGAATATGCAATGGAAAATGGAGGGAAATGCAATATTCAAATAAAATCAGAAAAAACAGGAGCCACACTATCTGACGCGCACAGGAGATCAACGCTCCTCATTCAAACACTCAAAACATTGCATTTCATTAATTGACTCAGCACGCACAGCCAGCGTTCCAAGCACGCGTTGCTCGAGTCAAAGGAATCTCGTCCAATCGTTCTTCCACGCATGAGCCACATGGATCCAACGAGGTAAAGCCCTAGCCAACACATAGACGCCGGAGCTACAGCTCCGGTCTTCTTCTCCGGCGAGCCCTACGGTGGTGCCTCCACAAAATTTTCCAGAATTTCACAAGGCCTATACCATTCTACTCGGTTTTCCACGCTGGTTCCAAATCTCCACTTAGTTTCTCCTAATTCCTCCTAGGTTTTTCAAATCGAAGAGAGAAAGTTTCTAGATCCAAACTTCCATTCAACACTACAGGCTTAATACTCACTCATTCTCAATTCTAAGCATATGTACATGATCTACACAACACGATCTACAAGTCTATGACCTTAAAACAGCAAAAGGAGAGATCGAAAATTGAGTCACCTTGAAGTGGAGACCTCTGAAATCGTGCTCTCATGAGCTCATCTGCTCTAGATCAACTCCACTGCACTTCCTTTGAAGCTTTAAGCAAGAATCAATGGCTGAAACCTCTTGGATGGTCCTCAATTTCCAAATCCGATCCACATGATGAAGCACTTGAACTGCATGATTTCTTGATGAATTGCACCAAACAATGGATGATTCTTGATCAATGAAGCATGAGGATCAAGAATATGCAATGATCTTTGAGGTTTGTATGGAGAAAATCCAAATTCGAAGAGAGAGAATTTTGAGAGAGTTCTTGAGTTCTAGATCTGAAAATGGTTGTTATGGCAGTTATGATTAGGGTTTTCCTATTTATATTCCTTGTTAGTGACACTGATAATCACATTAGCCTTGTACTAATCATGATTAGTGAGTTATGAAGCCAATTGCAAAACATGAAAATTAAGCTCCCATGGCCATAATGCATGTGTGATCTCCCATGATAGGGCTTTAATTCACTCAAGAACAACCAAGGGTCAGGATTTGAGGATTATTTTGCTTACATCTCAAGCCAAAAATGAATGGTGAAGATTTACTTCAAAATGAACATGTGTGAACTAATGAACATTTGACCATGATTCCTCTGCACAATTGAGCCAAATGATGTTACTTTGATATGCCTTGAACATGAGAAGAACTTTGCAAAAAGAATGAACCAATTTGAAGCATTACATAAAAAGTTATGCCATTTTGAATTTCCATGCACACTTTGTGATCAAATGACCATAACTTCTCAACCATTCATCATATGGACATGAATTAGGACTTTTTGGTAAGGGGAGACAAAAATCTACAACTTTCATGTTCACCAAAAATCGATTTGAAACTTCTTTGACATTGACAAGTCAAGTTGAAAGTGGACCAAAACTTGCCAAATTTGGAAACTTTGAATTATAGGTCATTTTCCATTTTTAGTAACTTTTGCCATGACCTTTGAATCTTCAAGATGGATGTTTAGAATGATAAATTGACCCCATTTGAACATGATTGAGGTGTCTCAACTCATTTCCCCACCTCATAGCCCTCAGTTGACTGCACAGTTGACTTTTGGTCCTCAGATGACCTTGAAATGTCTTGATTAACTTGAGCCTCTACCACTTGGTGAAATTGCTTCAAAATGAAACCCTAGCTCATGTAAGCTCCTTATAATAATCATGTGATCCTCATCCCAAGAAAATACCTCATCTCTTGCACAAAGGATCTTCTTGAAGCTCTTGACCTGGTGATTGCTTAAGCTACAAACAAAAGATGTTAGTGACATATTTTTGTGCTTTTGGTTAGTAAATAAAACAAGGAAAGCAATGATATACAATTCAAGCATGCTTGGTGATCTCAAACCACTCAAAAGAGATCCCTACCCAAAGGGAAAGGGAGCCAAGACGCTCAATGATCCTTGAGGCTATGCAATGCAATGTCATGATGCCATGAGGGATCTTAGGGACAAAAATTGGGGTCTTACATCGGGCAGATACTCTTTGATACTATCAAAAGCTTTTTGGAAATTCTCGGTCCAATCATGACGCTGATCTTTCCAGAGGAGCTTGAATATTGGCGCACATGTGGCAGTCATGTGGGATATAAATATGGAAATATAGTTCAAGCGGCCAAGAAAACCTAGGACTTGCTTCTCAGTTTTGGGCGCAGGCATTTCTTGTATTGCTTTGACCTTGGCAGGATCAACTTCAATACCTCTTTCACTGACAATAAAGCCCAATAACTTGCCGGAATAGACTCCAAATGTACACTGGTTCGGATTCAATCGGAGTTTGTACTTCCTCAAACGCTAAAAAAGCTTGAACAATTGCTCTACATGTTCAACTTCCATTCTCGACTTCGCAATCATATCATTAACATATACTTCGATCTCCTTATGAATCATATCATGAAACAAGGTAGTCGTAGCTCGTTGATACGTGGCTCCGACGTTCTTCAAACCGAAGGGCATCACTCGATAACAGGATGTTCCCCAAGGTGTGATGAATGTTGTCTTCTCCATATCCTCGGGTGCCATTTTAATTTGATTATAACCGGAAAATCTGTCCATAAATGAGAAGACATTGAATTTAGATGTATTATCTACCAACATATCAATATGCGATAGTGGAAAATCATCTTTCGGACTAGCTTTATTCAAGTCTCTATAGTCCACACACATTCGAACTTTTCCATCTTTCTTAGGCACGAGCACAATATTGGCCACCCATTGAGGATATGTAGAAGTCACCCGAAACCCCACATCAATTTGCTTTCGAACTTCTTCTTTAGTCTTCACTGCCATATCAGGATGAGTTCTTCTGAGCTTCTGCTTCACAGGCACACACTCAGGCTTCAAAGGCAGGAAATGTTGCACAATATTAGTATCTAGACCAGGCATGTCTTCATATGACCAGGAAAAGACGTCTACATATTCTCGTAGCAACTCAATCAATCCCTTCTTCACGGACTCTTCCAGGAGTGCCCCAATCTTCACTTCGCGAACACCATCTTCAGACCCCAACTTGACTGTTTCCAGATTCTCGAGATGTGGCTGAATGATCTTCTCTTCGTGCTCAAGCAAACGGGTAATCTCATCAGGAATCTCTTCAACATCATCTTCTTCTGCCTCAAATACATGGAATTCAAAGTTGGGAGATGGTGTTGGATCATTATGTTCAATGGGTTTGATCAACCTGCATAATAATTTTGGATATAAAAGGAGTTTTAAGATTTCAAACAAAGCAAATCATTATGCAGATGAAAAGATTGATTTTATTCTCTTTTTAGGGTTTTATGTGATCACCAATTTCATGCAAAAAAAACAAAAAGTGAAAATAATTTGGAAAAATAAACATTTAACATGTAATTATTGAATGAATATCATTGTATTAATGTGCCATCAATGTTATCACTTCTCCTTTTGGCATGGGAGAAGGGTTTTTAAACAAAAGTGAACACATTACGTGGACTTATGGACAACTGTTGGAACATCAACATCGACCCAATTATTGCTGACTCCTCCAGGGATGACAAAGTTGCTAGAATCTTCCTCTGCATCATCTTCCACTATGGCAGCAGCCTCTTGGTCTTCGACCGTGTGGATGAAACCACCACTATGGAACAAGCCACGCTCATTGAAAGTGCCTGAAGAGTACCCTATGCCATCCCGGGATTTATTGTCTTTCATCTTAATCATTTGTCCTAAACCAGTAGTTGCGCCACGCTCAATGGCCAACCTCGAATCAATGTAGGACAGAAATGAAGAAGTTCCTTTCCTTAACGGCTCAGCAATAGATAAGGCTTGGAACTGAGTCCCAACCTCATCCTCAACATCTATGTAAGAAAAGGAAGACAAATGGCTTACCAAGAGAGCCTTCTCTCCCCCTACGAACACCAACTTCTTATTCTTGACGAATTTTAACTTTTGGTGTAGGGTGGATGTCACGGCGCCTGCCTCGTGAATCCATGGTTTGCCAAGCAAGAAGCTATATGATGAGTGGATATCCATGACCTGAAAAGTGATATGGAAATCACTAGGTCCAATCTTGATTGGGAGCTCAACCTCGCCAATACAGTCTTCCTGGATCCATCAAAAGCCTTAACAACCACTCCGCTCTGCCTCATGGGAGGTCCCTGGTATGAAAGTTTCGCCAGAGTGGATTTTGGCAACACATTTAGCGATGATCCTCTGTCTACCGACACATTAGACAAGGCAACATCCTTGAAGTTCATGGAAATGTGTAGTACCAAATTATGGTGTTTTCCCTCCTCGGGAAGATCAGCATCGCAAAAGCTCAGGTTGTTACAAGCAGAAATGTTTGCAACAATTGTATCAAACTGTTCTATTGTGACATCGTGATCCATGTATGCCATGTCCAACACCCTCTGCAAAGCTTCGTGGTATGGCTCAGAGTTCATCAACATTGATAGCACAGAGATCTTTGATGGAGTTTGAAGCAACTGATCTACAATATTATATTCACTCCTTTTGATGAGCCTTAACATCTCATCATAGTCCTCTCTCAATATTCCATTCTGGCCAACAGGGACATGAGCTCTAGCAACAACGGCAGGTCTGTCAACAACAAGTGCCAGATTCGGAGAAGTAGAAGAAGTCCCCACAGGACTGGCAGAATTATCAACAACATCAGCTCTCCTCATGTCAACTTGGGGTTTCACTGGCGTCGAGAAAACACGACCACTACGTGTCACACTACTGACATCAGAAATACTTGTAACAAAAGTGGAGGGCAAAGGCACTTCCTTCCCATCTTCCAACACAACCGCGTTATATCTGTAGGGAACAACTATGTCAGAAGAGTATGGAACCGGGCCTGCTGGCTTGATTACGAGAGTAAGGGAAACCTTCTTGCTGCCATCATATCTGACAACAACAGGTTCGGGAATTCTGAATACAGGTGATATAACATTAACTTCGTCCTAATCACGATTCTGAAGTATCTCGATCACACCCTGATCCAGCATCTCTTAGATATCTTTCCTGACTTGGCGACATCCTCTCTCATTGACAGTGCATACACGACAACTGTCATGGTCATGCTCGTAGTGACTGTACCAACATAACAGTCTATGCATCTCGACCAATGATTGTCTGATATGGCTGACATATCGGACTTTGTACTTTCTAGGGCAACCCTAAACCATATTAACTGCAGCCTTCCCATGCTCGGGCAATGGGTTCTTCTTAACATTTGGACCTACGTCCTTAAAAAAAACCACTTCTCACAAGGTCTTGCACCTTGGTCTTCAGAGGATAACACTTCTCCACATCATGTCCGGGAGCACCGGAATGATATACACAGTGAAGCTCGGGCTTGTACCACCACTGAGGGTTGGTTGGTACAGCGGGTGGATCACATGGAGTGATCAACTTCCTTTCAATCAATGAAGGATATAGCTCGTCATAGGTCATTGGAATAGGATCAAAAGTGACCCTCTTCCTATTATAGCTAGTGCTGGTATTGTTGTTGTTTCGAGGCTGGTAAGCCTGCTGTTGCGGACGATGCTGTTGTTGTTGATATTGTTGATGTTACTGTTGTTGATGCTGATAATGTTGATTTTCCCTGAAGGCATGTGCTATATGATCCACCTGGTGCTGGTTACTGGCAGGGCGCACAGTCTTCCTCTTTACAGAGGGTCTTCTTTGTTTAATATGGGAAGATACGACATGTGCCTCTCCCTCTTTCTTCTTGGAAAACACCCTATAACGTTTGGCAGAAGAGCCTTCATCTCTGGTCAGGCGTCCTTCCCTGACTCCTTCCTCTAGTCGCATCCCCATGTTCACCATCTCGGTGAAGTCAGAGGGAGCACTAGCGACCATCCTCTCGTAGTAGAAAGAGCTTAAAGTCTTTAGAAAGATCTTCGTTATTTCTTTCTCTTCGAGCGGGGGCACAATCTGTGCAGCCAGTTCATGCCACCTCTGGGCGTACTCCTTAAATGTTTCCTTCTCCTTCTGGGACATAGCCCTCAATTGGTCCCTATCGGGAGCCATATCAACGTTATACTTGTACTGCTTGACGAAAGCTTCTCCAAGGTCATTGAAGGAGCGGATGTTCGCACTATTCAGACCCATGTACCATCTTAATGCAGCACTAGACAGGCTGTCCTGGAAATAGTGGATGAGGAGTTGATCGTTGTCAGTCTGAGTTGACATCTTGCATGCATACATCACAAAATGGCTGAGTGGGCAAGTGTTTCCTTTATACTTTTCAAAGCCAGGTACTTTGAATTTGATGGGAATCTTGACATTGGGCATGAGGCACAACTCAACAGCAAATTTACCGAAGAGGTCTTTCCCTCTTAGAGTCTTCAAATCCTTGCGCAGCTCAAGGAATTGATCATTCATAGAATCCATTTTTTCATACACATCTGGGCCCTCAGATGACTCAGAATGATAAATGGTGTCATCGACTCTCGGCAAAGTGTGCATAACTGGAGTTGGCACAACAAGGACTGGGCTAGATGCCGACAGAGAAGCAAAGGTAGGGGCGATACCCTCTGGAAAAAAATTAGAGGGCATCCCCCAGGGAAACCCGGCTGGCATAGAAGACGGAGCGAAATGAGCACTGGCAGCAGGCACGGTAGAGGAAGCTACCTCTGAAATGACCGTCCTCTGGGGAGGAGTTGAAGGCGCCAGAGAAGACTGGTTTTGGGCGGCCAGGAATGACTCCATCAGGGCAGTCAACCTAGCCACTTCCTCCTTAAGTTCTCTGTTTTCTTGCTCAAGGTGATCCATTAGCTTTGAAGAGTTGGCTCTGGTGTTGTACCGGTGCGTCAGCTTGTCTTGAAAATAAATGAAGAACACAGAGTTAGACCACTGGTCAAGAAGCCCTGAACAAAACCTGCTTATGCATATTATGCATGCAATGCTTGTGCATATGATTTTATTTTTATTCAGAGGAACTTTTTAGAGATCTATTTGCAAATATTTGGAAATATTAATCATTTTAGACATATAATGGAATGATCATATCAATAATATCTAGAAAAAATTTTACACCAAAGAAGTACAGTCTTGGTAACCAAATACAATACAAGAGAGAAGGAAAATGAACATCCTATAGAGCCCTAAAAAACAATCGTCCAAAGCTCTCGACACCGAAAGATAAGCTGCACGAAGCCTCTTCACCTCTCTCTCATAGGCTGCCTCCATATCTGCCTTCTCCTTGGCGAGCCGATCATACTTCCTCTTTCAAAACCTGGAAGACTGGAGAAGAAGAGAAGTCACCACATCATCAGGCTCGTCGATAACCTGATGCTCCATAAAATCTATCAAAGCATCCTTATCTCTGAGTTGCTGAAGTAGCTCCTCTCGTTCACGGACCCAAGCACGCGAACAGTCTTCATCTCTCAACTCCTCTACTCCTTGGTTAGGGAGGGTTGAAGGCCCAACCATAACCATAGGTGTAGGTCTCGGATAATCATAGGGCATGCGGTACTCAAAAGCTCTCTTCCTCACCCACGAGGTGTAGGGTTCCAAAGCAATACAATTCTTCGGACCAAGCTCTTTCCTTCCCTTCCTATGAATCTTGCGCCAAGCGCGGACCATCCTGCCCTTCAAGTTTTGGGGATCTTTACCCTCTTGAAAGAATACACCTTCTAACAAAATGTTATTAGGTTTATCCTTTAAGGGGAACCCAAGCTGACGGTGTGCCAAAACAGGGTTGTAGTTAATCCCACCACATGTACCAAGAAGAGACACATTGGAGAATTCACCAAAAGAGTCAATAATCTGCACACCATCATATACATGGTTATACCAAAAGATATCATCATTAGTGAGAGACATAAGTCTCGTGGACCACCGTAGACATCCTTTGTTCTCCTTGAAGGCGAGCGTCTGTGGCAAGTTCGAAATAAACCACTTGTACAACAGAGGCAAACAACACACAATGGTACCACCACCCTTTGCATTTCTCATATACAAAGAAAAGTAAGTGTCACCCAACAGAGTCAGAACGGGATTAAGAGTAGAGAAAATCCTAATAGCGTTCACATCCATAAAATTGTCGATGTTGGGGAATAACACTAGCCCATAGATGAGAAGTACAAATATGGCCTCAAAGGTGTCCTCACTCATGGTCTTCCCAAACAAAGTAGCTTGAGCGATGAGGAAATCTGATGGGAGACCTTGAATTCCACCTTTGGTAGTCATATGAGCACTAATATCAGATACATCTTTATGCAACAGATCATCAATCTCTAGGGAAGAAGGAACTCTCTCCAAGCCACTGAACGGCAACTGATCTAGGATAGGTATACCCACAAGATAGGCATACTCCTCAAGTGTAGGCAAAAGCTGGAAATCTAGAAAAGTGAAGTAATTGTACAGAGGATCATAGAACTGCACCAACACACTCATCAGACCTTCATCCACCTGAGTAGTAAGAATAGACAGAAGCTTCCCATGACGAGCCTTGAACTCCAAGGGATCTAATACATAGGATGTCAAACTCCTTAAATCTTTCAAGTCGGGTTGTCTGAAACTGTACTTCTT
This sequence comes from Lathyrus oleraceus, assembly GCF_024323335.1. NCBI lineage: Eukaryota > Viridiplantae > Streptophyta > Magnoliopsida > Fabales > Fabaceae > Lathyrus > Lathyrus oleraceus. Next base: position 309,488,185 of record NC_066585.1, on the reverse strand, counting down.
CGTATTCCTTCTTTGCTTATCCATGTCTGAAAATTTGCAAATAGACCTCTTAAGTTCCTTGAAAATTTTCTCATTGTTGATGATATGGATGCAAATGAATGCATGAATGCAACAATCACACACAAGGGTCAAGCAAGACACACCACACAAAGGTCACGGGATGGATCAAGTCATCCTTAATATCAATCATCCATTTTGGTGGATTATGGTTTACACCTTATTAACACCCAAGTTCCATTGATATTAAGAATATACGAGAACGGATCAACCACGAATCAAGGGTTTGTTGCAAGTCACGAGCATGGAGTCTCGGTTAAGGACCACCCAAAGGGAGTGTACTATGGTTAAACCTGACAATCATGTTCTAAAAGAGGTTCCCATAGTCATCATCTCATCTTTCGGATATTATCAGATAAACGACTACTTGTATTCCAAAAATATTCTCAAGAGAGACTCTTATGAGTGTAGTATCGCGTAACAATTGTATAAAATCTTACACTTGAAAGACCTTCGCACTACGTCCTAAAATAGGCCAAGATGGGCTTGGTAATCTAAGGTCCTTGGCTTCTAAGGCATATATTGGAAAGAGTAATGCCTAACCACGACTACTTGTGCGACATTATTGATCCCAGCATAACCTCCACCAAGTGAATGGGCTTGCAAGTCAACTTGCTAAGGAATAACTCCACACAAGTCAACAAGACTATGCCATTCTCCTATCATAAGTGCACTCAAGTTCGGGTATAGAACTCATCTCACAAGAGACCACCAAGCACACAAGCAATTGATATATATCAAGCAATTCATATATTACAAACAATACAATCATCCCAAATTTTCACAAAAATATATCACAAAGAATATAAACATACAATACAACAAAGACAAAAAGTAGGCTAAACCCACTAGGAATGAGTGTTATTCCCCAGCAGAGTCGCCATTTTTCTGTAGCGGCGTATTCATTACCTTTAGATTTATTGACTAAATTAAAAGTAAATCATACAATTCGAGTCTCCACCGCACTTCTATTTATCCAAAGGAAAGGTTAGAAAGCGAACAAAAACCGAGAAGTTTTATCAAATCAAAAACTAATAAAAATATCAGAGATCTGGGTAAGTGGGTTGGTTATGCAATGGGAAGGTTTTAAGCACCCAAAATATCCTTAGTACTCTAAGGGATCCCTTTTTGATAATGTTGTAAGGTAGGTTGGTATTTGTGAAAATAATTGTGGAAACATGATTGGGGAGATGAGAAAAGAATATACATATTATTTATAATTTTGTTGTTTGAATGGATAAACCCATTGCCTACGTACCATCACAAAGGTAGGATCAAAACCTCGTAGTTCGGGGTAAAAATCTCAAAATCAGTTGGTGAATTGATTGGACAAAATCCTTAAGGTCTTTTGTTATCAAAGGAAGAAAACTCAACCTAAATCACAATCCACCATGTGAGGAGAGCTTCAACATGCTAGTGAGGGATCCACCCTATAATAAGTATGAAAGACTTATAGTCCAATCACTAAGGATAAGGTGCGGTTTACATCAACCACTGTGATAACTCAAACCTAATAGCTAATGTTTATGAAAAGCTTTGACAAAGGTGGCCATTGGAACCACAAAAAACAATTTGAGTGAGTTGGATTTACCAATTAGAAGTATTCACAAAATGAAGTCAAAGTTGACTTAAGGTTCAAATCAAAATAAGTATTATGAAAAGAGTTTGAAAAAATCAAAGGGCACAATGCCTAGGTTTCTAGTTTTGAAAACAATGTCAATGTTTGCACAAAATAAGTTTGGCTTGGGTTAGAGTGGAGAGAAGAGTAGAAGGGCTAGGTCCTAAATATGCAAAGATGAGAGATGAGAAATAAAACCCTTGGAGTTCCTTTCTTGAGATCATAAAGATGATCCAAGTTGCTCCTTTCCTTTGGACTTAGCAAGAAATAAGCAATTAACTCAAGCAATCAAGTAAATATTCAATCAAGCTCCCAGGATCTTCCAATAAGACTTTGTCTCTCTTAACTTGGATGCTCATGACAATGGTCTTTCTAAATAGCTCAAGTTTAGGATCCCTAGCACACAAGAACAAACAAATCAAAAAGTTCCACAATGCAATAATAGAAATGGACAAAGAGAGAGTTTAGATTAGGGGTCATTTCAAGTTAATATCAAGATGTAAGCATTCTAAAGGCATGAGGCCTAGTTGCTCTTCAACATATTTAGCATTCTAAAGGCATGAGGCCTAGTTGCTCTTGAAACTCCATTAAGCATAGGTAAGGTCCTAATTCTAAGTCCTTTCTCCCTTTTGCATTGGGTTCACACAAACAAAGACAAAACAAGTACAAGGCAATAGTATTTACACAATAATATGCTCAAGTGAGCAAAAGGCAAATGGCATAAACATAAACATGAGCTCAAATGAGCAAAGGGAAAAAGACAATATGAATAAATGAGCAAGAAATTAAATTGCATTAAAATAAATTTCAAGAATTAAATGCTTGAATTAAAAGTTAGTCATTAGTAGTTAGTGTTAGTGTGCCATAAGGCAATTTAGCGCTATGTTAAGCAATCGTAAGTTGACTAATGGAGTTTCAAGACTAGTAAGCCAAGCTCCTACAACTTGCCATGCCAAAAGAAAAGAAGAATGACCTTGTATGGATTTCAGGTTTTTTGCTTAACCTAGAAGCAACCTATCTTGGACACAAAACAATTCACTTGATCTTTGATCAAGATGAATTTGATTTGGATCAAAGAAGGTTAAGCCTCTCATATATCAAGGCTAACCACAAATCATTAACTCATTGGTCAAAAGAAAAAGAAGAAGAAGTAGATGAAAATGGAATGTACAAAATGAAAATTCAAATGACATAACGAAAACACATTGATCAAACATGAAAGAAATCAACATCAATCAATGGTAAACAGAAGTGAAATGAAGATTAGAAGTCAAGAAAGATCAAACATATTTTTGGTATTTTTGAGGAATTAAAATAATGCATAAAATAAAATGAAGAAATAAAGGTCAAAATTCAAATCCAATTCAAATCAACTTGGATAAGTCCAATTAGATCATCATAAGTCTAACATGGTCAAACAAGGTTTGACAAATTTTCTCAACATTTTTTGAAAACAAAAACTAATTTTAAACAATTAAAAATGAAGAAAAATAACATAATTGGACTAAAATCTCAAATAAATCTCAAATCAATTAAGAAATTGATGAGAATATTTTTAATAGATTCATCATCATCCAAAGATGTCAAGAAAATATTTTTGGCATTTTTGAATATCAAATGGTATTTTAAATGAATTAAAAACAATCAGAAAAGAAATAATTCACAAAAAATATTAAATGGAATCACAAAAATAATTAAAAATCATTTTATGAAACTAGAATTTAAGAGATTTTTTTTTGCAATTGGTCCCATATTTTTGTGATTCCAAATAAAGAAGTTATGAATTTTTGAAAATAAATGGAATAAAAGAAAATAAAATAGAAATTCAGAAAATAGGAAAAACCACAGCGCTTGGATCATCGCTCATTAATTGACGTGGTTCATCCAAGGGACATGAAGCGCGCGCGTATGGTGAGCATTAGTCAACAACGTGGCATGCACCATTAAATAAAGTCATAACATTCCAAGGCCATGATTAGATCTGGAGATCATCATCCAATGGCCAAGACTTGGACGCGTGGGAGCGGTGGTGGAAACCACCGTCTTCTCCGGTGAGAAGCCAGAATCCGGCCACCAGTTGCAGGTTTTACAACCTCAACTATAACACGCGATCCATATACCAAATGAAAGCTGGGGTGATGTACATCACCCTTGTAACCTTAGTTTTTGCTCAAGACTCTTATGGAAGAAGAAATCTGAGGTTGAAAAATTAGGTGTTCAATCTGAAGTTCACCAATTCATAAAATTAAAGCCACCATTGACTTGCCTCTCATATGAGGACTTCAGAAATGCAAACCAACACAAGCAATGCACAATATTCAGAGAGATTCGAAGCAAAACAGTTATGATATAAACCTTTGTAGAGCAGCTTTCAAGAGCACAATTCAACCAATCCTTTGCTTGCAGCTTGATCTGGATGCTTGGTATGAGAGCTAGGCTTAGGAATTAGTGATGATAATCAACTGATGTTGTTGAAAATCACACTATAAAATGAAAAGTGAAAATGAAAATTCCTTTGGTGAGAGGTTAGGGAAGCAATTCAGTAGAGGTTTAGGCGTCGTCAGGTTGAGATTCAAGTGAGGTAATGCATTCTATTTATAGATGGAGCTGATGCAAGGAGGTGGAAAACTCGTGTGTGCACGAAGTTGGGTCCTCCATGCATGGGCCTGTACAGGCGCATGTGAGGCCCAAAATCAATTGGTTTTGCATGCTGAACTCAAAGGAAACAAGTTTGGACATGCAGATGGCAATGCAATGGCTTGTGTATCAAGATTTACCATGAAATGCATAATTGATCATAAAGCTTCATCTCTTCGAAAATCTCATTTGGAAAATCCAAACATAAGAATGTGACTAATGGTTGGAAAGGTTTTGACATAAGGAACAAAAGCTATGTTGAACAAAAATCCATTTGGAGTTTGGAAAATATTGAAAATTGGCCATGAAGTTCAAGGTACAAAACATGCATTTGGAAAAATTGCCAAAAATGACCAACTTTAAGCCATTCTGTTTCAATGATGCAAGCCTCAAATGGAAAAACCTCCAACATAAAAGTTGTAGATATTTTCAATGCAACCTATTTGGACTTAAATTATGCATAATTTGGATTTTTAATGAGAAATATATGGGCACTTGAAGTTGGACTTTTTCAAGATTCAATGGCCTTGGGTCAAAGTGACCTATAATGTTTTGTATTATCACATGTATTTCTTTTAGAATTATGAAATTTTGTCCAATATAACAATTTAAATAGACATCTTAAAATTTCCAATGCACTTGTTATCACCTCAAAATCATAAAAAATGAAGGAGTTAGGTCCTTGGGAAGTTGACCCAAAATTAGGGTTTCAGTCAAAATGACCTATATTGTTTTGAAATGAATGATGACCTTCCAAGTTTCAAATGGATTTTTAATGAACATGAAAGTTGTTCATATGGTTCTTAAGAACATTGTTTCTCTTGGGGTCATCTTCATTTGACAAACACATCAAAAGTTAGGTCTCAGTGGATTTCAAAATAGTCAGATGAATTGACTGATCAACTTCTCAAAGCCAAACTTCAAGTCTTGATGAATGAATGATTGAGGATACTCACACAGGTTCATATATGCATAAAATGATGAATAAAATAACTTCCCTTGATTCTATTTCATCATAGGTTGAGTTTGCTTAATAAGCAAGGCACAGTCAATGTATAGTTGAATTAGGGTTTCCTTGGGAAACAATCCTCAAGCCCTTTGGTTTATCTTGATCAAATTGAAAAATTGAGATACTTGAGAGGCATATATGATGATTGAGAGCTTTGGGGACCATTGTCATGCTTGATTTCATCTTTATCTGGCCACTTCAATGGGCATAAGGGCCTCCTAGGAGCCTTGGATCACATGACTACTTAAGCTTCAAAACAAAAGAGGTTAGTGACATATTTTTGTGCTTTTGGTTAGTGAATAAAATAAGAAAAGCAATAATATACAATTCAAGCATGCTTGGTAGTCTCAAACCAACTCACACAAGTCCCAACCCTGGGGTAAGGAGCCAAGATGCTATGATCCTTGAGAAAAATGCAATGGGCAATGATATGATGCCATGAGGGATCTTAGGGTCAAAATTAGGGTCTTACAGTAGTGCACATGCTCACCGTTGATCTACCAAGCTCACATCTAGGGTTTAAGACCCTCATTGCAAGGAGCTCAATCAAGATTTGATCTACTATGGCTCTAGACATCATATATGAATCCCCATGAGCTTCACATGTTATTTTGATCAAGAATTCATCAAGAGTTTGGAATTGGTTTGCCTTGGAAACCCTAGTTCATCTGGGTATCTTATGTAACTTCTTCAACAAAATTATTCACCAATTGATCAAATATTTCAAAGGATACTCAAATTTCATCATATTATGCATATATGATCTCTCATGAGTCCCAAAAGTCAAGAGAATTTCAATCTAGCAAGTTGGTTCATGGTGGTTGACCATAGGAATTTATCTGATCAAAACTGGGGTTCCCTAGACCCTATATACTAAAATTTTTGTCATATGAAAATTAATCCAAGATAAAAGTTACTCTAAATGATATTACAAACAACTTTCATGTTTAGGTCTATAGCTAGTTTTTCTTGTAAAGTCATTTTGTATGGTGAAAGATTATAGGTCATTTTGTCTAAACCCTAGTTTGGAGGTCAACTTCCCAAGACCATAACTTTCTCAATTTTTATGAGATGAAATCCATTAAAGCTTCACAATCAAATTCAATATGTCTACTTCAACTTTTATGTTTGGAGTAAGAGCAAATTCAACTTTTATGTGGATACATTATTGGTCATTTTGGAGCAATGCCATTGAACAAGTGATTTTCCTCAACTTTAAAAATACATAACTCCTTAATATTAAATCCAAATAAGGTCAAATGTGTGACCATTTTGAAGGACTTTGAGAGAGCTACAACTTTGTCGAAGGAACGTTTCTCATTTGAAGCTCATTAAAAAAGTTAGCCAAGGTGGAATAAGTGCACATATGGCTTGACACTTAGAGATTTTTTTGATATGTTTGATTTTCCCAACTTCCACCTCAGAATTCATCGTGATCCAAGCTTCAAATAAAAAAGTGTTCAACATGAAAGTTGTCCTCTTGATCTAACCTTTCCAAAAACTCCAATTTCATCCCATTTGGACAAGATATGAGTGACTTACGCGTGGCTTGAACTTGGATGACCATTTGGCACAATTGAACTTAAAACATTCATACACAAATGCATAGCTTTCCAACATGACTTTAGCAATGTTTGTACTCAAATATGGACCAGAAGAAGTGATTACATGGGCCTATCACACGTCCATGCACTCATGCAATATACATTGCTATTTCTGGAACTTGTATTTCAAGTGTGAATTTAGCAATCATATGGCTATAAATAGAGCCCCTTGCCATTAGAATTGAGGACCCTGCATGCCAGCTTTGAATCCCTACCTCCAAACCCTCTCATTCAAAGGATAATCTTGAGAATTTCCATAGGAAATTAAGTTTTGAATCTCCATTATTTTGAGATTCAAATATACAAGAGTCTCGTGCCTTTTGTTCATTCAATTCCATTCCATCAAGTGTCCAGAGCAAGATCAATAGCAAGTGGAAGCAAGATTGTGTTCATACAGACCTGCATTAAAGGTAATTTCAAAAAAAAATCATATCTTCGATTCTCACTCAATTCTCCATAATTCTTATTGATCTTTGGTTGTCTGAAGTCCTACCAATGTAGGCAACAAGATAGAGTTGCTTTGAGGTCAAATCGAAGTAACTCAGATCGTGCACCTCAAATTTCAACTCCTTATATCTTTCAATGTACTTGGAGTTAGGAGAAATTGAGGCCAGATTCGAGCTCCTGAGCATTTTTACTTTAAATTCATGTCCTCTTTTTTCATTTTGGTGATGGTTGTCAGTGAACCAGATTCGAGCTCCTGAGGACCACTTGATCTACCACCTCAATTAATGAGGGAGATCAAGTGGTCCATGTTTTTTTTCCATTTTTTTGATTTTTATTTATTTGGTTTATTTTCATTAATTCATATTAATTTTAATATTGATCCAAAAAATATGAGTTTCACCAAAAAAATTTAAATAAATTCCTCTTACATTTTCTGAATTAAAACTATTTTTTGGATCATTATTAATATTTTTCATGATTTAATTGTTATTGTGAATAGTTTTAATTGTTTAAAAATAGTTCGAAGTTTCCAAAAATTATGAAATTTTTTCTCCAAGGTCCTTTGACCTTGTTTGACCTATTATAAATCTCATGGCCATTTCTTTGGTGTTTTGATGAGGTTTTAGGATTCTGATAAACCATAATTTAATTTAATGCATATTTTAATTGATTTTAATTGTTTAATTGCAAAATAAATTGTGTTGAGCTTTTGATATTGACTTGTTAAGTTTGACTTGTGTTATTGGGCCTTGGTCAAGGTTTATTTGACTTTGTTGAGTTAAAATCATTGGATTTAAGGGATTGATGAAATGTACATTTCATCTCCCAAAATGAATGAATGATTTTAATTTGATAAAAGTCCTCCTTCGACTAATTTGTGTTGATTCCATTTCCCCTCCCTCTTCATCTCAATCCCCTTCTTTATTCATTCATGTTATGAACCTATGATATTTATATATCCTAAGGCTAGTTGATTGCAAAATCAACATAAGTGTGGATGAGATTATGTCCACCTCGTTTGCATATTTTTTTAAGTGTGGTATGTTTTAGAAGCATGGTTCATAATACCATATCTCTAACATGAATTAACACTAAAATTTCTATTGCCCAACCTCAAATAGTTGTGTCTTCTACATAAGTCCAATTACGATTGCTTAACATAGCGCTAAATTTTTGACACAAAAGGCATAACATTATAGTAAGTGAGATTGTAAGTCTCCCCTATTTCATGGTATTTTTTGGAAACTTGGTCTTTTTTCCTTCCATTGGAAGATGTATTGGTTCAAGGATCCATGCTTGTGAATAGTGGGTTGAGTGTTCTCCAAAGAATGACTTAACAAAAACAAAAGCAAAAGCAATACTAACTTCTAATCAACTAACAACTAACATTTAATTTCAGCCATTTACTTTTATGCACTTTATTTTTTAAGCCCTTATTCATTTGCCATTATTCATACCATTTAACTTGTTTACTTTAATGTCATTTTTGACTTAGCTCACTTGAGCCATATCTTGTGATTATAATTGTGTATACTTGTTTGTGTTTGTGGTCCTTTGACCTTAATGTACATAATAAGAACAAAAATCCTAAAAGACATTTGTGTGGACTGTTGGATTTGATCTGAGACATTGGACTTAGAATTAGGCAACATTCCTTATGCAAAATGTAATACCCCAAAATTTACCCTTCATTTTTCCTGGAGGCATGAGATCATGTTTTACACCCTAAAATTTACCCTTCTTTCAAGACCACCTCTTTGCCGATTCTGACAGGCATTGTTACTTCACTTCACTTCAGTGCAAATTTTCAGTTTTTTATTGTATTCAATCCCTTGATACCTCGAAAGTGCGAAAGCCGCTGCTATCTTCTTTGCGGGTCTTTAGTTGATTGAATAGGGGCAGCTGTAATACCCCAAAATTTACCCTTCATTTTTCCTGGAGGCATGGGATCATGTTTTACACCTCATGCATGCATTCATTTTTAGGTCATTTAACATTTCATATTGCATTTCATCATGTCAATCAAAATTAGCTCCCAGAAGCTTGAATATCATCCGAGACACTTTGTGGGTTCTATCTGGGTGATCAGTCAACACAAAGGAATGACTTGAGTTACTTCCAACATGTTCAAATGGGGTCTATTCATCATTCAAAACGCTAATCTTGGAGGAGCAAAAGCCTGTTCCTGAGCTGCCATGCTCGCTAGGCGAGCAGCGTGGTTCGCTTAGCGAATCTGAACTGTCATGCTCACTAGGCGAGCAAATTCTTCGCTAGGCGAGGCTCACGCGTTTTAAAATATAACATAAAAATCTTGGACTTGGACCTCTCTCATTTGAGCCTACAAAGCCACGAAAATCAGGTTATAAATTCTAAAAATTCAGTGAAAAAACCCTAGAGAAAAGAAGAGCTAACAGAATTCAGAGCAGTTTCCATAGACACTGAAGAACTCACTGGCACAGAATCACCTCTATCAATTCCATCTCGTATAAACCCTAAGATTGCTTTGCAAATCCAACCGGGAAATTCAATTTCATTCGATCTCTCCGATCAGGTTTGCCCTATTTCCATTACTTTATGCTTTCAATTTGAAATTTCTAAATGTATAAGACATTATGGGTGAATTTGGAAGAGTGGGTATCATTAGGTTTTGCACACGGGTTTAGCTATGCATGAATGTGTAGAATAATGCCTTGGATGTTTGATCACTTAATTTCTGAAATCGTACTGTTATCAGAGAAGAATCCAGAACCCGCAGGCACTCGTTAGCACCTTCGCTAGGAGAATCTGCAGCGAAGCTGCGCTAAGCCTTCTCTAAGCGATGCAGTAGCGATCGCGATAGTAGCTATTTTTTGCTCTCTAATCTGTTTTGTGTTTATTATGACATGCCTTCTATCGCATACGGGCACATGTTTTGGTATGTATGTCATGTCTTGATGTGTGGATCCTTGCCCCCTGACTTTGAGTTTCGATACCCTTTCGATGCATTAGTTTGACAAGAGGTTTAGGCCTCCTGTCCTTGGTTGCTTTTTGTGAGCTTTTTGTGAACTTTGATAGCATGATTCATGTGGCTGCTATGATTCTTCTGTTTGGTGCAACTCTTGATTGCACCCCGTCGTGTTATTCTAACCTGTTCATTGAGTTTTTGTGAGGGCTCACATGACTCTTGAAGAGACAACTTGCTTGGTATTCCACTTTATTTGTGGGATACCACGTGGAGATTTATTCTGATTGCTTTTGCTGACTTGCTTTCTTTGATGGTGCTAGCTAGAGAGATCACCGGGTTTCTTGCTTCTTTGGTTGTTATTACTTCGGATTTTTATTCGTGTGGTAGATCTCTTGATCCTTTTACATCTTTTCAGCATTTTTACCGCTTTCTTAGCTGGAAGACCTCGATAGGAGGTGATGTTTTTGTGTGTTTACTTTTGTGCCTAAAGACCTCCACGAAGAGGGAATTGACGGATAAAAGGGATTAGTAATCAATCCCCCGTTATTTAGTGTGTCGTTCTTTATGCTCGCACTACGTGTCGATGCTCCAGAACAAAAGCCCAAGATCTCTTGTCCGTTCAGTCAGTGGAGAGGGTTCCACCTTTCTGAATCCCCACTTTTTGTCATAAGCTCACCCTGTCCAGGGTTAAGAGCTATGAGGTCTTATCCTCATTATCCTTTTGATCTGCTCACCCTGACGTTCAGTGTCAGTGGTTAAGAGCCCGTTTGATTACCCCTCCATGGCTTGTTTGTCGAGGTTGATATGACCCCTCTTGACTAAAGCCCTACCCATGTAGGTTTGATCCCCTTGTTGGCGTTTTTACTTTATGCATGTTTGTTTTGTATGGTGTGATCGTCTCCCCTTAGGATTACTAGGCTTCGTGTAGTCTCTCGTTTGCATGTCAATTAAGGTAGCACAGTTTCTTCGTCTAGGACTTCCTTTTTGCATGAGCATCCCTCAAACACAAACAAATTCATTGATTTTTCTTCCCCTAAGAACACGTTAACTCCTTCTACTACAGGTGAGTAAGTCTCCAAAGGTCGAGCATCCGGTAGATTGCGTAGTAACGTCGTTCACCTAAAAAACCAAAACAAACCCCTAGTTAGCCGAACTACGACAAATCTGATTCTCATGTTCAGATGAGATACGTAGGCATAAGATGCGATGTCTTGCCGAGTTTGACTGACAACTAACAACTAATCCTTGTTTGCCTTCGCCCTCGTTGCGATTCTTTTCTCTCGCCCTCGTTGTGATCGAGACCTTCGCTTTCTCTTGCCCTAGTTGCAATCAAGACCTTTGTTCCCGTAGTTAGCTGAACTACGTTTTGCTCTGATTCTCATTCCCGATGAGATACGTAGGCATAAGACGCGATGTCTTACCGAGCACACATCTCTTTCACCCATAGGTAGCCGAGCTATGAAGACTCTGATTCTCATTCCAGATGAGATACGTATGCAGTGGATGCGACATCCGTGCGAGTCATTTTCTTTTGACCCTTTTCTTTTAGTAAATAGTATATTAGATAAACACACACCCTTAGACAAGAACAACAAGAGTGGATCCCGTAGAGTAGTACGGATGCGTAGGGGTGTTAATACCTTCCCTTCGCATAATCGACTCCCGAACCCAAGATTTGGTTGCGAGACCTTGTCTTTTCCTTTCCTTTCTCCAGGTTTACTTCGAGCGTTTCCTTTCCCTCCTTTGGGATAAATAACGCACGGTGGCGACTCTCCTGTCATTTCTTCTTCGCCGGTTGCTTTTCGCATACTATATTTTTTAGGCTGCGACAGCTGGCGACTCTGCTGGGGACACATTTCCCTAAGCGAGTCCCTCCTAGCTTTTGTAGGTGTTTCGTTAGTTGGGTGTTTATCCTTTTATACGGTTATTTATTTTTCAGCATTTACCTGCTTTATTGCATTGTGTACATATCATTGCTTGTATCTGTTGGCTCTGTTGGGTTGTTTGTTTGTTGGGGTGGGATGTTCTACGAGAGATAAGCCCACTACCCAGGCTTGAGCGTACACACAGGTTTTAGAGTGGATAGTCATGAGGCTTGCGTGGCATGTTGCTACATTAAGTCGTTCATGAAGACCCACATTCCAGACGAGGTTTCTTTTGGATATATTTTGTCCTATGGGTGTTCCATAACGACAGATATTCCTTTAGAAATCGTCGACTCTGGTGACCATTTCCCGAGAACTCAGTCGAGGCCTCTCCTCCGAGACGCGTTTATGTTAGCTCTGGTGGGCGCATTCTCGTTGATCAATCCGAGGACCACGAGACTGGGAACTTGCTTTAGGATGTCTTGTTGAGGGGAGTCAATGGAGGTCTTTTATCCCGTAATAATGCCAAACCTTCAGTGGTAAACGTATTATTCTCGACTGAAGGGCTGAAGCTGACGAACTTTTGTTCTTAGAACCTACCAGTGAGGGGCGGGCTAAATTCAGGGAACCTTAACCTCCAACCAACCCGGTTTTCTGGAGCAGAACTCTGATCTCTTATATATTCCTCAATGGGTTTCTCTTCAGACAGTGCGACCCGACAGATGTTCAAGCAGATACCGCAATCTTGATTCCCATGTCACTGCATTGCATCACATCATTTTGCATTCATACCATTTAACACATGTTTATCTATTACTAGGGGTTTACATCTTCCTCTTGATTCCGGTCGGGGTTTTCTGGTTCTCTTAAGATGGATATTGGCAGAAAGAGACATGTCGCCTACAAGTTTGATGTGGTTTGCTTGGAGCCTATTCAACAACTGATGAAGTTAATGGATCATGATTCTCTAGAAGGATTCCGGAAGGATTATGGTTTGATTCTAAGTTTCGTTACGGTTCTCTCCAAAGATCAACATGATGCTCTCTTTACATTATTGCAGTTCTATGACCTTCCCCTGAGGTGTTTTACATTCCCAGATTATATTTTGGTCCCTACTTTGGAGGAGGTTGCTAGTTTTCTCAGAGTTCCTATCAAGCCGCAGTTGTTATTCTACAGTTCTGAGTTTCTGCCCGATCTCAGTATGGTCGCTTCAGCCACGTATTTGGGGAAATCAGTCTTGAAGGCTAATATGTGTCAGAAGGGAGGAGTCAGTGGTTTTCATTTGATTTTCTTTGAGGGAGAAGCAAAGAAGAAGCTTGAGGATGGTGACCAGAGGGGTTTCAATGATGTGTTGGCTCTTTGTGTGTATGGGATTGTCCTATTCCCTAATGTGGCGAAATTTGTTGACGTAGACGCCATACGCCTCTTTGTGTTGGGAAATCCAGTGCCGACCTTGTTGGGAGATTTCTTTCATTTAGTGCATCACATGAATGAGAATAGAAGGGGAGGATTGGTGCATAGTTGTGCGCCTTTGTTTTATAAGTGGTTCAGTTCCCACCTACCCAAGTCAAGAGCGTTCGTTGATGTCAAGAACTCGTTGAGTTGGTCAAGAAGATTGATAGGGATAAGAGCTAAAGATATTTCTTGGTGGTCGGACCGGAGCTTTTTTCGGGCAGATATTATTCATAATTGTGGGAACTTCCCGAATGTACTGTTGGTAGGAAGAAGAGGAGGGATCAACTACAATCCTTCTTTGGCAGTCAGACAGTTTGGGTATGCTTTAAGAACTCCGCCTTTGGAAAAAGATGTGGAAGAATCTCTGTTTTTCCATTCTGCATCTGATTTGGCTGTATCCCGTAAAGAAGCTGAGGCTTGGCTCAAGGTGATCAAGAGAGGGAGAACTGTGCTTGGAAAAGGAGATTGTAGAACTTACCTTCAGTATGAAGAGTGGCTTCAAGGAAGAGTCGAAGAGTTTGGTCTGCCGTTTCCTATTGAAGAACCTTTGTATCCACCTACTCCTGAGCAGTTAACAATGGTGAGCCGAGAGGAGTATGACGAATTGAAGAATGCCATGGAGGAGCTTCAAACTGAAAACTCAGAGTTAAGTGCGAAGCTGCAAGACTATATGCATCAATTCCATGAGGCGGAATATCATTCGGGGGAAGCTATCAGATTGCAAGAGGAAGCAGAGAGGAAATTAGTTGTGGAGGTGGACTTCTTCAGGAAGACAGATAAAGCCCTAGGATCCTCCAGTTCTGAGTTGAGGCGAGTCAAACAGCAGTTAACAGATGCTCATGGCAAGTTAGCTGGTTGGCAAGAGCAATGGGATACATTTTCAGCTTCTAGGAAGGTAAAGGAGGAGGAGATGGTGGCCGAATTGACTGGTCAGATGGAGAAGTTGAAGATTTCGCTGAAGGAGAAGAACAATGAGCTTTTGTGCGCCCGTTCAACCAATGGTTATATCACAGATCAATTCAACAAAGCTCAAGAACAGATTGAGGAACTCAAAGTGCTGGCAAGTTTGAAGAAATCCAGACTTGAAGAGGTATTCGGTGAGGACGATGAGAATTATTACAGAGAGCACATCAACGAGTTGGATGGAGTTATTCACAAGAGGAATCTGCTTATCCGGCATTTGACATAATCTCCAGATCATCCTGACACAGTGGCACTACTGGCTGAAGTGAGGAGCAGTCCTTATGGGTTGTATACAGGAGACTGATTCTTGATTTTTGTTCCTCTTTGTATTGTAGTGATGATCCACAGGCTTGTTGTGGAGATCCTCTCTTGATGTACTATCGGCTAAGGCCGTTCTCTTTGAACTTATGAAGGTTTTCTCTCTATTGCATCTTGATCTTCAAAGTTTATCTATGGCTCGATCTTCTTGTGAGACTGGAATCAAGAGGGTAGAATACCCGTTGGAATTGATAAACATGTCATTGCATTTACATATTCATTTGCATATCTTGCATAACAGGTACCGCTGCGGTGTTCTCATATTATTTGGTGTTCCACTAGCAGGATAGCTGACTCAGGCATTCACCGATACGGTACCCGCAGAAACCACCAGAGAGCAATGGAAAGCCTACAAGTAGAGCTCGCCGAGATGAAGATCCGCATGAACCAATTCATGGATGTGGTCTAGGGGGTGGCTCAGGGACAACAAGAGCTCAGGAAGATGATGCAGAGGAATCCCGCCACTACTCAACTAGAGACGTTGACTGATCCTCCAGCTGGAGAGGCTAACGGACTCAATGGACCGGGGCCTACCCCGATCCCACATGGCAACCTTGGTCAACTACCCATCCATGATGATCAGGACGATCAATTCCCCCTACTTCAGGAAGACTTTGGCATGGGCCATGGCATGGACCCCATGTTTAGAAGATTAGAGGAGAGGCTGAAGGCATTGGAAGGACAGAATCCTCTGGGAGTAGACGTTGCTGACTTGGGATTGGTCTCAGGCGTGAGGGTGCCACCGAAATTCAAAGTTCCGATATTTGACAAATACAGTGGCAACTCTTGCCCAAAGACCCATGTGCAAGCCTATTTCCGTAAAATGGTTGCATACTCTGACGATGAAAAGTTGCTTATGTACTTCTCCAAGGATAGCCTAGATGGGGCATCCCTAGAATGGTATATGAGGCTGGACAGAGACCACATCCGCTGCTGGAGGGATTTGGCTGAGGCTTTTGTGAAGCAGTATCAGTATAATGCAGACATGGCTCCAGACAGAACTCAACTTCAGAATCTGTCACTTAAAAGCAACGAGTGCTTTAGGGAATACGCTCAACGCTGGAGGGAGACAACTTCCCGTGTTCAACCTCCTATGTTGGAGAAGGAAATGGCTAACATGTTCATGAAAACTCTGCCCAGATCTTACTTCGAGCGCCTGGTGGGTTGCAATGCCTCCAACTTTGCTGATGTAGTCTCTACCGGCGAGAGGGTGGAGAACTATTTGAAGACATGCAAGATCCAGAGTGGAGGTGGATCTTCATCAGGGGTGAAGAAGTCGTTCGTTCAGGGACAAAAGAGGAGAGAAGGGGATGCAAATGCCATATCTTCTTATCAGAACAGGTGTAATCGGAGGAACAACTTTTAGAACTATCATCAACAACCGTATGTTGCGGTTGTGACCATTCCGGCTACAACACCATTACAACAACAACAACCACAACGTCAGCAAACTCAGTACCAACAACAACGACCGAGTAACAGACCCGTCTATCAACAGAGGCAAAGGATGATGGACCGGCGTTTCGACACTCTTCCAATGTCGTACGCTCAGTTGCTTTCTAGCCTTCAACAACTACAACTGATGCAGTTACGCACCCTGGCTCCTCCTGTTGGTAGGCTTCCGGTGGGTTACGACGCCAACGCTAGGTGTAGCTTCCACTCTGGGGCACCTGGCCACAATATTGAGAACTGCAAAGCTTTTAAGCATGTAGTTCAGGACCTCATAGATTCGAAGGCCATCGACCTTGCACCGGCTCCTAATGTTGTCAACAATCCCATGCCCCAGCATGGTAGCGCGAATGTTAATATGATGGAAGGGGAAGCCAGATCCGTCAAAGATGTGTTGAAGCTGAAGAATCCGTTGTTGGATATCAAGGGCTACTTGTTGAAGGCCGATGTTTTCCCTGGTTGTGGGAAGGGTTGTGTGGATTGTGCTACTCAAAGTGGAGGTTGTTTGAAACTGCAGCAGGGTATCCATGCCTTGCTTGACGATGGTGTCCTCCAAGCTGAAGACCTATCTGCCCAAAAGTCTGTTGAAGGGGTTGTTGAAGAGGCGTTTCAGAATGCTGGCCAGATCTCCGCAATCAATGAAGAAGATGGGGATAGTGATTGCGACATCGATAACTGGGTGCGTCCGAGGATCCCGGGTGAAGTTCTCCGCAACTGGTCTTCTGAAGAGATTATCCAAGTCACTCTTCTTGAAGAGTAATTTTATTTATTCATTCATGCATATCCAAGTCTTACGTTCCGCCCAGGGCGTAATGACTCATTGTAGGGCTCATCCATGTGGATACCTGCATTTTTTACCATAAATAAAGGACATCTTTTTGCATTCAAACATTTTGTTCACTGTCTTTCAATTTTTGCAGTTTTCAAAAAAATCAAAAAAATATTTGGCAATGTTTTGTTTAGTTTCCACTCCTTGTTCACACTCATAAGCACATACCATCACTCATGCAGATGCACATCACCGGATCCTATCGATAACGGTTCTGCTATGGCTCGCTTCGACTTTGAAAATCCGATCTTTCAAACTGAAGAAGAGGGTGATGAAGACTGTGAACTCCCAGAAGAACTGGCCAGGCTATTAAAGCAAGAGGAAAGGGTCATTCAACCGCATCAAGAGTCTACTGAAGTGATTAATCTTGGCACCGAGGACGTCAAGAGAGAAATCAAGATAGGGGCTGTTTTGGAAGACGATGTGAAGAAGGGGTTGATTGAATTGCTGCAAGAGTATGTTGACATCTTCGCCTGGTCTTATCAGAACATGCCAGGGCTTGACACAGACATCGTGGTACACCGTTTGCCTCTCAAAGAGGGTTGTCCTCCGGTCAAGCAGAAGCTTAGAAGAACAAGACCAGAGATGACTGTCAAAATAAAGGAAGAAGTGCAAAAACAGTTGGATGCAGGGTTTCTAGCAGTCGCCAATTATCCGCCATGGGTTTCAAATATTGTTCCAGTACCTAAGAAGGATGGAAAGGTACGGATGTGTGTCGACTACCGGGATCTGAACAGAGCTATCCCTAAAGACGATTTCCCATTACCTCACATCGACGTTTTGGTTGATAACATAGCTCAGTTCTCGGTATTCTCCTTCATGGATGGTTTTTCTGGCTATAATCAAATTAAGATGGCACCAGAAGACATGGAGAAGACAACTTTCATAACCCCATGGGGCACCTTCTGCTACAAGGTGATGCCGTTTGGTCTGAAAAATGCGGGAGCAACATATCAACGAGCTATGGTGACTCTTTTCCATGATATGATACATCATGAAATCGAGGTTTATGTTGACGATATGATTGCCAAATCTCAGACAGAAGAAGAACATTTGGTGAATCTGCAAAAACTGTTTGAGCGTTTGAGAAAATTCAAGCTGAGGCTTAATCCGAACAAGTGTACTTTCGGGGTGAGATCTGGAAAACTGTTGGGTTCTATTGTTAGTGAAAAAGGGATTGAGGTGGATCCGGCCAAAGTGAAGGAAATACAAGAAATGCCTGAGCCAAGAACAGAGAAACAAGTCTGTGGTTTCTTAGGGAGGTTGAACTACATTGCAAGGTTCATCTCCCACCTAACAGCCACGTGTGAACCAATATTCAAGTTGCTAAGAAAAGATCAGGCTATCAGGTGGAATGACGATTGTCAAAGGGCTTTTGAAAAGATAAAAGAGTATTTGAAGAATCCTCCAATCCTTATGCCTCCAGTCCTAGGGAGACCGCTGATTATGTTTTTAACAGTACTAGACAATTCCATGGGTTGTGTTCTCGGTCAACACGACGAGACAGGTAGGAAAGAGCATGCCATCTACTACCTGAGTAAGAAATTCACAGATTGCGAGTCGAGATACTCAATGCTTGAAAAGACATGTTGTGCACTTGCATGGGCTGCTAAGCGATTGAGACAATACATGCTAACTCACACAACCTTATTGATCTCCAAGATGGATCCAGACAAGTATATATTCGAGAAGCCAACTCTCACCGGAAGGGTTTCTCGTTGGCAAATGGTACTGACGGAGTACGATATCCAGTATACATCCCAGAAAGCCATCAAGGGGAGTATTCTGTCGGACTATCTTGCTCAACAGCCGGTTGAAGATTATGAGCCGATGAAGTTTGATTTTCCAGATGAAGACATCATGTTCCTCAAGATGAAAGACTATGAAGAGCCAGTTGTTGAGGAGGGACCTGATCCAGACGAAAGGTGGACTTTGTTGTTCGATGGGGCTGTCAATGCTAGAGGAAGTGGAATTGGTGTTGTCATTACTACTCCGAAAGGTGCCCACATGCCTTTCACCGCTCGTCTGACTTTTGAGCGCACCAATAATGAAGCTGAGTATGAGGCCTGCATCTTGGGTATTGAGCAAGCCATTGATTTGAGAATCAAGACTCTGGACATTTTCGGAGATTCAGCTCTAGTGTCCAATCAAGTGAATGGTGATTGGAACACCCTCCAGCCCAATCTGGTCCCTTACAGAGATTACACGAGAAGACTGTTGACTTTCTTCACAACAGTAAAGCTGTATCATATACCTCGTGATGAGAACCAGATGGCAGATGCTCTTGCCACTCTATCCTTCATGATCAAAGTGACTCGGTGGAACTATGTTCCCAGGATTGATGTTATGCGCCTTGGTAGGGCCGCGTATGTGTTTGCTGCTGAAGTGGTAGTTGATGACATGCCTTGGTATCACGATATCAAGTGCTTTCTGAAGAATCAAAAGTACCCTGCGGAGGCATCCAACAATGATAGAAAAAACTTTGAGAAGATTGGCAGGCAGTTTCTTCTTGAACAAAGATGATGTGCTGTATAAGAGGAACTTCGACATGGTTTTGCTCAGATGCGTGGATAGACACGAAGCAGACATGTTAATGCAGGAAGTTCATGAAGGCTCCTTTGGTACTCATGCCGCCGGACATGCAATGGCTAAGAAATTGTTGAGAGCGGGTTATTACTGTATGACCATGGAATCTGATTGTTTCAAATATGCTCAGAAGTGTCATAAATGCCAGATTTATGCTGATAAGGTACATGTGCCGCCAAATCCTTTGAATGTGATGTCTTCGCCGTGGCCTTTTGCTATGTGGGGCGTCGACATGATTGGAAAGATTGAACCTACTGCTTCTAATGGACATCGCTTCATCCTAGTCGCGATTGATTACTTTACCAAGTGGGTAGAAGCAGCTTCCTATGCCAATGTTACCAGACAAGTGGTTGCTCGATTCATTAAGAAAGAAATTATCTGCCGTTATGGGGTTCCTGAGAGAATAATCACTGATAATGGTTCTAATCTCAATAACAAAATGATGAAGGAGTTGTGCCAGAACTTCAACATTCAGCATCACAATTCCTCCCCTTATTGCCCTAAGACGAATGACATTGTTGAGGCAGCATATAAGAACATAAAGAAGATTATGCAAAAGATGGTCGTCACGTACAGGGATTGGCACGAGATGCTACCCTTCGCCTTGCATGGGTACCGTACTTCAGTACGTACATCGACCAGGGCAACCCCTTACTCCCTTGTGTATGGTATGGAAGCAGTCCTACCTGTTGAAGTGGAGATTCCTTCTCTAAGAGTCCTGTTGGATGTCAAGTTAGACGAAGTTGAATGGATTCGGACAAGGTTCAATGAGTTGAGTCTTATCGAAGAGAAGCGAATGGCAGCCATTTGTCATGGGCAGTTGTATCAGAGTTGGATGAAGAGAGCCTTTGATCAGAGAGTGCGTCCTCGAGGTTTCCAAGTCGGAGATTTAGTTTTGAAAAGGACCCTTCCTCCTCAAATAGATCACAGGGGCAAGTGGACTCCTAACTATGATGGACCATATATTATCACCAAGATTTTCGATGGTGGGGCCTTAATGCTTACAACTATGGACGGTGAAAACTTCACTTCCCCTATGAACTCAGACGCAGTTAAAAAATACTTCGCATAAAATAGACCCGCTGGACAATAAAAAGAATAGTCCAGGCAAAAAGAAAAAAAAGAAAAAAAAGAGGGGCATCCCGATGAACCAAGAAAATGAAAAGGTTCGGGTAAAAATTAGGGATTAAAAATGAAAAGATTGTACACCCGGTAAGTTGAAAACCTGAAAAGGCAACTTAGGCAAAACTGGGTATCCCGGTGGATTGAAAACCCGAAACGGGCGATCAAGGCAAAAGTTAGGGATTAAGCGAATGACTGCATTCTGAGTAGTTCTGAATATCATCTCGTGTCGATAACCGGAAACTTCCGAAGGATAGGAAACAGTCCAATCACTTTTTTCGGAAAGCTGATCATATGGAGGATCTTGAAGACGAGCGAATCATAGCAGAATTGGAACCCGATAGAAATCCATTTCACATTGCCATTAGATTAATTTCTGTTTTTATCTGTTGTGCAATTACCTATTTCCAGGGATTGCTTCCTGATGTAAATGCCTATTCAGAGGCCACTCAATCAATAAAATCATGTTATTCAGTACATCTCTGTGTTCATTTTCATTTTACTGTTTTGTTTGCAAAAATGACGTCCTAATTTTTGATAAACATTGCATCATCGAACATATAAGCTTTACAGGTACGTGCTTAATAAACATTTAAAATTGCTGTAAATTTTAAGTGCTTTGGATCTTCTATTCAGAACAGGTACACTCGGGGTATTTCCTTAAGGTTCCCAACAGATGATCGCGGATGTTTTTCTTCGACAGTTGGAATTTGGTATCTTATCCCTGCAGAGGTGGTCCAAGCGTCGAATTCTTTAACCCCCAGCAGACTCTCACTATTGTACTTCCCCAAGCATTTGTTTCAGACTATAGACTCCCTAGTAGAGTTGACAGTACCAGACTGTGTATCCCCAGCGGTTTTGACAGTGCCAGACTGTATCTTCCCAGCAGAAGCAGCTGCCCCTCAGAGTTCGATGCCAGATCGATGATCTCGACGCTAGATCCTTGGTCTCCTTCCCTGAAGCAGAATTTCGGTACCGTATCGGTGTTTGCTTCCCCTGCCGAGTCGTCTCCCTCGCAGATTATGGTTGCCAGAACCACTGTCTCTTTCCTCTACAACAAGTTTTCAGTGCCGTTCTCTCCCCAGGTAGAGCCTCGGTATTTTGTTATTTGCCAGAACACCGTGTGGCGGGTCATTTCCCCCCAGAGTTCATTATGCTGTGTATCTCCAACAGCATTGCCGGGGTCCAGAAGATTTTGATCATTTCCCCAGCAGAATTCCTTGCCTCGGCTTGGCATTCTCTCTAATCAAGCATTTCGCATCCCTGCATGTAGAATCATATTGCATTGCATCCTCCCAAATTGCGTAGCATTTCCGTTTTCATGGAGCATTACACCATCGAAAAATTCAAACATACGCATATAAAGCATAAAACATTCTCGGTATCCCAAGTGATAAGCCAGAAGTCGTTTCCAGTGCTCAGACTGAAGGTTGTTCATGACCTATTATCCCCAGCATAGGTCGTTGGCCCATGCGCCGCCTCAATTATCTTTCCCTATTTCTGCCGATACTGACAGGCATGAAAGTTTCCGGTATCCAGACCGAAGTGGCATTCAGGCCAATTTTCCGATGTTCAGATCGAAGAAGTTTCTGACATTCAGGTCGATGCAACTTGTGGCATTCAGGCCAATTTCCGGTATGCAGACCGAAGTGGCATTCAGGCCAATTTTTCGACGTTCAGGTCGATGCAACTTGTGGCATTCAGGCCAGTTTTCCGGTATTTAGACCGAAGTGGTATTCAGGCCAAGTTTCCGGTATTCTGACCGAAGTGGTATTCAGGCCAATTTCCCGGTATTCAGACCGAAGTGGCATTCAGGCTAGTTTCCCGGTGTTCAGACCGATGTTTGATAATCAAGTATCGTCTGATGCTCAGATCGAAGTCATTCCCAATATTTAGACTGATGAGCGGCGTTCAGGCCACGGTTATTTCTATGTTACCATTTATTTTGGTATCCAGGTTAACATTCTTTTTCGGTATTCAGACCGACTCTCACCGTACCAGACGGATTCTTCTTTCAAGACCACCTCTTTGCCGATTCTGACAGGCATTGTTACTTCACTTCACTTCAGTGCAAATTTTCAGTTTTTTATTGTATTCAATCCCTTGATACCTCGAAAGTGCGAAAGCCGCTGCTATCTTCTTTGCGGGTCTTTAGTTGATTGAATAGGGGCAGCTGTAATACCCCAAAATTTACCCTTCATTTTTCCTGGAGGCATGGGATCATGTTTTACACCTCATGCATGCATTCATTTTTAGGTCATTTAACATTTCATATTGCATTTCATCATGTCAATCAAAATTAGCTCCCAGAAGCTTGAATATCATCCGAGACACTTTGTGGGTTCTATCTGGGTGATCAGTCAACACAAAGGAATGACTTGAGTTACTTCCAACATGTTCAAATGGGGTCTATTCATCATTCAAAACGCTAATCTTGGAGGAGCAAAAGCCTGTTCCTGAGCTGCCATGCTCGCTAGGCGAGCAGCGTGGTTCGCTTAGCGAATCTGAACTGTCATGCTCACTAGGCGAGCAAATTCTTCGCTAGGCGAGGCTCACGCGTTTTAAAATATAACAGAAAAATCTTGGACTTGGACCTCTCTCATTTGAGCCTACAAAGCCACGAAAATCAGGTTATAAATTCTAAAAATTCAGTGAAAAAACCCTAGAGAAAAGAAGAGCTAACAGAATTCAGAGCAGTTTCCATAGACACTGAAGAACTCACTGGCACAGAATCACCTCTATCAATTCCATCTCGTATAAACCCTAAGATTGCTTTGCAAATCCAACCGAGAAATTCAATTTCATTCGATCTCTCCGATCAGGTTTTCCCTATTTCCATTACTTTATGCTTTCAATTTGAAATTTCTAAATGTATAAGACATTATGGGTGAATTTGGAAGAGTGGGTATCGTTAGGTTTTGCACACGGGTTTAGCTATGCATGAATGTGTAGAACAATGCCTTGGATGTTTGATAACTTAATTTCTGAAATCGTACTGTTATCAGAGAAGAATCCAGAACCCGCAGGCACTCACTAACACCTTCGCTAGGTGAATCTGCAGCGAAGCTGTGCTAAGCCTTCGCTAAGCGATGCAGTAGAGATCGCGATAGTAGCTGTTTTTTGCTCTCTAATCTGTTTTGTGTTTATTATGACATGCCTTCTATCGCATCCGGGCACATTTTTTGGTATGTATGTCATGTCTTGATGTATGGATCTTTTCCCCCTGACTTTGAGTTTCGATACCCTTTCGATGCATTTGTTTGACAAGAGGTTTAGGCCTCCTGTCCTTTGTTGCTTTTTGTGAGCTTTTTGTGAACTTTGATAGCATGATTCATGTGGTTGCTATGATTCTTCTGTTTGGTGCAACTCTTGATTGCACCCTATCGTGTTATTCTAACCTGTTCGTTGAGTTTTTGTGAGGGCTCACATGACTCTTGAAGAGACAGCTTGCTTGGTATTCCACTTTATTTGTGGGATACCACGTGGAGATTTATTCTGATTGCTTTTGCTAACTTGCTTTCTTTGATGGTGCTAGCTAGAGAGATCACCGGGTTTCTTGCTTCTTTGGTTGTTATTACTTCGGATTTTTATCCGTGTGGTAGATCTCTTGATCTTTTTACATCTTTTCAGCATTTTTACCGCTTTCTTAGCTGGAAGACCTCGATAGGAGGCGATGTTTTTTGTGTGTTTACTTTTGTGCCTAAAGACCTCCACGAAGAGGCAATTGACGGATAAAAGGAATTAGTAATCAATCCCCTGTTATTCAGTGTGTCGTTCTTTATGCTCGCACTACGTATCGATGCTCCAGAACAAAAGCCCGAGATCTCTTGTCTGGTCAGTCAGTGGAGAGGGTTCCACCTTTCTGAATCCCCAATTTTTGTCATAAGCTCACCCTGTCCAGGGTTAAGAGCTATGAGGTCTTATCCTCATTCCCCTTTTGATTTGCTCACCCTGACGTTCAGTGTCAGTGGTTAAGAGCCCGTTTGATTACCCCTCCATGGCTTGTTTGTCGAGGTTGATATGACCCCTCTTGACTAAAGCCCTACCCATGTAGGTTTGAGCCCCTTGTTGGCGTGTTTACTTTATGCATGTTTGTTTTATATGGTGTGATCGTCTCCCTCATGGGATTACTAGGCTTCGCGTAGTATCTCGTTTGCATGTCAATTAAGGTAGCACGGTTCCTTCGTCTAGGACTTCCTTTTTGCATGAGCATCCCTAAAACACAAACAAATTCATTAATTTTTCTTCCCCTAAGAACACGTTAACTTCTTCTACTACAGGTGAGTAAGTCTCCAAAGGTCGAGCATCCGGTAGATTGCGTAGTAACGTCGTTCACCTAAAAAACCAAAACAAACCCCTAGTTAGCCGAACTACGGCAAGTCTGATTCTCATGTTCAGATGCGATACGTAGGCATAAGATGCGATGTCCTGCCGAGTTTGACTGACAACTAACAACTAACCCTCATTGCGATTCTTTTCTCTCGCCCTCGTTGCGATCGAGACCTTCCTTTTCTCTTGCCCTAGTTGCAATCGAGACCTTTGTTCCCGTAGTTAGCTGAACTACGTTTTGCTCTGATTCTCATTCCCTATGAGATACGTAGGCATAAGACGCGATGTCTTAGCGAGCACACATCTCTTTCACCCATAGGTAGCCGAGCTACGAAGACTCTGATTCTCATTCCAGATGAGATACGTATGCAGTGGATGCGACAATCGTGCGAGTCATTTTCTTTTGACCCTTTTCTTTTAGTAAATAGTACATTAGATAAACACACACCCTTAGACAAGAACAACAAGAGTGGATCCCGTAGAGTACTACGGATGCGTAGGGGTGCTAATACCTTCCCTTCGCATAATCGACTCCCGAACCCAAGATTTGGTTGCGAGACCTTGTCTTTTCCTTTCCTTCCTCCAGGTTTACTTCGTGCGTTTCCTGTCATTTCTTCTTTGCCGGTTGCTTTTCGCATACTATATTTTTTAGGCTGCGACACAAAAGGACTTGGCCAATGCCAAATTTCATGAAACCAAGTGCTTGTGAAATGATTTTTCATCTGATACAAGTTTTGTGATCCCATTTGAGTTCATCTGCAACATGATCTTATTGGAGCTGTTATTTTGAACCTTTGTCTAATGCTTATCTTTAAAGTCATATGATACATGGAGATTATGAAGAAGATCACGGAGTTGCTAAGCTTGGATGTTGCTATCTTTATTTGATGCATTGCTCTTCATATTGCTATTTGTGTATTAATATTGCTTGATTCTAAAGTCCAAGGGGAATTTAGGTTTATATATGACATACTTGTCTATTGGATTACATCCCATTGGTCAGATATTTTCAACTCTTAACTTTTAAATTTGTGCTTAGGATTTGTCTCTTCATCTCCTCCCTATTTCTTTAATTTCAAATCTCTCCCTCCCTATAAAATCTTCTTTGCTTGTGATTTCTAAACTTAGACTTATTGCAAATTAGAAACTTTGGCCTTATGCCATTGCATTGTCAAACTTCTTTTTCTTAATCAAACCTGTAAATGAACTTAACTATGCTTGACTTAAAATTTCAAAAGCCAAAAAGAACTAATACCCATTCAAACCTTTTTAGGCCTTTTGTACCTCTTTTAAACTTAAACTTTTGTTAGAAGCAATGCATCCACTTTGAAATTGATACCACGAACTACAAGGTTTTGATCCCTCATTTTTATGTTGGTGCGTAGGCACAAGTCCGAAGGTATTGTCAAACACAAAAATATAATTAATGAATTCTTTTCTCATCCCTCAACTCTATTTATTGTAAACATCATTTTGTGCAAAATACATATGCACACAAGAAAGGGCTCCCTAGGAGTACCTAGGACACTTTGGGTGCTAACACCTTCCCTCTGTGTAACCAACTCCCTTACCTGTAATCTCTGGAATTTTATTAGTTTTGATTTGAAAACTTCTTATCTTTGGGTTTTGTTCGTACTTTTCCCTTTTCCCTTGGAAACAATAAAAGTGTGATGGTGACTCTGGTTTTTATTGACGTATAGCTTATCCATAGCTTGATGGTCATGAATTTACCGCTATAGAAATTAAGTGGCAACTCTGTCGGGGAGTAGTCCTCAGTGGGTTTAGCCTACTTTTTTGTGTGTATATAATTGTATATTTGAGGTATGTATATTTGTTTGTATGATATAATCTTCTTGTTGTGCTTGGCGATCTCTGAGTGGTGAGATAAGTTCTAAACCGAACTTGAGTGCAATTAGGATAGGAGGATGGTATACTCATGTTCGATTTGTGTGGAGTAGTCCTTAACAAGTTGGTTTGAGACCCATCTACTCAGTGGAGACCCTATTGGAGTTATTGATGTCACACAAGTTATTTATGGTTAGGCATTACTTTCTCTAATTTGGGGTCCAAGAAGCTGAGAATCGTAGAACATTTAACCTATCTTGGCCTATTTAGGACTTAGTGCGGAGACTATTCAAGTGTAGACTTGATAACAGTTGTTATGCGATATTACCCTCAGACGAGTTTCTCTTGAGAATATTATGGGTTGATGAGTCAGTCATCCTAACCTATAATATTCGATAGATGGAATTAAGACTCTGGGAACTTTTTAGAATATGATCTACGGGTTTTTATCCTTAGTTCACTCCTTTAGGATGGTTCTTACCCAGACTCCATGCTCGTGACTCACAACAAACCCTTGATTCTTGGTTGATCCAATCAAGTCTTGTCAATATCAATGGAACTTAGATGTTGATAAGGAGTAAACCATAATCCACCAAAATGGATGATTGATCTTGACAATGACTTTATTCATCCCTTGACCTTTGTTTGTTTGTCTTGTCTGTGATCCCTTATTTGTGATTGTTGCATTCATGCATTCACGCGCATCATAACATTCATCACACGAAAAAATAATTTCAAGGAACTGAGGTTTTATCTGCAAATATTTTCAGACCATGGATTATGGATGAAGGAACACTAAGAAGTACAGTTTCAGGTGTCCCGACTTGAAAGAGTTAAGGAAGCTATCATCTTTTGTATTAGATCCCTTGGATTTCAAACAACGTCATGGGAAGCTTCAGTCTATTTTGTCTATTGATGTGGTTGAATGACTCTTGAGTGTGTTGGTTCAGTTCTATGACCCTCTCTACCGTTGCTTCACTTTTCCCGATTATCAGCTTGTGCCTACGTTGGAGGAGTATGTCCATTTCTTGGGAATACGTGTCTCTAACAAAGTGCCCTTTAGTGGATTGGAAGAGATTCCCAGAACTCATATTATAGCTGAAGCTCTTCATCTGAAGAAGTATGAGATTGAGGCTCATTGGGTGAAGAAAGAAGGAATGTTTGGGTTGACTTCTGATTTCCTCATCAAGGAAGCTATTGCCTTTGCTTAATCCGGTAGTGTGGATGCTTTTGAAGCCATCTTTGTGTTGCTCATCTATGGTATGGCTTTGTTCCCTAACATTGACGGTTTTGTTGATGTTAACGCCATTAGAATCTTCTTGATTGGGAATCCTGTGCCTACCTTGTGGGTTGATATGTATTTCTCTTTGCATCTAAGGAATTCTAAAGGCGGTGGAGCTATTGTGTGTTGTGTTCCTCTTCTATACAAGTGGTTTATTTTGCACTTGCCTTAGACACCTGCTTTTATGAAGAACAAACAATGTCTACGGTGGTCTCAGAGACTTATGTCTTTCACTAATGATGATATAGTTTGTTAT